>NC_031967.2:35225745-35825745 GCF_001858045.2 Oreochromis niloticus
ACCTGTCGGTCTCCCTATTGTTTTCAAGAGCCATAAAAACTCGTTTGACAGGCGTGAAAGATCCGCCAGCAACTGTCAGCTCTATAAAAAATGTGTCAAGTGTTCCAGACTTTATTATTTAGCAGTAAAACGAAAAACCTCACAAATGTCAAAACAGGAAATGCCCAATCTGTCGCCAGGAAATCTCCACTGATCAGCAAACGCATCAGTGCTACATGCAGGTTTTAGAACGCGAGACAAAACACAAAACAAGTTGATTTTTTACGATTTGAAACGTTTGTAAATCAAACCGGTGAGCACACTCCCTTTCTGGTTTGTACGAGAACTTTAGACGGTAAATCCTGGAACTGTGTTGGTGAGGACTGTGCAGAAAAGTTCTCGCTCATTTTAGACGTCCACTCTTTAAGGGCTGTATTTTTATCGCCCATAATGCAAAAGGTTTTGACGGGTACCTTATTTTATCCGAATGGCTAAACAAGGCTTAAAACCACAATTAATTATGCAAGGGTCCAAGGTCATCAGCTTTACAGACCCAGACTATAATCAAAGATACATGGATTCCAGCTGTTTTCTCCCTATGCCCCTGTCAGGTATCCCAAAAGCAATGGGATTTTCAGACAGCGTAAAGGGTTTCTTTCCTCACTCTTTCAGTTCCAGAGAAACTCTAAAATATGTAGGCCCCTACCCTCCACCCTCAGCTTACAGCATAGAGAGAATGACAACAAAAGGCAGGGATGATTTTTACAAATGGTATGATTCAGTCAGCTCCGGTACCTTCAATTTCATGAAAGAGGCCCTGTCATACTGCGAAAACGATGTTGAATTCTAGCTGAGGGCTGCAAATTGTTTAGAAACGGGTTTATTGAAGAAACAGGAGTAGATCCTTTCAGCCGGAACACGCTTGCAAGTGCCTGCCTGAAAACTTTTTTAACAAACTTCATGCCAGCCAATTCTTTAGCAATACCATGTCCCTTAAATTACCGTAATCAGGTCAAATCATTTTCCTCTGCCTCAATTCAATGGCTAGAATATCTCTCGTACACGCAAGGTGTTTTTATCAGACATGCGCTAAATCAAGGAGAAAAAAAGCTGGGTAGTTATTATTTAGATGGATATGCCCTAATTAATGATAAACCATATGTCTGGGAATTTTGGGTGTTACTTTCATGGGTGTGTTAAGTGTTTTTCAAATCAGGCTGACATTAATCCCTTGTTAGACCTAACTTTTGCAGAGCTAAACAGCCGCACTGAAGAAAAACTGGTTAAATTGAGAACTGAACATAACGTGTGTCTTGTTACAATCTGGGAGCATGAGTGGACCGAATTGAAACGTACTGATGTGAGTGTAATCAACTTCCTCAAACATTACGAACCGCCAGAACCTTTGAACCCCGCCATGCCCTCTTTGGAGGGCGTACAAGCCCTGCACAGCTGCGCTGCAGTGCAGGCCCTGGGGAGAGAATCGGTTATGTGGATGTTACCTCGCTGTATCCGTTTGTAAATAGCACCTGTAGTTACCCCTTAGGACATCCTCAAATAATCTTTCGAAATTTTCAGCACCCTAAAAACTACTTTGGGTTTATCAAAGCGGTTGTATACCCACCCAGAGCACTCTATTTTCCAGTTTTACCCTATAAAACTAAGTCAGGAAAGCTTCTCTTTACCCTCTGCCGCACCTGTGCCGAAATGAACAACCAACAGGGGGCGTGTAACCATAGCAACGAGGAGAGAGCCCTCAAAGGGGTTTGGACCACTGTAGAATTTAATCTTGCATTAGAAAGGGGTATCAAATAAGTAGAATCACCGAGGTGTGGCACTTTGAGAAACAGAGTAACACAATATTCACAGACTATGTACATCATTTCCTGCGCAAAAAACAAGAAGCTTCAGGCTACCCATCAGATGTTGTAACTGAGGAGGATAAACAGCTTTACATTAAAGACTACCAGGCTAAGCAAGGCATCACTTTAGACCCTGAAAACATAAAACTAAACCCAGCTAAAAGACAAATGGCCAAACTGTGTTTAAACTCTTTTTGGGGAAAATTTGGCCAGAAAAAATAATCTCACACAGAGCAAACTGGTGAGTGACCCCGAGGAATTCTTTAATCTGATGTTTTCTCCAAATACAAAGTGACCTATTTCTCTTTTGTCAGTGACGATGTAGCGCTTATTCAATGGTGTTATGGCGATCTATGTACCCCATTGCCAAACTCCACAGATAACATCTTCATTGCGGCCTTCACTACTTCATATGGGCTTATGAAACTCTACAGTTATTTGGATCAGTTGCAGGAGAGAGCAATTTACTACGATACTGACAGTGTTGTTTATCTCACCAAACAAAATCAATCTGAACTAGAATTAGGTAGATATTTGGGTGACCTCACCAATGAACTAGAGCAGGATGATTTCATTACAGAGTTTGTTGCAGCTGGACCCAAAAGCTATGGCTATATGACCAAAAAAGGTAAAGTTGTCTTGAAAGCAAAAGGGATCACACAAACACACGATGTCTGCGAAAGGGTCAACTTTGAATCTGTGAAAAACCTGGTTGACAATTACATTGATAACAGTGAAGGAGGGTCTACACTTGAGGCACCACAGCACACTATCCTTCGTAATAAAACTGGGTTTGCACTGAAAAATTCATCATTCCCCAAAAAATTCCGGGTTGTTTATGACAAGCGTAGATTGCTGCCAGGAGGTCTGACTTTGCCCTTTGGTTATTGATTATTCTTTTGTTTTTGTTTTGTTTTGTTTTTGTTTTTTTTTGTTGTTTGTTTGTTTGTTGTTTTTTAAATGTTTCAACCTACTTTAATCGAGTTTGATCCCAGACTTCATGTGCCATTTTCCTGTATGGTTGTTGGGCCAAGTGGTTCGGGAAAAACGTTTTTGTCAAATCTGTATTGGAAAACTGTGTACATGTTTTGAACAAGCTTATTGACAATGTTGTGTGGGTTTATACATCCTTTCAGCCTCTGTATTCTGAGCTTCAAGAGAAAAATAAAAGCATTAAATTCATTGAAGGTCTGCCTGAATCTTTTGAAGATGAGAGCTTGTTTCCCACACACCAAAGTCATCTCATTGTACTGGATGATGTTATTTTTCAAGCAGCTAATCATCCAGAAGTAGTCCGAATTTTCACGCAATACAGGCATCATAAAAATATGAGCATAATGTTTTTGACACAAAATGTGTTTTTACAAGGCAAACACAGCAGGACGATCAGTCTGAACAGTACTTATATGGTGTTATTTAAAACCCTCGTGATAAATTACAAGTTAATACACTAGCTAGACAAATATGCCCAGGACGTGTGCATTTCTTTTTGGAGAGTTTTGAAGAAGCCACGAGAGAGCCACACGGATATTTATTGATAGATTTAACCCCAACCTGTCCAGAGCAACTCAGACTGAGAACAGGGATACTGCCCTCAGAACAGCTGTGTGTTTTCTTACCCAAGAAAAAATAACAGAAACAATGTCTGTAAGATTGAGAAGAAACTTTGCTTTGCTGAAAACACTAACCAGAAGCTCACCTAAAATTCGTAAGGTTATTTTACAAGAATGCTCACCTGATTTAATTCAGGCTATTTGTGAGATTTGTATGAATCTCTTAAAAGGAAATATTCCAATCACACAATGCCAGCATCATAAGCTGAAACGATATAAGGAGAAGATCAGAGAGATGGCGTGCAGACGGGATGGTGTCAGGAAGAAGAAAAAGTTACTGACTCAAAAAGGGGGTTTCCTGCTACCACTCCTCACAACAGTTTTACCCATGGTAGCTGATTTAGCTATAAGCGCGATCCGTAAATAACAATGCAGAAAATGTATTTGATCTCACCTGACCAGATCAAAGGCTTACAGGAAACACACGCAAATGCTTATCGACCAACCATCAGAGACAAGGCTGCAGATGAGCTCGATAGTGAAATGAGACGTGTATTGGAAACTCAGGGTATACCCTCAGATGAGAAGATAAAAAAGTATAACATGCTTTTACAAAAGTACCTTGTACTTGAAAGACAAAAATCAGATGAAAGCAGAGAAATAACACTAAGACTCCCTGCGGAGCGTGAAGTAGTGGAGCCTGAGAGATCACATGATTACCAACAAGAAGAGAGAAGCCAGGAGGGGGAGCAGATGGGTAGTGTGAATAAAGTCTTACATGATGTTTTAAACCACATAAACCCTCGCTCAAAGAGAAACACTGAATATCTAATGCATAGAATAATAGCATCAAAAGGGCACGGAGGATGGACTGAGGACGGGGAATTGATGCATAGACAGAAGCCAATACCAGGAAGTCATATGCTCGATTTGATGAAATTTTTATCGAGCTCTCGGGCAAGTGTAAACCAACAGGCTGGAGTTCGCTTGCACGAACTTTGGCGGATCTAAAAATACCCCTATCCACTATTACAAACTTATCGGCTAGAAGGGAAATAGCAGCAATAAAAGAGTCGAGAGAAACAGGAGAATACCAGAGATCATCTGATGAAGATGTTATTGTGAAGAAAAAGAAGAAAAGAAAGAGAATTGCCTTATCACCCACATGGTTAAGTTTCTGATGTAATCCAAACCATAAATAAAAGATTGTGTTTTTTAAAAGTTAATTTTCTCTCATGTTGTTATTTAACAATAAGCACAATACACCACTTTTTTTCACAGAAACATTCTCAGTTTTATTGAAATTATTTCGAGCACAAATGACAATCGTTAAAAGCTTTCAAAGAACATGAAGTTTGATTAAAATTGCCAGCTTTACATATTAATACACATCTGATAAATCGTTTTACAAAACATGACACCATGCTATCATTTTTGTTTTGATTAGAGCTATATAAAGAAACTACATCATCATAACTCTTTCCACGCGATTTCTGAGCCAAGAAAAATATACAGTGCTGTCCACATACCGTGGATAGTGTTGCTTGTAGCTGTCTTTGATGGAAAGATACTCGTTTAGCATGCTTTTTCAGAAACGTTATAATGCTTTTAGGATAAAAAGCATAATCTGGGGGAAAACCAAATGAGTCAAAAAAGTTGGCCCCTCCGTTTTCCTCTAATGATATTGCAAGCCAATGAGTTCCAGGTTTATCCCGTGGATCTGTATTTATGATCAGATATGCAGGTTTTTTAAATGAACGTTTGAGTAATGATAATAACTCATCTTCTGCATATACTCCAAAGAAACGGTCCCCAACTAGCAATCTCATTATACTCTCCAATTGGTGGTTGTTCATAATTCAATACAAAGTGTGTGGAGCCTCTCAGTAATAATCGACCAAAACTTGTCTTTTGGAGTTGATCTCGAGAATGGAATCATAACATGCATAAACGATCAGTGTGGTTGTGTGAGGCAGTGGTACTCTGAAGCGCATTTTTAGTCTCAAATTTCCATTTATCACAGGTGATAAGGCCTGACTGTCATCTGATGGATTCAAATTGAAAACAAACAGTGTATATCCTTGTTCAAACTCCTGTCTGTCAATGCATAAGGAGAGATCCTTTAGGTTTCTTCCGGTAGCGGTGTACAGGCTGTAAAACTCTCTTACGGAGTGATTCTCAGCAAAATTGGGTTGAAACGCTTTGGCTGGAATCTGCTTACTCTCATGACATAAAGCCAAGAACTCCAGATCGTTATGTTGAAAGTTGAAAGGACATAAATCATAACGGCCTGTAAATGCTTGATGATCGACCATTCCGATGACTAAATAACGGGGAGTGAACCCAGAAACAGATTCTCATGATGTGATATCCGCGAATTCTCAGGTATTGAAAATGTTTTTACGTTAATCCGGGAGATGGGATAAAGTGCATTGGCTTGCATGAGAGCGGAAGCGTGGCCTAAACGTACAGCTGGGGACACAGTAACTTTCCGCACATACAATGAAGCTCCTAGAATATTCAGGTGGTAATTAGCATTCTGAGGCGCCATAAGGCTGAAAGCATCGTTGGCTCTCATGAGCTTAACCCTCAGATCCACATTATTGAGCAATAATCGTTCGCAGAAAAAAATATCAGAATGTAACGGTCCCATGACGTGGAACTCTCGCGACCGCTGACTGTAAGCTGCCCGCCGAACTAATCCCCTGTTAGGCCCGTTGGTTACAATATGCGAGTCGTGTGAGCCCGCTGTATCTTTGTAAAACAACCCAGCGCTAAACTGAGTCTTCAAACTTTCTTCTGAGTAATTTAAATATGTTTCTATTATAGCCCTGTAGGGGTGGGTTGAGCTGGCTTGTGAAATCAGTCTGTCGCCCAATGTTACGTCACATTGCGAGAAAATGGTATTTAAAGGGTAATTTATAATTGCAACATTAGCATCTGGATCAATATCAGACCCATCCGCGTTTGTTATCTTCAATCTTAAACTCAGCAATGTGTCATTTAAATCCAGGTAATGCAGCCCGTTTCCAGGCACGTAAAATTCCACAGGTCCCCGATCAGTCAGCGCTGTTACTGGTAATATTTCTGAATAACATTTGTCCTCGATTGAAAATTGGGTCAGGGGGGCTGTGAACAGATCCAGTTCACTCAAGGTGCATTCGCTTGATCGCTCGTGGAGTAAAGACATTGTTGCTTGTTTCTTAGTTTTTTAGAAAATATCCTGCTTCGCCCTACGTGTTGCCCGTTTGGTGGTTTTAGCGCTCTGTTTCTTTTTGACAGTTTTCCGCCGCTTTTTAAACTCGGTCAGCCTGCGACCCGGAGGCCGTTTTAGGGGTCTGCGCGTGATTAAACTTAACCCAGCGCCCTCTTGCTCTTCTCGTGTGTTTGAGCGAGTCAAGTTAGACAGCGAGGAGGTCACAACATCTGTAGCAATCCCTTTGACAGCTGTTTTCAAATGAGGTTTAACGAGGCTGACCCACGCTTTAAGAATGGGGTTACAAATCTAAACAATTTTGAGAAAATAGATGCTATTCCTCGTCCGTAAATTACGGGCGCCCCTGAAAAGCCTGGCAGCCCGTTACCAGCCTGCGATTCGTAATACTTTATAAATCTATTATTATCCATATTTTTGTTATTAGATGAGATCCTTGACAGGGCGGAAATGTAGCTTTACTATCGTTTTACCGTAGGTAAAGTTTACAGGCTCGTTCTGATCAGTTTTGATTTCAATATGGATATTTTCTATGTGTTTCCGAGCAACAGGAATGTAGTCTGGTTTGTTAAAGCAAAGGTTAACGATATCTCCGTAATTACCCTCTATTCTGACAGTACGCAGCAGGGGCGAATAGCTATCACCTACCAGCTGCAAGGCTGCTATATCTGAATAACAGAATAGATGATAACATCCCGCTTTTATATCTGCAGGATACGGGGCAAATTTGCGCTCAAACCGTTGCCAGACACCTGCCGGTACACCAAGCATATATGCCAGAGGAGGAAAAAACCTGAGGTGATATATACCCCCAGCGGTGAATTCAAACTTTTTAACAATGGGGTGGTATTTTAGATATATATCCGAGTCGATACGTCTAAGGCATGCTTCGATTTCTGCTCTCAGCGTGTTTGCATCCTCGTAAAACCCCGCGCGTATTTTTGTCTTAACCACGTCATCAGACCGCTGCTCAGCGTCACTCTTTTTCCTGAATTCAAAATAAGCCTTATCATTCGGGATATTAAGCCATGTATAGGGATATGAAATTTCAGTGAGAGCCACCTCCCAGGCCCCATCGAGATTGAGATGGTGAGCCAAATCCACACGAAAGGAGCTACTTGTGTTATTTTTAAAAACATTCAGACTTGCGTTTGATGGTAGTGTGACGTAGAAACCCTGCGCCCTGAGAGTCATGCTGAACCGTTACAAAAGCTAGCGGGGTGAGAGTGATGTACGGAGTTCGTTATGTCAGGTTTTTAAGCTCACTGGCTTTAATCCAACTATTAAACTTTTCAGGCCAATTCCTCCATTTCACCAGGAAATAAAGCTGTCCTCTCTGTTTACGTTTTGAGAGAATTTTGTCTATGTGATAAAGCTTATCCTTGCAAAGAGCGATTTTCTGCAACTCATGCTCATAAAACTACCTATAATTTCTTCCCATCGTAATCTTTGATTTTATAAACAGGAGGGTCTCTAGGTATGCATTGATCAATCGTAAATACCTCGCTTGTGAATGTTTGCTCATAACGCTTATCAAAGACACCTGTAACTTTAGAGAGCCTGACAAGATCTCCCTTTTTAAATTTCATGGGCTTTTTTCTACAACGATACGAAGTGCCATATAGGTTTTGAAATACTAATGCTACATTGTCTGATTTTACTTGATTCGGAGCCATTTTTATGGAACGATGATAACTAGTGTTATAGCTTTGTAATAAATCTTGTAACACATCGATATATCTACGGGTATTTTGAGCAGTGAAATATCTATACATTTTACTTTTAAGAGTTCTATTAAACCTTTCACACACTGAGGCTTTTAGATCGCTCCCTGTAGCAAAATGATTTATACCATGCTTTTTCATTAAAGATTGAAAACTGGAATTAAAAAATTCCTTACCACTATCTGTCTGTAGCTTTTGAGGAATTTGGCTGTCTTTTAAGACAGCCTCAAAAGCCTTAGTGACCTGAACTCCTGTTTTGTTTTCAACACTCTTGCATAGGCTTTTTTAGAGAAAACATCTATAACTGTAAGTAAATATTGATAGCCATCGTTATGCTCAGCTAGCGCTCTCATATCACAAAGGTCTGCTTGAAATTGATTTAGAGGTCTGGGGACAAACACACGGTTTCTCGGAAAGCGCAGGCGTGCGGCTCGGTGTAAGGTGTACGCATCCTGTTCTGCGAGGAAGTTTTGAGCTGTTTGCGCGTTAATCTTTGTACCAGTTTCATCCTGCACGCTTTTAATCAATTTTTGCACTCCACAGAAACTACCGGGGTGAGATGGGTCGTAATATGCCCGTTTCAATAGAATCTGCTCTGCCATGTGTGTTCTTTGAAGTTATGTTTAACTATGGTTTTATTTCATGATCGAGCAGTTACTTATCTCATGTAACAACTTCATGAAAATATTTTATTTGTTGTCATTAAAACATTGCACTTTGATTCTAGTAAAAACAAAAATAACGAGTTTGATTCTTGCAATGATTTTCCAAGAAAGTTTTATTTCATGTAAAGGTTTTCCAAAAACAATTTATTTTATGTAATGAAAAACAATACATTTGAACGAGTAAAAACAAACAAACAAAAACTTAACAGTAAGAAAAATAATAGGAAAGAGAAGAAAAACAAATACTAGGACAGCCACAGTGAGTAATTGTCATCTAACACTTGATCAATTATTGTACGAGTAACTTCAGTGACACTGGCATCGATTTCTTGCAGAGTGCCCTCTATATCGCGGGCGTCTCTGAGTTCAAAGAGATACGCCTGGGCCACACCTCTGACTTGCTCGGGTGGTGGTGAAAAGCCTTCTAACCGTAAAATTTGTAATAATGTCTTGGTGAAATGTCCGTTCCATACTCTTTTGCAGAGTTCATCATAGTACTTGAAAAAGTAATATTTTTCCAACGGGAAAAGACAAGAATGGCGTCTCTGTGAGGGGTGGGAGACTGCGCATCCTTGACACACGTCTTGTCGGTGTTTCTGGAGTAGCGACATGACAAGGTACTTGAGAGTTAGTTTTATAAGTTCAAAAACGGCTGTGGGGAGTAGAGTAGCGGCCTCGTCAATGTCCAGGGATGAAGATTGTCCACTGCTCACCCCAGGGTGGGGATCATTGTCTTCAGGCTCTCTGAAAAGAGCCCGGCACACAGGGTCACCCAAAGCCCAGAGCGAGACACCGGAGACTGGGTTGTTTACCGGGGTCTGTTCGGGTGATTGCCAGCCGAGAGCAGGGTGGCGGGGCGAGTTCCAACCTTGAGGTGATGGAGGCAGGAGCGGCGAATCTGCACGCATAACGGCCGGAGATGATGACCCCCGGTGGGGACTCTGCGGTGGAGTAGCAAGATCCATCACGGGTTCCCGGCTGGAGTAGAAGCAGCTGCTGGCCGAAAGGATGCTGGGTTAGAGCAGAGGGAGTTCCAGAGCTGTGGTGACTCATGGCTGTTTTTACAGACGATGTGGAGGAGACGGTCGTTGCGGTTTTTAAAAGCACTGGGGAGGAGGAGGCGGGGTAAGGGGACCGGATGAGGGGGGCAGGGTTATTTTGAGTGCGGGGGGTTATTTCCAACCAGGACCAACTCAGAGGTGCGTGTACTTAGCTTAAAAAGCTCTAAATTCTACCGTTCTTTTCCCCCACCATCTTCAGCCAGTCTTGAATGGGAATCCGAAGCAATGTGTTGAAAACGCCTGAGTGGGTGTTCGTAAGCTCCAGCACGAACTCATCCTTGCCGGCATTTTCTGCTGTCTGACGACTGGCCTTACAGACCCACCTGCAAAACGGCGTGCTCTTAGTCTCCCACTGCGCATATGTCACGGTTTTTCTCACCGCGTTTAAAGACCGGTGTTGTTGGGTGAATGGTGGAGACGCATGGGCCCCTTTGAAAACACGAGGCGTCTGCGTTTCTTGGTCCCTTGTTCGCGGTTGCTGGGAGCTCGTATCCTGCAGGCTCTTCTGGATTTCAGGGGTCGCGATGAGGGTCAAAACAGCCCAATCAGAGGAGCTAAAAGCAATCCGTGGTGTCAGCGGGCCAAAACTTTCACCTGCTTTTAGCTGGTAGAAATAGATTTGGCTCTCCGGGAGGCTGAAAGCATAGCCCCAAAATCCCCCGGTGTTGAGAGGGAATCTCTCCTCCAAAGGGATAGCAGATGCAGGCTGGACCCTACAGAGATGCAATCGTTTGAGTTGCACTGGCTTGGCAGAGGCTCTGTAGCTGGTTACGGGGGTCTGAGAGACCACAGTGAGGTTGGTAGGTCTGGTGGCCATGTTGTTTTGTGAAAAAAGGAGAAAACTTGTTTTTCTGAGAGGGAAAAACTGTTAAATTCAACTTGAAATGTGAGATTATTTATCCTGATGCAGGTGAGAGAATAGACCTATCGCTGAGAAGATAAATCGGACCTGTATCCGATTGGGTGAGCGGGGTGCGAATGGATCCACCCCTTTGTTATGTAATTGTCAGCGGGGCAGTAAGGTTTACCTGGTATGATTGATATGCACACAGGTAAAAGTGACGCGAATTGTTTAGTGGTCTAGCGAAGGGGTATTATTGTGAATTGGTCTGAGTACCGCTAATTGTTTTTAGCGGTCTGGCGAAGGGGGGTATTATTGTGAATTGGTCTGAGTGGCGGCAGGGCAGCGGGGCACCTGGGAGGCGGAGTTGGTCTCGGCGCAAATTTCAAACGAGGTAAGCAGCATTCGGGGATGAGCCGGGGAACGAACAAGAAGGAAAAAGAGACTGCTCTGGTTGCGGGCCGGTGCGGCTCGGAGCGAAGGGAGAACTTAGACTCTGAGCGGGATTTGAGAAAAAAAAGACTAAGGATTTGGTTTCAGGATTTGCCCTGTTATCGAATATAAGGTTTTGGGTATACGGGGTTCCCTACAGGTTATTTCTAGGGGTTTTTTGTTTTGCGTATTTTTGGAGAGAAACCGCGGAGGTTTTTGAGGAGTTTCTCCCTGCTTATTTTCCTAAGGATCGCGAGTAAGAACTTAGACACGGAGCTAGTGATAGGGCTGTTTTTTGAGAAAAAAAGACTAAGGCTTTTGTTTCAGGATTTGCCCTGTTATCGAGTATAAGGCTTGGGGATAGGAGGCTGACTACAGGTTATTTCTAGGGGTTTTGGAGAAAAAAACGCGGAGGGTTTTTTGTTTTGTTTTGTTTTTCAGGAGGTTTTTTTTTGTTGTTTGTTTTTTGCTGTAAGCCGCTGGGAGCCGCGGTGCGTTTATGATCGCGAGAGTTTTTTGCGACTCGGACTTTGATTTTAAATTTCTTTGTTCGGATTAAACAAATGCATATAAATTGAAATAAACTTTTCCCACAAGGCATGCACCCTGTATGTCTGGCCATACTGAACGTTACACAAGCACAAGTTTAACTAAGCACATTTATACTGGTTTAACACATTTTCACCCATAAACACGGAGCCCCACAGAAGCACGGTCCCGAGTCAGGCGCGCGCACGAGCGCGCCTAGACACACAGGCGCGCTCGTGCGCGCCCTGTGCACTCATGCGCTGTCATGCGCTGACCCACCACCAGATGGCGTTTCTTTAGGGAAAAAGGAAAAAGTTTTTAATGGATTAAAAAAATAAAAGAATGCTATTTGATATAAAAACTTTTCTAAAATAAGCAATTAGTTCTTATTTTTGGGGGAAGAAAAGCAATGAACTAGCATATTTTGGATGAATATCATATTTTTATGAAAATCATAATTTAATTATTATCATAATTTAATTATTATCATAATTTAATTACTTCCTGAGCTCATGAATAATTCATAGAACCTAACACTCAAAAAGCTCATGAATATTTTGACAGAAGGGGTCTATTATCACTCTCTATCCAGGCTTTATGTCATGATCTCTGGATTTTTGTACTTTTGAGAATAAAACATCTGAGTACAAGGATTCATATTTTGGTCTTTGAAATTTTGATTCTTATGTTTTGGGGTTTAAATTTTTAGTTATTTTACACTCTTGTATTTCATATCTTTAGTTCCTATTGCATTGCAGTTCATGTGACATTATTTCCCAGGATTTTGATTTCTTGTTTTGTGTTTTTGGGTTAGTTTGTTGTTTTGTTCTCATCTATGATTGTTTTGAATTCTTGGACTTTAATGTTTCTGGATTTGCTATGTGCTGCTCCTTCTGGAAATTTCCTCAAGCTGAATTGGTGGTTAGTTTCTTTCTTTCTCATGCCTGTATCTGTGTCTGCGTTTGGGTCCTAACTACACACCTCATGACAATTTTTTAATTAAGTAATTCAAAACTATTTCCGTCTAAGGAATTGAAAAGCTTCTTGAGAGATATCAGAATTGCTTCAGTATTCACACTGAACTAATGTAACGCTCCATTTCACAACCCCACTGTGTGGTTATTTACTTCACAAGAACATGTGTCTGACACCTTAAACATGCAAACTCAGCACAGACTCAGAAAAGCAGAAAGGTCCAGATAAGTTTTCACCCTGCTAAAAAAACACAGATTTACTGATAGAAGTATTCTTTTGCACTCACTGTAGGAAACCGGAACGTTCTCTGCACCAAATGTAGAATAGAATAGAATAGAATAGAATAGCTTTTTATTGTCACTGTTACAATGAAAGGCAGTTTGGCATTTCTCCATGTGTGCGAAGTACACAATAGCATAAGTATTTAACAATAACAGACAAATTTACATTTATAGCAGCTTAAACAAACATCAACAAAGTCTCCTCTCCTTTCATATTGTAGCGGGTCAGGGATGTTTTGGGGTTCTGTTATTATAGTTATGTTTCTGTTGTCGTGTTGTTATGGTGATGAGTGACGCGCTCTCTCGGCGACTGTGTTTCCGGTGAGAGAGCGCCTTTTTTGTTGTTGTTCTGTTGTTGCCGCGCTGAGCAGGGAGGTAGCGGCAGTGTTCTCGTGCAGAGAGAAATAAACGGGTGCTCCCAAGAAACCTCTGTCTCCTCCGTGTCTGAGCTCGCCACATTGGTGTCAGAAGTGAGATAGCTCACCCTCGCCATAATGGAGAGAGACATTCGGAGGCTGGAGCAAGCTGTCGAGGAGAGCATCCGCTGCTTGGGAAGCTGGCGATTGAAGAGAGAGGAAGCGAGCGGCCATGTAAGTCCCCCGACGGGTCCCGGCGGCCCGTCGCGACAGACGCTAGGGCAATGCTTCATGGGCTGCCTCTGTCGACCGACACACCAAGCCCCTGACAGCGAGCAGTGATGCCTGCAACGCCAGCTAAGGTACCGAAATACAACGGGCTAACCCCGCTAGAGCCCTACCTCTCACAAGTACGGCTAGCCGCGAGGCATAATGGCTGGAGCGACGAAGAGGCTGCTACACACCTAGCGCTAGCATTGGAAGGAGATGCACTGCAGGTACTCCTTGACCTAGCCCCGTCAGAGCAGCATGAGCTCCAGGCCCTCACCATAGCACTCGAGAGGTGATTCGGGCAGCGGCACTCCACTGATCAGAGCAGAGAGCAGCTGACCAACCGGAGCCGTCAGCCGGGGGAGAGCCTGGGCACCTTTGCAGCGGACGTGTTGCTGTATGCTCGTCGTGGCTACCCGGAGTTCCCAGCAGCAGCCCGTGAGGAGCATAGCCTGCATGCTTTTCTGCGAGGACTTTTTCCAGAGCGACTACGCCAACACGTCCGCCTGCCCATGCCTCAAACTCTTTGTGAGGCTCTCCTTGAGGCTGAAAGGGCCGAGCTGGTGTTCACCTCGCAACCTAACCAGCAGGTGCCCCCCCCAAACTACCCCCAAATCAGAGTCGCAGACTGCGACGGGGAGGGGGAGGTCGCCGAGATATGCCAGCTGCAACCCTCGGTGTCCCGGAGGCGTCCTCGTCGACCGACCGACCGCTGCTACCGGTGGGATGAGCCTGGCCACGTGGCGCGTGACTGCCCAGCACCTGCCCCGAAGACCAGGACTACGCAGCCTCAGGGAAACGGGGAGGGAGCGGTGTAGCGAGGGGACCACCGCTCCAGCTTCCTGCCCCCCTCCAAGGATGATGCACGGTGGTGGGACGAGTTGGGCACCTCAAGGGACTCTACCTGAGCTGCTGTGTTGATTACCAGCCATGCCAGGCCCTGGTGGACACGGGGTCTACCATTTCCCTGATACGACCTGGCGTGCTCCCTGGAACGTCCGGGCCATTGGTGAAGGGTTGGTCGCCCACCGACACCCAGCTGATGACAGTGACGGGTGAGAGGGCTGATATGTGGGGGAAGAAACCGTTGCGGATCCGAGTGAAGGATCTGGAGCTGGTGCACGACTTCTGGCTTGCTGACATTCAAGACCAGTGCATCATCGGCCTTGATCTGCTGACCCGCTGGGGGGCCTGCGTCGACACCGCAAAGTGGGCTATCACTCTTGGCACAGAGACTCTTGCCCTCCAGTGCGGTCAAAAGCAGGGAGCGGAGGGGACCAGAGCCAGACGAGACAGGCGTCGGGCAGCTGCCGCTCAGCAGATTTCGGGTGCCGGTGGCTCCGGGTCATCTCTACTCACCTCAGCCCGACAAATCTCCCTCGACCGAGACAACCGAGGCTGTTGGTGACCTGTGGCAGCGCAGCAGCGTAGGTCTCAATGTTGACCAGCGCCAGCGGTTGAGGTGCCTCCTGGACGAGAATGTGGACATCTTTGCCGCCAGTGACAAAGACTGCAGGCAGACGGGGCTGGTCCAGCGCACCATCGACACCGGCTCTGCTCAACCCATCCGTCTGCGCCCACACCGGCTGCCCCCCTCAAAACGACAGGTGGCGGAGGAAAAGATCCGCGAGATGGCGGCGGCACCCGTGGTCCTGGTGGGGAAGAAGGATGGCAGCCCGAGGTTCTGCGTGGACTTTCGCCGTCTCAATGCAGTCACCAAGAAGGACTCGTACCCGCTTCCACGGATCGATGAGGCCCTGGATTACGTTACCGGCTCCAGCTGGTTCAGCTCCCTCGACCTACGCAGCGGCTACTGGCAGGTGGAGCTAGCCCCCGAAGCAAGGCCTAAGACTGCATTCACCATTGAACAGGGGCTGTGGCAGTTCAGGGTCATGCCATTTGGGCTCTGCAATGCGCCAGCGACGTTTGAGAGGCTGATGGAGAGGGTGCTCGTGAACATCCCTCGTAGCCGCTGTGTTGTGTACCTGGATGACCTGTTGGTGCACGGTGGCGACTTCGACAGTGCACTGTCTCACCTGAGCGAGGTCTTCGGTGCCATCCGTCGAGCTGGGCTGCGGCTCAACCCTGCGAAGTGCCAGCTGTTGGCGAGAGAGACTACGTTCTTGGGCCATGTGATCAGCGCTCAAGGTATCGCCACCGATTCCGCAAAGGTGGCTGCGGTCCGGGACTGGCCGACTCCCTCGAACGTCAAAGAACTGCGGAGCTTCCTGGGCCTAGCCTCCTACTACCGTCGGTTCATCAAGGGGTTCGCGATGATAGCCAGCCCCCTCCACCGCCTGACTGACAAGGGCCAGCCATTTGGCTGGGGTGATGCCTGCGCTGCGGCTTTTGCACAGCTGAAGGAGGCCCTCACCAGAGCCCCAGTTCTGGCCTACCCCGACGCCCGGCAACCTTTCATTGTGGACACTGACGCTAGCAATGTAGGAGTCGGGGCGGTCCTTTCCCAGCAGGGCGAGGCCGGAGAACGAGTGGTGGCATACTTCAGCCGTGCTCTGGGGCGAGCCGAGAGGAACTACTGCGTGACCCAGCGGGAGCTGCTGGCCGTAGTGCTAGCGGTGCGGCACTTCCGGCCATACCTGCACGGCTGCCGGTTCCTCCTGCGCACTGACCATGCATCTCTGACTTGGCTCCTGAACTTCAAACAACCAGAAGGTCAGGTGGCCCGCTGGCTGGAGGTCCTTCAGGGCTACGACTTCGAGATCCAGCATCGGGCAGGTTGGCAGCATGGCAACGCTGATCCCCTCTCCAGACGGCCCTGCATGGCCGTCAAGTGCCGCTACTGTCTGCGACAGGAGGAGCGGGCCCAGGAGGCGCTGGGATGGCTACTGCTCAGGCCACAGCCAGCGGAGGGGGGTGGCTCCCATTGACAACGCAGCAGCTGAAGTGGGAGCAGGAGGCCAACGCGACGTTGGTTCAGGTGGGGGCCTGGCTGGAGGTGGCGCAACGCCCAGGCTGGACGGGGGTGTCGGATCAGGCCTAAGATGCAGACAAAGCAGAGTTGTTCCTAAGAGCTTGCGCCTTGGATCCACTGTCAGGGGACACAGAGCAGACTTGATTCTACAGAGAGCACAGAATCACCTTCTAAGTGAAAGGATAAGACAGGTCCATTTCACTATAGATGCGCTCCAGATCAAGATCAGCCAGACTCTGCAGGAATTGGAAACCCTTCTACCCTCTCCAATCTTAGAAGAGGTTCACAAGTTTGTGGACAAGGCTCAGCGGGCCCAACACTCTCAAGGAAAAGAAAGACAACGCAGGAAATTTCACACCTTGCTTTCAAAAACCCACACTCCTCAGTCTGAAACCACACAACTCAGAGAAGAAAACACACCTGAAGACAGTCGGGAGAAATGGGTAAAGAACTTTTCAGACCGGAATCTCACTGAACCTGAAAAGAAGGTTTTAGCCAAAGGACTCAATTTCGCCATTTCTCCGCAACAGTTGCCCATAGTGGACCTCATCACAGCCACAGAAACCGCCATACGGATTAATAAATTATCACAGACAGAAGCAGAGCAAATCAGGATGAAAGTCTCAGCCACCCTCTCCAGTGCCAAAGTCCCTCCGTCTAACCTCACACTACAAGAAAAGAAGGCCGTCGCTTCCCTGAGCAAAGACCACAACATCACTATATTACCAGCGGATAAGGGAAGGTGCACCGTGGTCCTAAACACAACAGATTACCACACAAAGATCACTACTCTCCTCAGTGACAACAACACCTACGAAGCTTTAAAACGAGACCCCACAAGCAGCTACAAAAAGAAAGTTATAGCTTGCCTTCAAGACCTTGAAAAGGACAAAATCATTGACCGCCTCAAATATCACCGCCTTTATCCAGGGGATGCCATACCCTGCATTTATGGACTTCCTAAGATCCACAAGGAAGGGGTCCCACTCAGACCCATAGTCAGTAGCATAAACTCAGCCACTTATAACATTGCGAAACACCTTGCTACCATCCTGGCACCTCTCGTGGGGAACACCCCACACCACATCAAGAACTCCACCGACTTCACCGACAAGGTCCAGAAACTTACCCTGGATCCAGATGAAACCATGGTGTCCTTGATGTAGTCTCTCTCTTCACTTGCATACCCACCACGGAAGCAGTGGAGACTGTCAGAAAACGACTACAAGAAGACAGCTCCTTGGAAGACAGGACCAACTTCACACCCGATCAGATTTGCACACTGTTAGACCTCTGCCTTACCACAACATACTTCAAATACAACGAAGGCTTCTACAGACAAAAACATGGCTGTGCCATGGGCTCCCCTGTGTCACCTATTGTAGCCAACCTTTACATGGAGGAAGTGGAAAGAAAGGCTCTTGGCTCTTTTAAAGGGAGAGTACCCAGCCACTGGTACAGATATGTGGACGACACCTGGGTCAAAATCAAGACACAAGAAGTGGAATCCTTCACTGCGCACATTAACGCTGTGGATAAAAACATCAAGTTCACCAGGGAAGACACTAAGGACAACTGTTTGCCTTTCCTGGACTGCGCTATGCACATTGAAGAGAATGGCAACCTCAACATTGAAGTTTACCGGAAGCCCACACACACGGACCAGTACCTCCTCTTTGACTCCCATCACCCTCTGGAACACAAACTTGGAGTAATTAGGACCCTACACCACCGGGCAGAACATGTTCCCTCTAAGCCTGAAGGGAAAAAGAAGGAACACACACATGTAAAGGAAGCACTGAAAACATGTGGTTATCCTAACTGGGCGTTCATAAAGTCAGCAAAGAGGCACAGAAAAGAAGATCAGACACCAGCGAGGGAGGATAAGAAAGACAGACGCAACAACGTTGTCATCCCCTATGTAGCCGGTGTATCAGAGAAACTCAGGAGAGTTTTCTCCAAGCATGACATCCCAGTGTACTTCAGACCCAGCAACACACTCAGACACAAACTGGTTCACCCGAAAGACAAAACTCCAAAACACAGACTGAACAACGTGGTGTATGCTGTACAGTGCAGTGAGGAATGCCCGGACCTCTACATTGGAGAGACCAAACAGCCACTTCACAAGCGCATGGCACAACATAGAAGAGCCACCTCCACAGGACAAGACTCAGCAGTCCACCTGCATCTTAAGGATAAAGGTCACTCTTTCGAGGATGCCAATGTTCACATATTGGACAGAGAGGACAGATGGTTTGAAAGAGGAGTGAAAGAGGCCATCTATGTCCACTGTGAGCGACCATCTTTGAACAGAGGCGGTGGTTTACGACACCAACTGTCTGCCATCTATAATCCAGTTTTGAGTTCCCTCCCCAGACGCCTTAACGCCCACTCACATCCTGGGCCATCTGACCTCAGGAAAACACATGATAGGGTGGGGCCAGGTTTCACAATGAGCTCACCCGAAACCCTGGCTGATTAGGTCCCACACCCACTTTCACACCTTGGCGCATGTGATTAGAGGATCACCAGGGGGTCCTTTGTCCCTCCTTGGGGGGATACTCCCACTGGGTTTAAATCTGGGACTCTCGGCCATTTGACCTTAGAACTGAAGAAGCTTCTCGGATGAGAGGTGAAACGTCTTCAAGCAACTCAAAGAAGTCCAGACGCTTTTCTTTGCAAACTCCTTTGACTAGTGAAGACACAGTTTTACTGCTGAACTCTGTGTGCACTGCAGTTTAAATATTTTTGTTTTAACATTAACATGTTTTTTAAGTCAGCTTTCCATCATCAGCAGTTTGTGTTTTCTTTACAAACTGTAGTTTGTGGTGAAAGTGTTCAACTGTGTTCACATCACGTTCTTTTTCTCAGTCTTCTTATTAAAGGTTAAAGGTTCGAGACACCTTAGTGACGAAATTGAGGGACTTTTGAGTTCATTTGTATGTTTTAAGAAAAGCAATAGGATTCCATCCATCCATTATTTTCTGCTTATCCAAATCAAGGTCCGTCCGTAAGCGAGGGTAAGCAATAGGGTTAAAAAATAAAAAAAAAATAAACAAAAAAAATGTACTTTCGGGTTAATAAATATGTCTTTGCCTTCAGGGTCCTGCTGCTGTTGCAACTGCAATTTTTTTTTCCTTTCTGGACCAAACTGGGTCCTCTGTGTTCATGTTACTCTGCTAACATCATTTGTGACACTTAAAGCTTCAGCCATGAGGCATAATTCATAATTCAAAAGTAGAATGGGAGGCAGAGCCTTCAGATTTCAGGACCCTCTTCTGTGGAACCAGCTTTCAGCTTTGGATTCAGAGACTAAATCATATAGTCAGTGTTGGATCAGGTGACCCTGAATCCTCCCTTAGTTGTAGGATTCCCATGATCCATTGAGTACTTCTTCTTCCTTTCTCACTCACTATGTCTTTATACACCTTTCTGCATTTAATCATTAATTATTATTATTAATCTTTGGGTATCTTCCACAGCATGTCTTTCTTCCTGCAGTGTCTCCGAGAGCACACAGCAGTCAATCCAATGGAATCCAGTCATTTATTTAGTTGGTGCAGGTATTCACACAGACAGGAATGAACACTTTGTATGCTTTATGTAAAAAGAATAAACAGCAATTGACAACATTTGCATTAACATTACATTCTATATGGGTTTGTACAACAATCTGCTGAAACTAGGTCACTCATTTCTCTGTTAAACCAACTAACTCCTAAGTCTACTGCTGCTACCAGATCACATGGTCTAATGCAATCCAACAACACCATCTGGGGGTTATTTGGGTTAACAGCAGAGTAACTTTGCAGCTGTAGCTTTATGTTTTGTGATGAATCTTTCAGAAAGATGTGTAAAATGTAGGTTCCTTGTCAGTACAGATGGGTTTTTACCATAAGAAGCTCAGCATCTGTAATTCTGCTATGGGGGTTTTGCATCCTCTCTTTATTTCTGAAAACAACTAAAAGTATTACAAACACAGCTAGCAGAGCTGCTGACACTCCCACTAAAATGTAGAAACCTGCCATTCCCCTATTTTTTGTTGTTGGTCTCTGAAGTTGGAGCTGATCAGCAGCTGCTGTAAGGACATGGAAACATTAACATTAATGATCAGAATTAAACTGATAACAGTTTAGCTCACAGTGTTAGAGTTACAGATCACAATAATAATAATTTTAATGTATAGAATGAAACAGCTCTCAGTTTGTGAACTATATCAGTGCTTCTTTATAGACTATTTAAAAGAGAGAGGTAGCCACCATGACATCATCCATGGTTTAGTAAAGATCAGTTATGAAGCATCAAGCTTAGTGTTTTTACCATCGCCATCTTGATGTTTTTCAGATCGGGACATGAAGAGCAGGAGGCGAATATGACTGAGAAACTGAAGAGGATAATCCTTCTTCCATAATTTATAAAATGAACCTCTTGTTTTATTCAGTTTAAGTTCAGTGGCAGATCTAGCCTGCTATGTTTAGACGAATAGCCAAACATTTTGGGTGACTAACTGGTGAGGTTAATCATCAACCATTTTGAAAGTTTGAGGTTAGAGCAACCAACCTATAATCTGCAGGTTTTTCATACATCATCCCAGATGTAAACATCATAAACAAACTGACTGTAAACCAATTATTAAAAAATTACAAAATTTAAACTAAATCAATTTACCAGTAACATTAAGTCGACATCTTCCAACACTGAAGCCATAATCAGTGTTCACCTCACACAGGTACAAACCCGAGTCATCAGTCCTGAGTCTGGACAGTTGAAGTCTGATTCGTCCTTCTCTGAGGGCGTCTTTGTCACTCTGGACTCGTCCTGAAAACTTTTCATCCTGAGACTCTGACACCTCAACACCTTCATGAACATGATACAGGACTGAGATATTATGACCAGTTACGTTATGATTACAGAGGATGTTGAGATTTTGGAGGATCTGTCAGGTTTGGTGGTGAACGTCCACTCCAGTGTGATGTTGTGGTTCTCTTCTGCCTGAGAACACTGAGAACTGGAACAAATCTGTTGTTGAGCTTTATTTGGAGTTCATAAAGTGAAGCTGTAAACTAACCAGAGACACATGAGGTGAGGATGATGAGCAGCAGGATCCTGCAGATCATTTTCTTCCTGTGAGAGGAGACAGAGGTGAAGAGTCATCAACACATGAGGTCAAAGGTCAGTCAGTACAGCTAGAAGAAGGAAAATCTACAGTCTGACTTCATTCACTCATTACAACATCTGATCCTGTTCATAATCCATATTATTCCACTGACTGACCAAAACTACATGAACTAATACCACTGCAACAGAAGCATCTTGTCATGGTCCTGGGCCACGTTGGCCCAGTATGCTGTGTTTTTGTACTTTTGTTCTTTCATTATGCCATGATTCCTAGGTTCTGTTAAGATGTCCCTTATTTTGGTTACCCCCTGTGTGCTCCTCTGTGTATCTGTGAGCCCTCGTTTCCCCTCCTTGTGTTTCATTCCATGTCTCCCCAGCCCGCTACGCCTGTGCTTTCCCCGTGCTCTCCTGTCTCTCTCTCCTCCCGTCTGCACCTCTGTACTTCCTGTTTTACTTTGACAGTCTCCCGTCAGTGTCGCGTTTTTCCTGCCATGTCTCGTTACGGTTATCTGTGTCAGCTGTGTTCCCCGTGTGTCCCCACTTCCCTCGTTAAGCCTCTGTGTATTTATGTGCATGTCTCTCTCAGTTCAGTGTCGCTTCGTCAACGTCTCTTTCCCGAACCTGTGTGCCTCCCTGTGTTCCCTCGGTCCTCAGTTTAGTTTACCCAGTTTAGTTTTGTTACTTTGTAAGTCCTGCAATAAAGCAGCGTTTCTGAGTTCCACTTCTGTCTCTGTGAGTTTTGCGTTTGGGTCCTCATCTGCCTCCACACAGCTAGTTCATGACACATCTAGAAGAAAAATCTGCTCTTTGATTTACTCTGAAAATATTTAAATATTTCACAATAATTCGCAGGTCTTCAAAGCTGCAGAAATTATTTTTCTGATACAATGTGGCAATGTGGTTCATTTTCTAAGTAGATGTAAACAATTTAATCCGTTTCTCTGAACGTCTCCTCTTAAACCTTCTCTGACTGATGGTCAGTGAGTACTTAGAAGCTTTATTTCAATCACTGGTCTTATGCAACATAGGATAAAAAAGAAACTTCACAAGTTTCAGCTCTGCTGCATCGCCATACACATTTGGAAATCTTGGAAGTTTCACTTTTATGTGATCTCATCCAGGGGACGTGTGGTTTCTTTTTATTTGATTTTTTTTTTATTACATGGGTTGTGATTTTAACATTTTATGGTTGATTTTTTAATTGCATATTTTTTGTTGTTGTTGTTGTTGTAGTGTTTTCGTTTGTTTATCTTATAATTTGTGAATCTGCAAACATTCCCACTCAGTCCTTATTTAAATGAAAGTAGCTATATTGTGGTGGGGCTTGTTTATTTGTTTTGTTTATTTGTTTGTTTGTTTGTTTAGTCTTTGTTTTACTGTTACTTTATATGTTGTTTGTTTAATTTAAGGCTAAAAGAAAATTAAATCAATGAGAGGTAAAATTTGAGGGGGTAGGGACTAATAAGTGTATACTTCTGCCTACTCCTTTTCAAACAAAAGAATGGAATTATATTTTGTAATGATTGTGAATGCACATGTTTGAAATAAAAATGAACTGAACTGAACTGAACTGAATGTCTTGTTTTTATAGTAGTAGTAGTTGTTGTAGTATTTCTTGTTGACATTGCTTTATAAACTAAATTACTTACACCTGCGTGACTTAGGGCTCCTAAAGGACACGGTTAGTCAATGGGGAAAGGCTCCCATGAGGCAGAAAACAATAAACATGTCTGGTGAGAGGGACAGAAGCAGAGAGTTATTTAGTATAAATAAAACACAGAATAAATAACGGATATATAAAAGTCACTTTGCCAAAATCTTACTGCTGCTTCTAGCTCATGACAGAAGCTCAAAATTAATTTATGAGAGATAGTTTTGACCTTTTTTTGACAGATAATAAGCCAACAAGTCATTTGCAACAGGATTAATTTCTGCAATCACTTTTGTGGTCACAGTCATCTGTAAGCCTCACATATATCAGTGGGTACTACGCCAATCCATCACTGATCCTCCATTTTTTTTAAATTCTAGATGACATAGAATCGTTAGAGTCAGTTGGAGGATGAGGAGGTATCGGACAGTGAAAATATGGGACAGAGAAAATCACAGTAGTGTTTTTGAGAGAACTGAAGTAGGAGGAGGTGACTGCCCGTCTGCAGAGCAGTAAGAGGATTTCCTTTAAAAAAATGCATTTTTAGGACAATTAAAAAGTTATTTTTCTCCTCTTTACTTACATTATAATGCCTTTATTTATTGTGCTTTCCTTTAGAATCCCCTGATGGAGGTTTTGGGTTTAAAATGAAATCTAGCCTGAAGAAAAAGATGAACCAGGAAATCCAACCCTTCTGAATCAGATCTGAACAGAGCTCTACATCACAGAGGGAAGGACTGGAGAGGTCAGTAATTATCATTGCATCAGACAGACTGAAACATTTTTCCAGAAAAAACAGGCAGATCAGACACAAAAATCAGATGTGAAGATATCTTTAATGTCTCACCCGAAGAGAGAGAGAGAGAGAGAGAGAGAGAGAGAGGGAGAGAGAGAGAGACCAATCAAAAGAGTGCTGACAGAATGAGTGGCTGGAATTGGGAAAATGTTCCTAACGCAAAAATACACTTTGGATTGGGCTGAAAGCAAATAACCAGGATATCCAGTTCGTGTTTTCATTCACACTCAGAGAGCTGAATCTGCTGAAGAATAAACATTTCAGTTTGGTGGAACTTGTTCATCACTTCTTCACTGAAACCAAAGAAACAGGGATCTGCAGCTTTGAAAAGTAGAAGTTTGAAGGAGGAGCTTGTTACTCTTTGTCCCACTGATTATAGCTGAATCTCATTCGTTTCCCCTGGAGGGAGCTCAGAGGTCTGATGTCATTGATAAGAACTCTTTGTTGATATCCGTACTAGAGATGGCACGATACCACTTTTTTATGTCCGATACCGATACCAATATCATAAATTTGGATATCTGCCGATACCGATATTAATCCGATATATTGTATTTTATAATCAATAAAACTGTATTTTTTATATCTTGCTGCATTTTGTATAAGTTCATACTCAGGTTTTAAAAAACAAAACAGTAAAGCTATTCTGTTATACCTGCACAGATGGTACCTTCCCAAAGGAAAAAGTACTGTAGGTACTAGGGTACCTACTAGGGTATATATTTGACTTAATAGTTACTATATACAATAATGGATTTCTATACATTTTGCATCAGATGAAAACTTTGGTTGTAAGATTCAATTTTTTTTTTTTTAAACTAGACATGAGAATAATAAAGAAAAGAATTTCTTTGTGCCCCCCTTTCCCTGTTAATGCCCTACCTGCCCCTCTGGCAAAACTTTGCTAGAGCCGCCCCTGCACAGTTACCAGCTGTCAGCTACGTAGAAAAAGGATCCTGGTGTAGAAAGTAATATTAAATACATTCTAACAACAGCTTATCAAGTTTAAACCAGCTGCTGATGATTATTATTTCCTCTTTCTGGCGCAAAGTGGGCGATAAACAAGCAAGAGAGACAGATTCACAGCAGAAAAGCTGATCAGCTGATCATTGATCAGTTTCATGACTGAAGTAGCAGCAGGAGAGGGAGGGGGAAAGAAGAGGCAGTTGCTCCATATATCGGTTGTTAAGCTTAACGTGGGAATGCTTTACAAACATTCAGAGGTAAACTTACACACTTGCTTTACTTCTCTGGGATAACTTTCTCCGAGATGAAATGCTGGTTTGAAAGCACGTAGCGAGGCTCCAAATGCTTAACCAGACCGCCGACAGGCCTCGCACGCTACAGCCGCTCTATCACGTCAGCATACTCCTCTGACGTTCTAAGGTTATGAGCTTGGTTACGCTATGTTGCAAGTTTTGTGAGGTTCTTTTGTGATATTTAATGGATCGATTACATTTTTCATTTCTCTCCAATATCCGATCCAGTAATTTAGGTCAGTATCGGACCGATACCGATACGTAATATCGGATCAGTCCATCTCTAATCAGTACACACCATCTCTAGTGTCTCCTCCAAAATAACTTTGCAGCTCCACCCACCCATCAGCGCCAAGTAGCATGGACAAGCTCAAGTAACAGACGAAGCCTAATTTCTTCAGACTGCTAGATTCTCAAAATATCCTGTCCATAGTTCTGTGCAGCTGCCTCCTACCACCATTTAATACGCAGCTGGAAACCACTTGTAAGTTCCATGCTTTGCTGCTACTCCATTGCCATTTATCTCTGTTAGGCACCAAGATGCCAGTTTTGCTGTTTTCTATTCCTCCTTCTGCAAAGCGCAGAAGCAAAGTTTGGCAATGGGATGCTGGGTTCTTTCTCTATCCCTCATTTGCAAAATGAAGCAGCAAGCTTTCTACCACAGAGTTGCTAGTTTGCCTGCATTTATTATTGCAAAAACAGCAATGAACCCTTGTAGAACTGGGATGCCAGGTTCTCTTTCTCTGTTCCTCCGTCTCAAAATGCAGCAGTAAGCTTTCTACCACTGAGTTGCCAGTTTCTCTATTGCAAAAGCAGCAATGAAACCTTCTGACACCCGGATGCCAGGTTCTCTTTCTCTATTACTCATTTGCAAATGTAGAAGCACGTTTTTCTACCACTGGAATACCAGTTTCTCGGCGTAAATCCTTAGTATACAAAGCAGCAGTGAACCCTTCTGGTACTGGGATGCCAGGTTCTCTTTCTCTTTCCTTCCTTTGCAAACACAGCAGCAAACTTTTCTGGCACTTGGTTGCCAGTTTCTCTGCCATCTATCCTTCTTTTGGAAACCCACCCCAGTATCATCTCACTCCATAAATAAATCATTGCTGGTTCTCTGTCCATAGGGACTCCAAATCCATGTTTTTCCTATCTCGCACACTTAACAGCTATGCCTACATTTAAGAAATCTGAACTGTGCATAATTCCTCAAGGTCTCCCTTCATTTCTCATATGGTTTCTCTAGCATCTTCTAAACCCTTTCTCCTTGACACAGTCATTCAGGACATCTCTTCCAAGCCGACTTCTGGTTCTGACAACATCCCAAATTACATTATCATCTTCTATGAGGTTCAGCCATCCAGCTTGAGTAGAATTCAACTCAGTTCTACTGAATTCAACTCTACTCTCTGCTGGTTTTGAGGATTATCATGATGGAAGGTGGTTCTCCTCTAATCAGTTTTCAAAATTCAACCAACCCTTCCAAAAACTGCTTACCATCATCTTCGTTTGTTTCTGAAATCTACACAGTAGTTATTGCTATTACTCAAAGAAACAAATAGTGAACCAAACTTTGAAGATGGAGAGCATGTGGTCATCATCATCATCGAAAACGATGTGCCGGGAGTCCGCTGTTGAGTTTTGGACGAAATGCATTCTGGGATATTTAGCTGTACCAAGTCACCACCGATGCATGCTCGATAAAACGGGCGGAGCGAGAACACATCCGGGACTTTTTCGCGTTCTCGGCTTGATGCGTACTTCGAATTGGAACAGTACTTGGTCTCCGACTGATGACGTATCACGAGTACACGAGAAGCAAGTACGCACAAGTACGCATATTGAGAAACGCCCACTATAAATACACAGAGGGACACTGGGAAAATCACACACAGGTGGGAGACACAGCTGGACCTGATTAGCCTGATGAGACAGAGGAACACTAACACCAGGGACCAACAGAGGGAGCACCAACCCAGAAACCCAGCATTCAAAATCCCCAAACACAAATAATAATAATAATAATAATAATAATAATAATAATAATAATAAACTCAAAACACTGGGTCAATGACCCAGGACCATGACACCTCTGTCCTCTTGTCCAAAAGTATTTTACTTTTGGTTATGTCAGTGCTTTCTTCTCCCTTATCTGTTGCCATGTGTCTCTCCTTGTGTTCCGTGTCTTCCCAGTCTGTCATGTATTTCATGTCTGCATGTTCCATGTTGTCAGACTTATGTTATTATGTCTATGTCTCTCCATGTTTCCTGTTTTATTTTGAAAGTCATGTGTTTCCATGTTCAGTGTGTTTAGTTTTCCTTCCCCTGTGGCATCAGTTTCATTTGTGTCAGCTGTGTTTCCCCAGGTGTTTCCACTTCCCTCATCACCCTTTTGTGTATTTAAGCCCTCTGTCTCCCTCTGTTCAGTGTTGGTTCCTCTGTCATGTCATGTCATGTCATGTCATGTCATGTCATGTCATGTCATGTCATGTCATGTTTCAGGATTTTCCAAGCTCCTGTTTAGGTTCAGGTTCAGATTACTACTACTAGGTTACTAAAGTTTTGCATGTACATGTTCTCATTTTCACATTCTAGTTTTCATGTTAGTTTATCTGTCCCCAGTTTAGGTTTTAGTTTAGTCTTTCCCCAGCTTGTCTTGCCTTTGCCTTTGTTTTTTTGCCAACAGTCTAAATAAACAGCTTTCCTTTTGTTACACTTATTGTTTTTGCTCCCGTGTCTGCTTTTGGGTCCACACCTCAAACACACTGGACCACCCGGCAGTAATAAAAACATGTTAGGGTGAAGAAAGATTTTGCACTCAATCTGCTTTAAATCTAATTTTCGCTACAGCATATATTCATCATCACATTGCTTTGATGTTTGACTTCATGACCTTTACACCAAGATCAAGGAAAAGGTTGACTGCACCTTTTCCTTGATCTTGGATGACTGTACCTAAAGTCTACCTAAAGTCACCTAAGTCAGGTTACTGACGGGAGAACACTGAGATGCTGTTGCTATTTAGATGACACACCCTAAGCACAGAAAACCAGGAAGCACAGACAGAGTGCTTCCCTAGATCATCATAAAATAAAACAATAAGCTGATAAGCACCCAGTGAATCTCGGAACTCACATATAAATGTTTAATGTTTAATCAATGTTTGACTGTTGTACTCTCAAAAATTAAGTGAAAAGTAAAAACTTTTATCTCACACTTCAAATAAACCAAGGCTTTAATTCTGTCCTGAAACATATTTCTTCTGTAGTGTTAGTGAAATACAATGAAATGTGAATAAATTGTCCTTGATTCACATAGATAGTTGAATGAAGAGTTTGTGACTCCCGACTGTGATGTGATATATTCAGTGCTTTGCTCAGCAGCTTCAGAGGCATCTGAGGAGTCTTGGGTGAATTTTGGACAAATATATCAGAACATCATCAGTATACAAGATGATCGATAGAAATTTTAAACTTTTTTAAAATCATCAAAACATTAAGAAAACACACCAGTAAAGACAAGACTGTGATCATAAGTTAAAGGTAACTTCAAAGCAGAACTATAAAATGTTACCAATTTCACTTCGAGAAACCTCCTCCCTGCTGCTTTGAAACAAACCGAACTAAAACAGAACAATTTGGAAAAGAACAATTAACAGCTTGTTTGGCCCATGTCACTATATCATCTCTTTTATTTAGACAAAAAAAGTCTTCTATCTAATCAAGTTTCTCACATACGAGTCCCCTTCACCTCTTTTAAAATAAAACGTAATCGGACTGAGGCCATTCTGGAAAGATGTTTACATAAAATAAACTGCTAAAAAGTCCGATACCGCTAAACCTGCAAACTTTCACTGGCAATGTGTGGGTGTGGAAGCAGAGGAGAGATAAAAAATTATTGCTCTTTTTGGAAGCAAGAAAGAAAAAAAAATGTGAGAATGTGGTTACGGTAAGCTCTGTCTAACTAGTGCTGACCAAAGTGCTATTACTAAAAGAATAAAACAATAAAAGAATAGAAGCAATAAAAGAGATAAAAGAAAAATCCATGTATTTACTTATCTGCTCATACAGTTCAGGGTTCTGAGGTGGCTGGACCTATCCCAGATTAGGACAAGAGGCAGTGTTTTGTCTCTTGGACAAATGACCTTTCCCACTTCTGAGCTGTACAAAATGCTGCTATTAACATGTTCATGCATGCAAGCTCGTATTATTGCTATTTTATACTTTTTACATTGACTTTTTACATTGCTTTAAAGTTCTTGTATTAACATACAAAGCACTAAATGCCCAAGCTACAGATTATATATCTTAGCTTCTTAAGAAAAACACACTGCTGCTACTTGTCTTCTCACAGGCTCAGAATTTGTTAGTTGCTCCCTGTATACCAATAAAGAGATCAGGGGGACAAAGCTTTTCAGTCTGTGGCACCAAGGCTGTGGAACTATGTTTACTTGACTCTGGACTCTTTAAAAAATAAAATAAAGTAAAACAGAAGCAGTTAAAAACATTTAAACAGACTTTCTGCTGAGAAATCTTATTGAATTGTAATTTATTTATTTTAAAACAACCTGCTTATTTTAGTGTGTAGTGTTTTTTATTGTGGCAATTAATGTTCTTATTTAGTGTACTCTTTCTGTGCACAGTGCTTAGTGACTGCCTGTGAAAAGCGCTTTAAAAAGAAACTTTACTTACTTATTTACAAAGTGATGGCCGAACGTTTTCCTTCAGGATTTTTGGGTAGAGAGCAGAATTCAATTCGTCCTGAACCAGAAATGTACCCCAGACCATCAGACCATCACCACCAAGTCTGATTGTTGCTGTGATGTTCTTTTCATGAAATGGTGTTAGTTTGATGGTAGATGTAACGGGACTGAAATCTTCCAGAAAGTTCTGCTTTTGTCTCGTCAGTCGACAGAATACTTTCCCAGAAGTCTCTAGGATCATCCAGATGTTCTTTTAGCAGATGTGAAATGAGCCTTTGTGTTCTTTTTGATCAGCAGTGGTTTTCTCCTTGAACTCTTGAACTCTTCCATGGAGGCCATTTTTGTCCATTCTCGTTATTATTGTTAATTCATGACCTCTGACCTTAACTGAACCCAGTAAGGCAAGCGGGTATTTAAATGTTGCACTGGTTTATTTTTTGACTTCCTGGATGAGTCGTTACTGGGCTCTTTGAGTAATTTTGGTAGGCCGGCCACTCCTGGGAAGGTTCAGCACCATTCCCACCATTCTCTGGAGTCCCAAAGACTTAGAAACTCTTTCAGACTGATATATGTCACTGACTTTGTCTCTCAGCTGGTTCTTTAGGTCATGGCATGATGCGCTGATGCTTGCGATCTTTACCCTGCTTCACTTTGTTATACAGGTTATGTTTAAAGGATTTCGAAATCAGCTGGTCTGGCAGTGATGAGGCCTGGGTGTGCCAGCGAAACTGAACTCTTTCCAAAAGATGTGGTTAATCAGTTATTTCATGATTTATCAAAGGGGATAATTACTTTGTTGCACAACTTTGAGTAGCTTTTTCCTCTTTAATAAATTAAATACAATTTAAAATCTGTGTTTTGAATGGGGTTATTTTATCTAAAATGAAAATATGTTTGATGATATTTAACATCTAAGTGTGACAAATATGCAAAAAACTAAGAAAGGGGCATAAACTTTTTCAAGGAAGTACATTACACCATGCACCACTTTGATTTCTTTTTAAAAATTATTTTTTTATTTCTAAGAGGCTGTATATACAATTATTGTTGACATCCTGCTTTGCGCGCGTGTGTATGTGTGTGTGTGTGTGTGTGTGTGTGTGTGTGTGTGTGTTTATGATATCATTAACGGTGAGCTCTGTTATTGGCCGTGTGTGTTAGACCTCAAATGCTGCTGCACTTTCTGTCAGTTCACTCAGAGACTGTAAACACTTACAGTTTAACTCTCTTAGTCAGCTGCCTATGAAGATGAAGGAGCTGCTCCTCTTCCTCTCCTGTGTGCTCTGTGTCTCTGCTAATTGTGAGTTTCTCTCTTTAGACACTTACAGACAGTCACCAGCTAATTTATCAGGTTATTGATCAGCTTATTGATAATTGTTTAATTTCATTAATGGATTCCAGTTCTACATGAGGACATTCATATCGTTGGCTGTTCAGAGAGTAATGGAGAGGTCATGTTTGGACTGGATGGTGAAGAACTCTGGTACGCAGACTTTGAGAACAAGATTGGAGTTTCCCCTCAGCCATCTTTTGTTGATCCCATCAGCTTCGGAGATGGAGCTTATGAAACAGCTGTGATTAATTTATATATCTGCAAAACGAACATGCAAGTTAGTCAGGAGGGTATGAAGGACTACCCTCTAAACCATGGTAAACACATACAGGCACACACAAACTGATAACATCACTCAATACAATGTCCATTAATCAACTGAAATCTGGAATTAAATTTACTTTGATGTAAATGTTGTCATCGGTGTCATGTGATTAGTGAGGTTAGGTTATAAATGATGTGGTTTGCGGTGCGTTTCATGAATCAGAATCAGAATACTTTATTCATCCCAGAAGAAATGATGTGGTCACAGTTGCTCCAAGTAAGAACAGTAACAGACTAAGCTAAATTAAATAATATAATGTATTACAAAATATAACAAATACCTCAAGTATAAATATCCTAGTATATTACACAAATTATATATATATGGCTGACATTGATGTGTTCCTCTATTATATTATATGTTCCATACTTTCCCAGTACAAACCATTAATAAACCACACAGACCTCTACATTTATTTGTTTTGAAGATTTTCTTCATTATTTCATGCTCTTCAATAGTTTCAAGTTCCTAAAGTTCAAAATATTCAGTTCAATTTTTTGAGCAGGAGCCTCTATGTGGGTGCCACTGACCTTTTCAGTGCCAGGTGACTTTTTGGTATGTTGTCATGTGTACACTTTCATCACAGTTTCTTCATTTAAAACTCTGTCTCTTGTGTTTCCATGCTGACAGTCCTTCAATGACAGGCTCATTGAAGGGGTAACTAATCTCAAATAAGCCAGGAGATATTCTACTATGGAGATTCCTTGGCCATCCTCTAACTGACTTAGTTGTGTTTGTGTACAGATGCTCCTTCGGGTGTGATGATCTACACCAGAAATGAGGTGGAGCTCAGAGTTACAAACACTCTGATCTGTCATGTGACTGGTTTCTATCCTGGTCCTGTCAAAGTCTCCTGGACCAAGAACGGACAAAAGCTGACTGAAGGATTCAGTATCAACGTTCCCTATCCCAACAAAGATGGAACCTTCAAACAGATCGCCAGACTGCAGTTCATCCCACAGCAGGGAGATATCTACAGCTGTACAGTGGAACATCTGGCTCTGAAAGAACCACTGACCAAGATCTATAGTGAGAAAAACCTTTATTTAAACAGTGAAGACAGACTTTAATACAGAGACAAATGTGTGTAAATATGAAGGTTTATGATTCTGTGTTTCTGTCTGCAGATTTCACAAAGCCTTGGCCCAGTATTAATCTGAACAGCTGACTTTAGTTAATCAGCTGACAGTTTTCAGCACATGTGTGTGGTTCACATTGTTGAGCTATAATTAATCAGATCACAGTCTGAAGCATTTCTGTGTCATGTGTCTGTTTCTGCCTCCAGATGTGGAGGCACCTGAGAAGCCTAAGCCCAGTGTTGGACCTGCAGTGTTCTGTGGACTCGGTGTGATTATCGGCTTACTCAGTGCTGCAGGTGGAACCTTCTTCATCCTCAAAGCAAACAAGTGCACCTGATTGGCTGGGGTTGATGATGTCATCAGTGCTTGTGTAGACAATGTTGTGTAAGGCTTCTGGTCTGCTCTCTGGTCTTCAATAATGTGGCTGCCAGTTTGAAGGACTCTGACTCTGTTTACATGGAACCTTAAGCTCACTTTATTTTACACTGTTAAACAGATTCAGTTTAAAATGTCAGACAAAATGAAAAATGACAAGTAATATTAATCATTCAGAAAACTATCCCAAAGTGACTTCATAATCAGTCGGAACAATTCATTGGTCTTTTTAAATGTTCTTAAACTCAGTTTCATCTGTTGACAATCTTTGCTGGCAGTTTCATGTGTATGGTTCAGACAGATGTAAATAAACCAGAACTTGAAATGAATTCTCACCTGTAGACATGAATGATTTTTTTTTTCTGTTTTGTTATGTCTTATGAATCATCAGTATCACCTCATTGTTACATGTGGGATCTGTTGGGTAAGAACTATTTAAAGTACAAAAATATTTGTTTAGTAAACAGTAATATGCAGTAATAAATAACACTTCTAGCAAAGACAGACCTTATATTAAACACTTAGACTGAAGATTTATTGATGTTAGATCTCAGCTGCCACAGTCACTGGTGTTATGTGTGTGTCTACTGCATTTGGGATATTTATAATAGCGCCCTGTTCCTGCACACTCTAATATTCACCTAAAAGTACTAGACATCTTTCATAATGTTGGGTTTAGTCTTCAGACATGCTTAAAAGAAACTCTGATCTAAATTCCAGCTGCTGTGGTTGTAGATTTTTTTTTTTTTTTGGACTCTTGGAGATATTTCAGTTTTCACTGCACTCCAGGAGTTTCAGCCTGGATCATGTTGTTGAGGTCACTTGGATCAAATCAGTGTATGTTACCCTGGTATCCATTCCAGAAAACTGGCTAAAGAAACTCTGAGCTTCCTGTGTTCATCCTGAGTTAATGACAGAAAGCCTTCATCAATGGAGCTCTTGTACCAGGATCCACTATAAATAAAGAGCAGAACCTCCATTTGAATTCAGAGCAGTAGGGATATGAAGAGATGTCAGTACTGAGCGTGATATTTATTTTAGAAACACGAGAGAAAAGAGTAATTTCAATCAGCTCTCTGCACTCTATCATCAATATTTACCCAACCTCAGTTTTCTGTAAAGCTGGAATCAATCAAATGTTATGTTTTCAAATCTAACTGTTCAGCTAGAAGTCTGCGAGGCACAAAATGAAGCTGCACATAAAAATAAGAACCAAACAGACAAACATGGTTAACTCTTTACCTTCTACCTGTTGGTCTGTGGTGTCAGACCCTAATTTTGGTGATTTGCACGTTTAAACTTTACATCTTCAGCCTCTATTTACATTTAAAATGTTCTCTGCACCATTTACTGACAGTATTCCCTTTGAATCCATTTAGTTCAGTTTGAGAGTCTTAAAGTCATTTCAGCCTCATCTTCGCTCAGGAATTCACTTCAGCTCCAAGAAAAGGAAAGCTGAGTCCAATTTCTTTAGCCACACAGAGACCTGTTCTTAATCAAAAAATCACTTAGAAAGGACCTGCCTGGCAAAGTGAAGTAGACCCCCAAAAGATCCCCAAAAGTCAGACACCATGATGATCCCAAGGGGGGATCACTGTTTCACACTGGAATGTGCCCCCCCCCCCCCCCCCCCCCCCCCCCCAATAATAGACACTTTATTTGGAGAATGCATTTTGTGTTTACTTGTCTTATTGTTGTCTAATATTTATATTTGTTTGATGATCTGAAACATTAAAGTGTGATAAACATGTAAAAAAAGAGGAAATTAAGATTGGGGCAATAACTTTTTCACACCACTGTACACTCCTTGGTCTTTTGACCTGGTTTAACTTATTCTAGTTTTCTGTGTGTTTCCAGCTTCATTTTGTCCAGCATCTTCTGTCATCAGTAACAATGAACATGATGAACCTGCTAGTTCTGGTACCTCTGTTTTACTGATCATCCTAAATAGAAAATTATATCATACTTTATGGAAGCCAAATCATGTTGTATTTGGTTTATCTTTATCTGAACAAATGGTTCACAGTGTTTTTATCTGAACAGTCCAAAGTCTTTAGACCGCATAACGCTACCTGCCATGGTCCTCAGTCACATTAATACCTGGCACTGCATCAGCCAGAGAAGAAAGGGGTGGGTGGGGTGATCAGCTATAGATGAAGCTATCTGACAGAGTTCTTCCTGTTAACAGGTGATGCTGCGGTCACATGACTCTATCATCTGCTTTTTAGACCAGCTCTCAGTCAGACTGAGTCAGTTTGTTAGGAGAACTCAGGAACATGGCTTCATCTTTTCTCTGCTTCACCCTCCTCTTCATCAGCATCCACAATGCAGGTACGATCAATGCATCGATCACTGATCAATATACTCATATCGATTAATACACTGGTCACTGATCTGTATAACGATTAATACATTGATCACTTGTCAATACAACATACAGTTTATACCAGGGCTGTCAAACTACAGGCCTCGAGGGCCGGTGTCCTGCAGGTTTTAGATCTCACCCTGGGTCACACCTGAATCAAATGATTAGCTCATTACAAGGCCTATGGAGAACTTCAAGACATGTTGAGGAGGTCATTTGGCATTTAAATCAGCTGTGTTGGATCAAGGACACATCTAAAACCTGCAGGACACTAGCCCTCGAGGCCTGGAGTTCGACACCTCTGGTTTATGCTTTGTCATCCATTATACAGCAGGTACAGTCAGTACTCCACAGTCTGCACTTCACTGTGGTTCTGTTTTGTTCTTCAGATGGATTTTTAGAGTATATAGTGGATCGCTGTGACTTTAACTCCACTGAGCTTGAGAACATGGAGTACATCTACTCTCACTATTACAACAAGATGGAGTACATCAGGTTCAGCAGCAATGTGGGGCAGTATGTTGGATTCACTGACTTTGGAGTAAGGCTGGCGGAGGTCTGGAACAATGATACTGCAGACCTGAATTTAATGAGACTTAAGATAGCAACATACTGCCATCACAACATTGATATTAATGATCGGGCTATTCTGACTAAATCAGGTGAGTATGTAATTTGTGTGACATCATCAGATGATCATGTTCATCCTCATAATGACCAACACTCTGAATGTCTTAGTTTAATAATCCTTTAACACCTGAAGGTTTAAATTCATTTAGAACTTCTGAGTCTACTGGAGTTCTGTTTTTATTCAGTCATTTCAGTGATAAATTAAAACTTTAAATAAAAGTTACAAAGAAAAAGATGATTTAACAAATATTTGTGTAAATACAGCTTGCGTTGCATCCTGGTGGTAAAACTTCCAGTTACTTACAGTTATTAATGCCACAGCTACTCATACTGACACTGTTAATGTTAATTAATCATTTTAATTTTAAAATATCCTGCTTTCAAAAACAAACAGTCATTTTTGACCAGAGTCATTCTGCCCTTCAATATTAAACAAATATGTAGGACTGCATCTGGGACAGCATGGTGGCACGGTGGTTGGTATTGTTGCTTCACAGCAAGAAGGTTCTGAGTTTGAATCCACCACCTGTGTGGAGTTTGCATGCTCTCGTCGTGTTTGCGTGGGTTCTCTCTGGGTACTCCAGCTTCCTCCCACAGGCCAAAAACATGCAATTAGTGGGGTTAGGTTAATTGGTAATTCTAAATTGCCCATAGGTGTGAACGCTTGTCTCTGTGTTTGCCCTGCAAGAGACTGGCGATTTGTCCAGCAGGGATAGGCTTCAGTTCCCCCTCAACCCTGATAAGGATAAGCGAAAGAAAATGAATGTATGACGGCTTTCTTCCATTCGCACAGTATCTCTAAAATTAGAAAAATCCTGCTCAGAGTGACGCCAAATATTTGTTCATACACTTATTACTTCGAGGCTGGACGACTGTAATTCGTTATTATCAGGTTATTATCAGAAGATTAGGCTTAAAACTTTCCTTTTTTGCTATAGCATATAGGACACTGGACACACAACTATATAAGCATATAGTTATGGCTGGATCTCTGGCTCTCTTCCACAACGTGTCTTTTGTCTTGTCTTCCTCCCCTCACCCCGACCAGTTGCAGGAGATGGCCATCCAGGCCAAGCCTGGTTCTGCTGGAGGGTTCTTCCTGTTAAAATTGAGTTTTTGCGTCCCACTGTTCCCAAAGCGCTTGCTCATAGGGGGTCATATGATTGTTGTAGTTTTCTTTGTTTTCCTTGTATTAATGTAGGATCTTTACCTTACAACATAAAGCACCAAATAACAGAAATTATGCAGTTATTCTGACAGCTAAAGATGTTTCTGTAGATGAAAGGTAGAAGTGTCTATCGGCTTTTGTATTCATGTCATTATTTGGTATCAGATCAGTATGAAAAGTATTCCTGCCACTGTAAATCCTATTGTCAATAAAGCACATGAAAAATACCATCACTAATATTGCCACAATAGAAATATACAACAGAAATATACAATAGAAATATAATGGCTATGTGGTTTTCAGTCCAGCCCAGTGTCAGAATTAAGTCCATGACCCCGCCTTCTGGTCAGCATCCTGCCATGTTGGTCTGCAGCGTCTACGACTTCTTTCCCAGTAAGATCAAAGTGAGCTGGCTCAGAGATGGACAGGCCGTGTCCTCTGATATCACTTCCACTGAAGAGATGCCAAATGGTGATTGGTACTACCAGACCCACTCCCAACTGGAGTACACACCCAGGTGAGTCCACATCAGATCCAGATTCAGGTCCAGGTCCAGGTCCACTTCTGTGAGTGGTCTGTAAATCAGTGATGTTTGTGTTGAAGGTCTGGAGAGAAGATCTCCTGTGTGGTGGAGCACGCCAGCCTGAAGGAACCTCTGATCACTGACTGGGGTAAATACCTGTCTGTGTGTCTGTTTGTCTGTACACACAAATATATATATTTGACTGCTCACCTGTCTGTTGTCCTGTCTGACTCAGATCCGTCCTCGGACAAATCAACATCTGAATCAACTACGCTGATCGCCATCGGAGCCTCTATACTGACCCTGGGTCTGATTTTACTTCTGGCTGGATTTATTTTCTACAGGTGGAGGGCCCGAGGTCAGACCAGGATTCACACTCTCAGACCAGTTAACAGCACTTTATATCAGTCTTTTTATAAGACTACTTGTGTTCTAAATTTACTTTCAGGTAGTTTAAAATCAGTTTTTCAGAAGTTTAGACAAGTTTTAAGTCCATGTTCAGACCACAGTCTAAATGCACTGCTGCGTTCAGATGTGATAGATCACAGCTATCCCTGTATGGGTCTGGATTGGCTCTTCATCTAAAGGGCCTGAGTCTGTGCTTTTATTACATTTGTTAATTCTAATAGCACATTTGAAGCAAAATTACGAATTAGCACAATCGTATGTGTATATTTCTGAACTCTAGACTTACTCTAACAGCTATCCTCAGATATTAAATCTCTTATTTAGACAGACTCAGGTGCTTGAGGCCTTAGGGATCTCCATCTTTTTGACAGACCTGGGGGATTTCACACCAGTTAAGACCAGTTTTTCAGAGCAGGCAGAGTCCATGCTCTGAAACTGGGGATTTCACAGAATCATTGTAGCTGATTTTTGATCCAGACCAGATTTCATGATGTGGACAGACTTTTTTTCTTGACTCTGTCTTTGTCTCTTTATGCAGATCCTACACTGTTTTCCAATGAATGAGGCAGGATCCTGGTTCTAGTCCTTCTTCTTTCTGATGGAATAAGAAGCAGCTGCTTTATGTGTTCAGCAGACAGATGATGTCTGGAATGGGCGACTCTGAACCTGATCAATGACGAAACACATTTATAGACTTTTACTGGATATTTTCAATCCACAATAAACAGAAACTCTTACCTGTGTGTTTATTTACCTGCATCAACACATTCATGGCACATAAACCAGTTTACATCAGTTTAAACTGACTGCGAAACCACTGTCCTGCACCCGGGAATGGTATTTGTCTAGATCAATTTGTTGTTCATTCTTTGATGACATGTTTCAGAAATTTGGGGTTTTACTGGGATATGAAAGTGGGTCAGTAAAGTACCCCTGCCACGTTAGAGCCATTGTTATTCTGTTATTTTAAAAAATACATACATTTTAAATTTTCATAATTTTCATTTATTTTGGTTATTAAAGATTAAACATAGATCTTTATTGTCACTGTTACCAGAACAATGAAACACAGTTTGGCATCTCTCCATTTGCAGCTGTAGGTTTTTAAATTCAACATTCTTTGATAGGAGAATGAGATAAAGATAAAATAAGTTAAGAAGTAATACACACGTTATATACAGAAGAAAAAATATATAAGTATATCTACAGGTACAGTGTAAGGAGTAGGATCAGTGCATTATAAGGTGCTATGTGATTAGTGGTATTGTACACTGTGTAAGGGGTGTGAATGCTGGTTTGCTACTGTACAGTTATATAAATAGAGGTAGGAATGTTGGTCTGTTGGGAATGTTGGATCTTTGATGATGATACTGGTTTTCCGCTGAAGTCTGCCAATATAAATGTCTCTGAGGGGGGTTAGTGAAGTGCCAATTGCCCCCTCTGCTGCCCTCACTACCCGCTGCAGTTTCTTCTTGCCCTCCGCAGTACAGCAGTTGAACCAGAGTGTACAGCAGTAGGTCAGAAGGCTCGCTATGGTGGAGCGGTAGAAGTTAATTAGCAGTCTTTGGGGTAATTGGGTTTGACGCAGCTTCCTGAGGAAGTACATCCTTTGTTGTGCTTTTCCTACCTGGTGGGAAATGTTTGTGTTTGTGTAAGGTCGGTCGAGATGTGGACCCCGAGGAACTTCAAGCTCTCTACCCTTTCTACCTCCTCCCCATCAATGTAGAGGGTAGAGTGCTTTGTTTGCTTTGATCTCATGAAGTTGATTACCATCTCCTTGGTCTTGGCTGTGTTCAGATGCAGGTTATTTTTGTCATACCATCGCTTCCGATGCTGAACCTCCTCTCTGTAGGCTGAATCACTGTTGTTGTCAATCAGTCCTATGACGGTGGTGTCGTTACTCTTGTGAACTGGAGAACAGTCATTGGTGAAAAGTGAGTATAAGAGGGGACTGAGGACACACCCCTGTGAGACGTCTACGTTCAGAATGAAGGTGAAGGAGGTGTGCTCTCCCATCCTGGCGTTCCTAGGAATCACTCAGGTAGTCTAACATCCAGGTGCACAGTGAGCTGCGGGGTCCTAAGTTGCTTAGTTTTTTTTAACCAGTTTGTGGGGTTTTACTGTATTGAAGTCTCCTGATTTGAAGACATTGTCACATGCTCTTAGTAGAGCTTGCACCTCAGTGTTAAGCCATGGCTTCTGGTTTGGGAACACTTTAACATTTAACAGTCTTTGTTGTTGTTGTTACACTCTCAGTACAGAAGTTGATGTATGAGAGTCCGGCAGATGTGTGGTCCTCCAAGTCTGATCCTTCTGCAAATATACGCCAAAGCATATTGTCAAAACAGTCCTGTAGGGCTGTGGTGAGACATGTACTGTTTTTACAGATGGTCTTTGTCTTTGAATTTAAGGTTTATAAGCAGGGATCAGGGACAGAGAAAGATGATCGGAGAGTCAGAGGGAGGGTGGTGGCTTTACCAACATCTGGAATCTGCTGAGCGTCACTGTCCTGTTGGAAGATGAACTTTTACCCCAGTCTGAGGTCCAGAGCGCTTTTATTGGATTTAGTGCTCAGCTCAGATAAAATATTTATTGGGTGTGATTTTAACATCCATGTAGATGCTTAACAATGACAGCGTCAGTATGGCATTTAATATATTATTGGCAGTGTTGGGGAGTAACAGAATACATGTACCGGCGTTACATATTTAAAATACAAAATATGAGTAACTGTATTCCGTTACAGTTACCGTTTAAAAAGGTTTTACTCAGAATACAGTTACTTTGTTGAAATAAAGGGATTACACGGCAGTCTTTTCCTGTTTCATATATTAGGCTATGCCTCTCTATTTTTGGTAATTCCACGATGGTGGAAACCCAAACAAAACACGCATTAAGAGGCTCTAATGCCTGTGTCTCAATCTAGCGGCCCATGTTACCTCTACTTGCAGCTTGCATAATGAAAAATTATTGTTCAAAAAATTATTTAATATGAAGGCAATAGGCAGAGTGTTACAGGCATAGCCCTAAAGAATGTAGCCTTATGGGCAGTGTAGCAAAGTTGTAAGTAAGCTATTAAGACTCAACTGTACACTGTGTTCGTGTTTTCCTCCGAAACAATACGTTCCTCTGTCTCTCGCTAGCAAAGTTGACCCAGACAACAAAGTAAAGCTAGTTTTTTGGTCACGAAAAAACTTTAAGAATCTAATTCATCCGATGTTATCTTCTTCAATGACTTGCGCAAACACAGAGTAGAGCAGCTACCTGAACAGTACTCCCAGTGGCGGTTTTTGATATGGGCATCGTGGTGGGGGCGGTATTATAGCATTGGCAAAAGTTGATCGTATCCATGCTGTCCTGACATTATCCCCACGCATTTTGGGGATTGCATAGGCACTGATCGTTTTTCTATTGCCCATTTGCGAGGTGCGCCTGCTGCTTGCTGCACAGGGAGGAGAGGGGCGGGACGGTGGGGGATTCTTTGGCTGGTTGGTGTGGCACCTAATGACCAGCTCGCAAAATAAAACTAAATAAAAACAAGCCAACAAAGTAGGGCTGTCATCGTTAACTCCGTCATCACGATTAACATTATTAAAAATTTTTAACACAATTAATCTATATAGAGTGCAGAATAACTCAAGATCCCTGAAATGTGGCTGTCAATGCATTTCGGGCAGTTTGTCCAAAGCCCATTCTGCGCTCCAAATAGGTTGATTGTGTTGAAAATGTAAAACGCATTAATCGTCATGACAGCGTTAATGCTCTAACGTTGACAGCCCTACAACAAACACAAAAAGAGAAGACATTATGATACTGAAATGTAATTTGCACCAATGTTTTTTTCTAAATTATATCACACGCATATACGCAAAAAGTTAGCGTGAAGGCCCTTGGTGCGCTTCATTGCTGCTGCTGCTCACACACGACTTGTCGAAAGGGAGGGGGCATGCTGCTTCCAAATAGTGCACATTTCATTAATAAATTTAAAACTCCCTCGGTTTAAAGATGCTCATTTGCTTTTCACATAAACAACCACCTTGATTTCCCACTGAAATAAGCAGTCCTGCTTGTCCAGGATGGGGAAAGACTAACACAAAGAACACATTGGCTTGTGGCCACATTAAAGACATGTTCCCATACCGGGAGTTGAACCCGGGCCGCCTGGGTGAAAACCAGGAATCCTAACCGCTAGACCATATGGGACTGCTCCACTGTCAGGAAATCAAGCACAGTCTTGTCACTCTGCAGCCTTGGTGAGACCAACATAGCAGCACCTTAATCAATTCTCCAGCGGTTGCAGGTTCTGGTCAAAAGCACTTTACAAGGGGGTGGACTGGACTTGAAGCACACTTGACTGGCATGCAGAGAAGTCCACTAACCAGTCAGTGATGAGAGTGTGAATAAGTAGTGATTTATGATCTTAAGTGATTTATTCACGGTCTCTTTTATAAAGGAGTAAGCTATTTCTCCAGGCTAAATTATGATCTTCTAAACTTGTGATACGCTTTTTCCTCTCCAGCTTACGAGTTATCAGCCTTAATGTGTGTATTTGAGAATCAAGTACTTCTGATTTGAGGCTCTCTTTTTCACAGGAGCCACAGTATCCAGTGTTGTACACAGTAAAGAGGTAAAATTGTTAAAAAGCTAATCAAATTCTGTGGGAGTAGTCAGGGGCAGCCCTAGCCTGTTTGGTGCCCTGGGTGGACAGTCCCCCCCCCCCCCCAACACACACACACACACACACACACACAAAAAAAACAAACAAACAAAAAAAAAACACACACACACACGATTGTACATTAATATATTTCATTGTGATGTTGAAACCTGTTGTGAACCGTCTAGGGGTCGCCAGACCATAACATAAGGGTCCCCATCCGACACCAAGCAGCACATCACACAATTAGTACAGTTTGATGGTGATTTATTTACAGAGTGGATTATAACTTCGGGGTGGACCTAATGCCAAAATAATAAACAAAAGGAGCCTATCTCAAGGATAAATCAAACTTACCTACTCAAAAGAAAAACAGCAACTTACCTCTCTAACTAACAAAAACATGAGAAAACTGTAATCAAACAAAAGGGTAGTCCACCCCTACATGCTCCTGTGTCAAACAAACAGTACTACACAGGGAACATAAAGTCTGCCAGCTGGGATGGGCCGAGGATGAATGACTGGCCGTCCATGGCGGTGTCATCATATAAGTGGTCTCCAGGTCGTTAGCCAATCCGTATGGTCCGTCCACTGGATCCACCAATAACAGAGAGACACCTGGACACCTGCACACTCAGATTTGCATATGAGACAACTTTAGGACAACAATTGTAACAGAACCATACTTAATTTAACCAGATAAATATTTTATATAGTGTGTGTGAGAGAGAGAGAGTATGCAAACGGTTAACAAACAATCATTATAAAATTCAGCATACTTTGAGAATAGCCGGCAAATCAACGATACAGCTCTTCCAATTAATGGCTAATTAATAATGTCCAAAAGGTCTAAAAGATTCAATAAGCCACATCAGTGTTTAGTGGCTAATAAGTGGCTGACAAAGGTAAACAGAAGTTTTCCCAATCCCTACTAATGATTGTTATCTTGTTTCAGGATACATAATTCCTGCCATTATAGAAAGACACATCTGCTTACCTGTATCTTTTGCTCATTTCTCCTCCTCTTCTTTCTCTTTTTTTCTAAACTGAGGACCTGATGGCTTTGACATTTTCTTGTCCATCTTTCATCAGTAATTTTGCACTCCAGTATCAACACCCAACCCCACAACATAAACTATAAACAACATAAACATAAACAACATAAACCAGGCCTGGATTTACCTTCTACTGACACACTGAAACATCCATCCATCCATCCATCTTCATCCGCTTTATCCGAGGCCGGGTCGCGGGGGCAGCAGCCTAAGCAGAGAAGCCCAGACCTCCCTCTCCCCAGCCACCTCCTCCAGCTTTTCCGGGGGAACACCAAGGCGTTCCCAGGCCAGCCGAGAGATATAACTCTCCAGCGTGTCCTGGGTCTGCCCCGGGGCCTCCTCCCGGTGGGACATGCCCGGAACACCTCACCCAGGAGGCATCCTTGTCAGATGCCCGAACCACCTCAACTGGCTCCTTTCGATATAGTCGGGCTCACCTCTACGCATGACTTGGGCTCTGGAACCAGTCTCCTCTGAAGAGGGGCTGGACTCTGTCTCAGTCTAGAGTTGCCCCTGGTGAGAGGCGGCGGGCTGGGGTGGGTATTCTAATATCCCCTCGGCTTGCTGCCGGTACGTTGGGGTTTTTCCCGGTGGATGAGAGGGTTTGTTCCCTGCGCCTTAGGGTCGGGGAACAGGTCCTGACTGTCATCTGCGCTTATGCGCCGAGTGGCAGTTCAGAGTACCCAGCCTTCTTAGAGTCCCTGGGGGGGGTGCTGGAAGGTGCCCCACCTGGAGACTCTGTTGTCCTGCTGGGAGACTTCAATGCTCATGTGGGTAACAACAGCGAGACCTGGAGGGGCGTGATTGGGAGGAACGGCCTCCCTGATCTGAATCCGAGTGATGTTTTGTTATTGGACTTCTGTGCAAGTCACAGTTTGGCCATAACGAACACCTTGTTCGAACATAAGAGTGTCCATAATTGCACGTGGCACCAGGACGCTCTAGGCCGCAGGTCGATGATCGATTTTGTAATCGTATCACCAGACCTGCGACCATATGTTCTGGACACTCGGGTAAAGAGAGGGGCTGAACTGTCAACTGATCACCACCTGGTGGTGAGTTGGATCAGGTGGCGGGGGAGGACGCTGGACAGACCCAGTGCACCTAAACGCGTAGTGAGGGTATGCTGGGAACGTCTAGCAGAGGCCCCAGTCCGTGAGATCTTCAACGCACACCTCCGGCAGAGCTTCAACAGCATTCCGAGGGAGACTGGGGACATTGAGTCCGAATGGACCATGTTCAGCGTCTCCATCGCCGAAGCTGCTGCATTGAGCTGCGGCCGCAAGGTGGTTGGTGCCTGCCGTGGTGGTAATCCCCGAACCAAATGGTGGACACCAGAGGTGAAGGGAGCCACCAGGCTGAAGAAGGAGTCCAATCGGGCTTGGTTAGCCTGTGGGATTCCGGAGGCAGCCGACAGGTATCGACAGGCCAAGCGGAATGCAGCTCGGGCAGTGGCTGAAGCAAAAACTCGGGTGTGGGAGGAGTTCGGCGAGGCCATGGAAAAAGACTTTCGGACTGCCTCGAAGAGATTCTGGCAAACCGTCAGGTGTCTCAGGAGGGGAAAGCGGTGCTCTACCTGCACTGTGTATAGTGCTGGCGGAGCGCTGCTGACGTCGACTGAGAAAATTGTCAGATGGTGGAAGGAATACTTCGAGGACCTCCTTAATCCCACTGACACGTCTTCCGAGGAGGAAGCAGAGTCTGGGGATGAGGGGAATGACCCGCCAATTTCCGGGGCGAGGTCACTGAGGCAGTTAAACAACTCCTTGGTGGCAGAGCCCCTGGTGTTGATGAGGTCCGCCCCGAGTTCCTGAAGGCTCTGGATGTTGTAGGGCTGTCCTGGTTGACACGCCTCTACAATGTTGCGTGGAGATCAGGGGCAGTACCCCTGGACTGGCAGACCGGGGTGGTGGTCCCCATCTTTAAGAAGGGAGACCGGAGGGTGTGTTTCAACTACAGGGGGATCACACTCCTCAGCCTCGCTGGGAAAGTCTATGCCAGGGTGCTGGAAAGGAGAGTTTGTCCGCTAGTCGAACCTCGGATACAGGAGGAACAATGCGGTTTTCGTCCTGGTCGCGGAACACTGGACCAGCTCTTTATCCTCTCAAGGATACTTGAGGGTGCATGGGAGTTTGCCCAACCAGTCTACATGTGTTTTGTGGACTTGGAGAAGGCATTCGACCGTGTCCCTCGGGGTGTCCTGTGGGAGGTGTTGCGGGAGTATGGGGTGTCTGGCCCATTGCTACGGGCCATTCGATCCCTATACAACCGTTGCAAGAGTTTGGTTCGCATTGCCGGCAATAAGTCGGACTCGTTCCTGGTGGGTGATGGGCTCCGCCAGGGCTGCCCTTTGTCACCGGTTCTGTTCATAATTTTTATGGACAGGATTTCTAGGCGCAGCCAAGTGGCGGAGGGCTTTCGCTTCGGTGGCCTCAGAATCTCATCTCTGCTTTTTGCGGATGATGTGGTTCTGTTGGCTTCATCAGGTGAAGGCCTCCAGCTCGCACTGGAACGGTTCGCAGCCGAGTGTGAAGCAGCGGGAATGAGCATCAGCACCTCCAAATCTGAGGCCATGGTTCTCAGCCGGAAAAGGGTGGAGTGCCCACTCCGGGTCGGGGATGAGTTCCTGCCCCAAGTGGAGGAGTTCAAGTATCTCGGGGTCTTGTTCGCGAGTGATGGGAGAAGGGAGCCGGAGATCGACAGATGGATTGGTGCTGCGGCTGCAGTGATGCGGACGCTGCACCGGTCCGTCATGGTGAAGAGGGAGCTGAGTGTAAAAGCGAAGCTCTCAATTTACCGGTCGATCTACGTCCCTACCCTCACCTATGGCCATGAGCTGTGGGTAGTGACCGAAAGAACGAGATCGCGGATACAAGCGGCAGAAATGAGCTTCCTCCGAAGGGTGGCTGGCCTCTCCCTTAGAGATAGGGTGAGAAGTTCGGCCATCCGGGAGGGGCTCAGAGTAGAGCAGCTGCTCCTCCACATCAAAAGGAGCCACTGAAACATTTCATTAATATAATTTTTCATCTCTACTTTTTAACACTGTCCCTTGTCCTTGAAACCTACAATCCAATCAGAAATTCAAGTTGATCTCAAACGCTCTCCAATCTGGATCCTTTATCAATTGAGATTTGAGCGGTGACTCTGTCTCCTCGTGGTTATCATTCACCCGTCTCCTCAAAAATTTACTCAGAAATAAACAATCTTCAGACTCCACACACACAGGTACAGACCCGAGTCATCAGTCCTGACTCTGAACAGTTGAAGTCTGATTCGTCCTTCTCTTAGGGCGTTTTTGTCACTCTGGACTCGTCCTGAAAACCTTTCATCCTGAGACTCTGACACCTCAATACCTTCATGGACATGATACAGGACTGAGCCTTTATGACCAGTTATGTTATGATTACAGAGGATGTTGAGAGCTTTGGTGGATCTATCAGGTTTGGTGGTGAACGTCCACTCCAGTGTGATGTTGTGGTTCTCCTCTGCCTGATAGGAGGTCTGTGTCACATTGACTACAAATGATCCTGTTGAGGAGACAGAGAGGGAAAGAGAGGAGCAGACACACTGAGAACTGGAACAAATCTGTTGTTGAGTTTATTTGGAGTTCATAAAGTGAAGCTGTAAACTAACCAGAGACACATGAGGTGAGGATGATGAGCAGCAGGATCCTGCAGATCATCTTCTCCCTGTGAGAGGAGACAGAGGTGAAGAGTCACCAACACATGAGGTCAAAGGTCAGTCAGTACAGCTAGAAGAAGGAAAATCTACAGCAGGGGTGGGCAATCTCAGTCCACGAGGGCCGGTGTCCCTGCAGGTTTTAGATCTCACCTTGGGTCAACACACCTGAATCACATGATTAGTTCGTTACCAGGCCTCTGGAGAACTTCAGGACATGTTGAGGAGCTAATTTAGCCATTTAAATCAGCTGTGTTGGTTCGAGGACACATCTAAAACCTGCAGGGACACCGGCCCTCGTGGACTGAGATTGCCCACCCCTGATCTACAGTCTGACTTCATTCACTCATCACAACATCTGATCCTGTTCATGATCCTGATTATTACACTGACTGATCAAAACTACATGAACTACAACCACTGCAATGGAAACATTTTCTCATACGGGGATTAATTTTCTATGTAGATGTAAACCATTGACTCCGTTTCTCTGAACTGCTCACAAACCTTCTCTGACAGTGAGGACTTAGATGGGGGGTGTGGAACTCCAGGCCTCCAGGGCCGGTGTCCTGCAGGTTTTAGATCTCACCCTGGGTCTACACACCTGAATCAAATGATTAGTTCATTACCAGGCCTCTGGAGAACTTCAAGACATGTTGAGGAGCTAATTTAGCCATTTCAATCAGCTGTGTTGGATCACGGACACATCTAAAACCTGCAGGACACCGACCCTAGAGGCCTGGAGTTTGATATCTGTGACTTAGATGCTTTATCTTCTCTGTATACTACTGATAAGAAGTTGTAGAGGAGCATAAATGGCCTGTATTTTAATCACTGGTCTCATGTAAAATAGGATAAAAAATACAAATATGAAGCTGCTGGAGACAGAAATAAAGCAACTGATGATACAAAAAGGTCAAATACATAATTCTGCTGTCCTTTTCTTTGAAATTGTTTGCTTTTTTCCACCAGATTCAGCTCTGCGGCACCTCCTTACACATCTGGGAATCTTTGAAGTTTCACTTTAACTTGTGGGTGAGATCATCCAGAGGAACCATGGTTTCTTTTTATTTGATGGTCTCTGCTTTTTTTTTTTTTTTTTTTTTTTTTTTTATTACATGGCTTGTGATTTTAACCTTTTATGGTGTTTTTTTTATTTGCATATTTTTTTTATTGCTGTTATAAACATCTTATTTTATAGTGGTTTTATTTCTTGTTGATCTTGCTCTAAAAAACTAAATTGCTTGCACCTCTGTGAGTGCTAACACTGCAGTTAGGCAGTTAGCAAAGATTGCAGATTCTTAACTTTTTCCTGTGATTACAGTTTATACATCACTATGATCTGGAAATATCTGCATATTTCAGATAACCTCACTCACATAATTGTTCTGAGGAAATCGTAATGGTCACTGTGTGTTTGCACAAAGACAGGAAGTGATATAAAGATTTGACTTTTTTTTATGTGAAAGAGTAATTTTCACATAAACTTGTTTTTGTCGTGCTCGTGCTCTCACTGAATAAAGAAAATAAAGTAGCCTTGTTGTTCCAGTTACACTGGATTCTTTTACTTTTATTATGAAATCCCTCAAATCTGGGAAAAGTTCCCAACTAAACACTTCAGAAACAGCTGATTATACAATTACTTTGGAGTGTTTCATGAAGCTATGCTACATTTTACCTTATTAGTATGTGTATTTCTCAAGTAACAAACCCTCAAAGTAGGAGTGGAGTTGAAAAACACACGGAAGGTGTTTATACACGAAGTCCAACAAGTCTAAAGTTTCAATAGTCACAGACAGGGGCATCACTAGGTTTTAAGGACAGGGGGGATTTAGCCCCCAAGAGATGCAAACGATATGAACGAACGTAGCGCATAAGCACAAAATTTCACAAACAGAAATTAAAGACTGAGGAATTGCTTTTCAACAGATTAAGCCACCAATAGATTTGTTGTTTTATTCCAGTCTGTTTTTGAATACAGTACACCAAGAAAACACAGGAAATGTGTTTGCTTTATTAAAAACAAGAAAAAACAAAAATAAAAAAGTACATCATTTTTATGGCCGCAATCACCAGTTACTTGGTTGGTGGAAGTATCAAAGAATGCCGTCTGTTTTTAAGAGTGGCACATAGCTCAGTCACTCTCTTGTGACTGAGATGCTGAGGTAGCATCAGTAGACAACATATCTTTGGGTGGACATCCAGCCTTTGTTTTCCAGCCAAGAAAGTTTCTGGCCACCAGAACCTTCTCTGTTTTCAGGTCAACTCTGTAGTGCTTTGCAAGTTCATTCAAGTGTGGTTCACTCAAAAAGTTCTCAGATTTAGGACTGCATGCCTGGATGCCTTGTAGTAGCCCTGCATCTACACTGCAAAAGCTTTGATCAAGCTCGCCAACCATCCGATCCACACAAGGGAAACGTAACTCTCTTTTCAATGTGTCTGAATTGTTCAATTCAGTGCGTGAACCCACAGTTACCTCCAGCAGAAAATCCTCCATTTTCCTCTGTTTGTGCCTTGTCTTGGCACCTGGTTCAGGGATACTGTGGGTGTTGCACAGGGCCTTGGTTTTCTCATACAGTTCTGTGGCAAATGCATCTGAGTGTCACGCACAGCTTGTTTGCAGATAAAAGCTTCTGCCAGGTCTAAAGTCTCTTTCTGCAGGAACTTTTCTTTTTCTGCCCACAAAGGCACAAACTTCAGTTCGTGTGCCACAGCAAACTGGTAGGCAAGCTTTCTGACCTCACTTGGTGACAGACCAAAATAAATGTCAGCTGACCTAGTAATATACTCAACAAGCTGCTTTTCCAAATCAGGGGAAAAAATCTTCCTTGGCGTTGTATAACCAACCATTGTTGTTGGCATGGCTGTCTGACTTTCAATTTCTTCTCTGGTAATCTTTTGACAATACCGAGTTAGAGTACGGTAATTTATGTCCAAATCCTTTGCTGTACTTCTGATTGATTTGTTCTGCATCTTTACCTGCCTGACTGCCTTTAACATAATGTCAGGTGGTGTTCTGCCACGCTCTGTCTTTCGTTGATAATTTCGAACCATCTTACTTTCTTCCTTCCTTCCTTAATTCCTGCCTCTCCTTCCTTTCTTCAAAAACCTTATTACAAATACAAATGAATTACAATATCACAATTTTTTGGAGCATTTATTTGTACTGGGGCAAGTTGTCACATGTGACGACTTGCCCCAAAGTTAATGAGACAACTTGCCCCAAACTGACATTTATGCTAATTTTGGCTAAATGTCAGGGTTAGCTCAACATAGCACATCAGCTGAAGTATCAAAAGACACGTTAATGTCTCCTCTATTTTGTGTAAAATAATAATTTGTAACATCTATACCTAACAAAGTTGTACTGAAGAAAATTTAAAGTGATTTATTTTTCCTTTTAGGTCAAAAAAATAAAAAAGATGTGCTCACCTCAGATTAGAGCAGTCTTGACCACATGTGAACAGGAGGTTGACTATAGAAGAAGAAGTCACAAAAAGTGGCTATTTCATTTTTGAGATAGAGCCTCTAGTGTTGGAGTTATGAACAGTGTGACAACTTACCCGTGTGACAACTTACCCCGCTCTCCCCTACACGGATTCTGCACAAGGACGTAAACACACAGCGCGGACCCGCGGATCAGAATCAGTGAGATGTCGCCTTTCTCACCCGACGGGCGCTGCAGCTTTAAGCGGCTGCGCGCGCTCCCGCGGACGGCAATCACTTTCTGGCACAACAACTGCACGGACACGGTCGGGGCTGAAACCCGACAGCTCGCTGATTCTGATATTTCGGCGGGTCCGCGCTTTGTGTTCACGCCCTTTTTGCACTGATTCTAAAGCTGTTAGTTTGATCTCTCTCCAAACAATATTGACTGAACCAGCAGCAAAAGACGATCCAAACTACGCTTCACATAAACATCGTCATGAATTCCCTCTGACTTTTACTGTTTTGCTTCACCCACGATAAAATCACACTTCATGCACAGCTCTCTCCCTCTCTGTACTGTTTCCTGCATTATTCGCTTGCTTGTTACGCACAACTCTACTGTTGTTTACAGCGCTGTCGCCGCTGTTTTGTTTTTTTTTCGTTTTAAATACTTCCGAAAAGAAAACCTAATTTCTGCCGTTCAATACTGAACAAATGTAAACTTTTTAAAATTATGCAAAATGTAAAACGCTTAGTGTCTCTAATAAAACCGCTGTAACGTCAGAGGTAATGTTCATATGTTGATTAATGGTTTTCTTTCGTTTTTGATGTACTGCAGAATATTTTTATAAAATCCCAGGCCAGGAAAACCACCTTCATGTTTTTCTGTGTTTTATCTTCAGCTACTTTGACACAAATGCTGTGACGCTCACACCTTTGATAAAGTCTGGCGTGTGTCAGCTTCCTTTTTATAGATACAAAAATATGTCAATGTACTGATCTGAATTATAATATTTCTGACTGTCAAAATTTCCCAGATTCAAATCGAATTTAATTGAATCGAATCGAATCGAATTGAATCGAATCGTGGATCGAATCGATTCGGGCCTTGTGAATCGGAAACGAATCGATTCTAGAAATCAGTGACGATACCCAGCCCTATTTTTAATGTGAGAAAATTATACTACACATGGTGTGTTTAACTTGCAAATCTAAAAAAGCTCTTTGAGGCAACACTGACTATGTTGTTTCTAGACAGTGTTATTTTTATACAGCCTGCTCAACTTATGCCAACTGCGAGTCGCTAAACTGGCATGCCTGCAGTTCAAACTAACCTCTCTAGCACTTATGTCACAGTAAAACTGTGGAACAATCATGAGACCAGAGCAGGAAACCTTTAAACAAAAAGCTGGCAATTTTATGTAGATAGTCTTTGATGTTTCCACTTTATCACATTTTTTGTTTCACTTTGTAGTAATGCATGTTTTGCCCTCACTTTCTCCATTTTCTGTCTTTTACCAGGTGGCTTCAGCTTGTTACCAACATGGAAAGGTATCACACTCAGCATCTCACATTACACAGTACTTTTCAGTAGTAATCACAGTGAACATTAGTGAATATTATTGTATTGTAACAGAAAATAAATAAAGATATAAAAATAAAAACACATTGGTTAGTGGTGCTGATATGTGGTGGACTCAGATATTTAATGAAGAGAAGGAGCCAAATTTTCAAGATAGTATCTGAAAGGAGACGCCTAAAATATAACACCTGAGCCTAAATCATGACCATGTTCTATGTCTACAAGAAAGAGAAGGAGTAGTTCAGTGAATTAATTACATGAAAAAAAACATACTGCTGATGACAAATAACATATAACAAAAAAAATTATGACATTTATCATCTCATGCTGATGCCATTAATTGAACTAAAATCCCCAGAAAGTAACACTGGAAATTCTTTAAAAAAAAGTTCCAAATTGATTTGGTCTTTCTTACCCTGTCTTCCTTTTGTGTATGTTATTATTTATACATTTGGATAAAAGGTCAGCTGAATATTTACATTTGAACCAAAGTAGTAAAACCAAAGAAAAGAACAAAAATAACAAAACAAATGAAAAGCTTTCTGTGTGGAAATGCACACATGGATCGTGCTGATGTGTGACATACTCAGATATTCAGTGAAGTTAAATAGAAGGAGCCAGACATCTGAAAAAAAGTGACTGAAACCAGAGGTTTTTAAGCTATCTGTATTCTTTTGTTTTAAATATCTTTTTGTTTGTACTGCCGTTGTTGTAGTTGACAGCTGATTTTCATTCCTCTCTTTCAGAATCCATCAGAGACCAGACTCCCCACCTGCAACCAGCTCTGTATCTTTGAGGAGTGATGATTCAAAGGATCACGACATTTACTTTAAAAAAGGAGAACCCTCTGCTGTTAAAGAGTAAGCTGTAATTAATTATTACTGTTGTCCCGTCCAGCTTTAGATTGTGACCCTTGGAGTGTGTATAAAATTGATTTTGGTAAGGATAAATACTTTATTTATCCCATACCTACGGAATCATTTTTTAACAGAGCTTAGATGTGTTTCTTTTTTCCTCTCACATACACATGGTGTGTCTCTGTGGTGTGGTGATTAGCTTTGTCACCTTACAACAAGAAGGTCCATGCTTGGCTGGGTTTTCTCCAGCTTCCTGGTGATTTTAAATTGGCCATAGGTGTGAATCTGGGCATCAATGGCTCTCTGTCTTATGTGCCGTCCCTGCAACAGTTAAAACTGGGATAGGCAGATCAACAATATGCTGTTTGAAAACGATGGAATTGTTACACATGGTGATTTTTCATGCTGTCTCCACAGAGTTGATCCAGAAAGCTCATCTGTTTCCAATTCCCAGTCTGGCCAGCAGCATCTACCAGACCGGGACTCTATATTTATGGTCTGTACATACATTTCCTGTGCTCACAGCCTCACATATATCAGTGGATTATATGTCAATCCATCACTGATCTTCCATGTTTTTAGACTGTGTCATTTATTCGGTTCCAGATATTGGAAAAGAAAATGTTTCTTTTTGTGAAGAATGAGTTGAAGAAGATGCAGAATGCTCTGAATCCAGATGGCACAGAAACCTCAGAGAGTCAGCGGAAGGATGAGGAGGTGTTGGACAATGAAAATAAGGAGCAGAGGATGGGCAGCAAAGAGGCATTTTTGAAAATCATAGTGGGTTTTTTGAGTGAAATGAAGCAGGAGGAGCTGGCTGTCCGTCTGCAGAGCAGTAAGAGAATTTCCTTTAAAAATGCATTTGTATTGCAATTAAAAGGTGCTTTTTTTCTCTTATATTTAAATTATAATGGCCTTATTTATTATGCTTTCCTTTAGAGTACCCCAGTCGAAGCTGGGAATGTAAAATGAAATCTAGCCTGAAGGAAAAGTTCCAGTGTGTGTTTGAGGGGATTGCAAAAAAAGGAAAGGAAAGGCCCCTTCTGAATCAGATCTACACAGAGCTCTAGATCACAGAGGGAGGGACCGGAGAGGTCAACAGTGAGCATGAGGTCAGACAGATTGAAACATTTTCCAGAAAACGTGAAACAACAATCAGATGTGAAGACATCTTTAAAGCCTTACCAAAGGAGAGAGATAAACCAATCAGAATGATGCTAACAAAGGGAGTGGCTGGCATTGGAAAAACATTCCTAACACAAAAATACACTTTGGATTGGGTCGAAGACAAAGGCAACCAGGACATTCAGCTCATGTTTCCATTCACATTCAGAGAGTTTAATCTTCTGAGAGATAAAAAAAATCAGTTTGGTAGAACTTATTCATCACTTCTTCACGGAAACCAAAGAAGCAGGAATCTGTAACTTTAAAAAGTTCAAAGTTGTGTTCATCTTTGATGGTCTGGATGAGTGTCGACCTCCTCTGAACTTCAACAACACTGAGACTGTGACTGATGTTACAGAGTCCACATCAGTGGATGTGCTGCTGACAAACCTCATCAGGGGAAAGTTGCTTCCCTCTGCTCACATCTGGATAACCACACGACCTGCAGCAGCCAATCAGATCCCTGCTGAGTGTGTAGACATGGTTACAGAGGTCAGAGGGTTCACTGACCCACAGAAGAAGGAGTATTTCATGAAGAGATTCAAAGACGAGGAGCAAGCCAACAGCATATTTTCACAAGTTATGACATCAAAAAGTCTCCACATCATGTGTCACATCCCGATCTTCTGCTGGATCACTGCTACAGTTATGGAGAGTGTGTCAAAAACCAGACAGGATGGAAGACTACCAAAGACCCTGACTGAGATGTACATTCACTTCCTGGTGATTCAGACAAAAGTGAAGAACATCAAGTATGATGGAAGAGCTGAGACAGATCCTCACTGGAGTCCAGAGAGCAGGAAGATGGTTGAGGAATTGGGAAAACTTGCTTTTGAGCAGCTGCAGAAAGACAACCTGGTTTTCTATGAATCAGACCTGACAGAGTGTGGCATTAATGTCAGAGAGGCCTCAGACTACTCAGGAGTGTTCACACAGATTTTTAAAGAAGAAAGAGGGGTCTACCAAGAGAAGATGTTCTGCTTCATCCATTTGACCATTCAAGAGTTTCTGGCTGCTCTTCATGTCCATCTGACATTCACCAAATCTGGTATCAACCTCATGGAAGAGCAACAAACGGCTTCAAAGCAGACTGAAGAGTCTGCTGCAATCCACTTCTACCAGAGTGTAATAGACAAGGCCTTACAGAGTCCAAATGGACACCTGGATTTGTTTCTTCGCTTCATCCTGGGTCTTTCACTGCAGACCAATCAGATTCTCCTACAAGGCCTACTGACACCAACAGGAAGCAGCTTGCAGATCAGTCAGGAAATAGTCCTATACATAAAAAATAAAGTGAATGAGAATTTCCCCGTAGAGAAAAAAATTCAACTGTTCCACTGTCTGAATGAACTAAATGATGACTCTATAGTGAAGGAGATTCAACGTCATTTGAGTTCAGGTAGACTGTCAAGATACAATCTCAGTCCTGCTCAGTGGTCAGCTCTGGTCTTCATCTTACATTCTTCACAAAAAAGTTGGGATGTTATTGATCTGAAAACATACTCAGCTTCAGCTGAAGCGCTCCTGAGACTGCTGCCAGTGGTCAAAATCTGCAAAAAAGCTCTGTGAGTGTGCAACCACCACTAAGCAAGTTAGTGGGAGTTTTCAGTCAGTGCTACTTTCAAGAGTTTGATCAGCTCAAACATTAAAAGGATATTTTCTATTCTCTCATTAATACATTTCCAGGCTGAGTGGCTGTAACCTCACACAGAGAAGTTGTGAAGCTCTGTCCTCAGTTCTCAGTGCTACGTCCTCTAGACTGATAGAGCTGGACATGAGTAACAACAACTTGCAGGACTCAGGAGTGGAGCTACTGTGTGCAGGACTCGCGAGTCCACAATGCACACTTCAAACTCTCAGGTCAGATCAGAAAAAACAAAATACAGTAAAATTTATAAAAAAAGAGCACTTGTCTCTGCCAGTGTGACATGTGCTGTTTTGTGTTTGCAGGCTGTCGGGTTGTCAGATAACAGAGAGGGGCTGTGCTTCACGGGCTTCAGCTCTGAGGTCAAATCCCTCACACCTGAGAGAGCTGGACCTGAGCTACAATCATCCAGGAGACTCAGGAATAAAGCTGCTGTCTCCTCTATGGGACGATCCCTGCTGGAGACTGGACACCCTCAGGTAAAGAGTCAAGATTGTGCAGGAAAAATACCATAATAATGAAAATACATTTTGCTTCTGTGAAGGAAAAAAAGCTGAAAACTTCTGGTTTTTCAAGCTAAAAGTGTTTGTACTTTTCTTTGTTTTTACTAATTTCAGAATGGATCCTCATGGAGACCAGTGGATGAAAACAGGTCTAAAGAAATGTAAGTGTCTTTTATGTTAGTACCTACTGTCATTAAACCCAATTTGCTCCATTCCAGCTTGTACATTACATGCATCTCGTTCCTTTGTGTCCTGGAAGGCAGAGTAAAAAAATGCTAACACAATATAAAATACATAATACTACCACAATAAAAGTGCAGCAAATTACAAAAATTAACATATTAAATATCCACTTTCACATGGCTGTAGCACATCATCTACGAATCAGAAAGCTGGTGGTTTGATCTCTGGCTACTACAATCTGCACGCCAAAGTATTGTTAGGGACAATACTGAACCACATGTTGCTCTGTGATGCATCCATCTGAGTGTGACTGTGTGCAAACAGGAAAAAAAACATCCCTAGGCATAGAAAAATGTGCTTTATTGAGCATGAGGCATGATATAAAATGCTTTGAGTTCTCAAAAGAGCAGAAAAGTGCTATTGAAGAACCAGCTTGTCACAAAGAAACTGCCCAGTGAGGGGGAGTTCTTGAGTATTTAGAAGGTTTTTGGGGAGACCAACAAAACTTGTGCAGAACATAAAATGAAGGATATTACAGTTCAATTGATTTTCATGTTTACACCACCTAAAAGGCAACTTTTAGGTTGCAAAACTGGACCACAAATTTCTGACATGGAAGATGAAAAAAGTGAAAAGTGCATATAAAATTATAAGTTATAGTTATTATAGCATTAAAAAAATCATATATGGCAGGTAAAGGTGTGTGATCCCATGTGTTATGAAAGTTTCATAGTGGATCCTTAGATGTGGATTCAGTAGTGCTCAGGTGTGTAGTTTTATATCTTCATATTTAGTTTGTTTTAGGCTACTTTTCAGTTACGTATTGTAGAAATTTGTTCATGTCCAGTTAATTCTCCAGTACATTACATTCCACAATGTGTGTTGACAATAGGCCAATTGCTGTCTTAGTTTGATTAGAGGTTTCATTGTTTATTGCAGTAGTAACAGTGTTTGTCTTTTGTGTTATTCTCGTAGATTTCTGTGAGCTGACAGTGGATCAGAACACAGTCCACAGTAATCTTAAACTATCCGACAACAACAGGAAGGTGGTGCACATGAACGAGGACCAGCTGTATCCTGATCATCCTGACAGATTTGATAGTCCTCAGCTGATGTGTACTAACAGTCTAACTGGTCGTTCTTACTGGGAAGTTGAACACAGTGGAGAGGTTCTTATTGCAGTGACTTACAAAGGAATAAAACGGAAAGGAAACAGTGATGACAACAGGTTTGGAAGGACTGATGAATCCTGGTCTCTGTACTGTGACAATACTGATTATTTTGCAGTGCACAATTACACATCAACAGCCATCCGTGTTCCCTGCTCATCTGCACCTCACAAGGTTGCAGTATATGTGGATTGTGATGTTGGCACTGTGTCCTTCTACAAGGTCTTTCCAGAAATGCTGTACCACCTCCACACTTTCAACACCACATTCACTGAACCCATTTACCCTGGGTTTAGAGTTAGGTTACGTGACTCCCATATCTACATCTGTCCTGACTCAGAAAACTGAACCTCTGCTGCTACTGTAGAGAGAATTCTGATATTGGTAAAAGAACTTTTTTTATTTCGTCTTGATGCATGCTCAATTGTCCAGGTAAGAAAATTTCCAAAAGTTGATTCTGTTCATCTGGATGTAACGTTTTCAGTGGGAGAAACGTTTCGTCACTCATCCAAGTGACTTCTTCAGTTTCAGCTGACTGCAGGTTTCCCCAATCTTACGGGAAATAGTACAGCTTTTTTTTTAAATTATTGACAAGTAAATAAACAATTGCTGGCACCCAAAATGCCAGTGGCTATTCCTGTGCCCATTGAAAATCTGCTGTTTCATAATTACATTTGATATTACTGGTATATATATTGGTATATTTTTTTTTCCTGAAAGTGTATGTGTGGTATATGTCGACTCTAATTTTGAACTTCCCTGGAAATAAAACATGTTTTCTTTTCCATAGTGTCAAATGTGTTGTAAAGACATGTTGTGAACTTATGTTTGTCACATTTAAAGATTTTCCTGGCACAAGGCTCAGGAATCAGAGGCGCAGGTCTCCCAGTTGCTAATTGGAAAAATATGACATGTTAACCAGCTTAATGCGACTCTGTAGGTCAGAATGCAACAGTGGGTCAGTGTAGCGTTCAGTGAACTCTCAGTCCAACATAAATTTTTAAAAAAGAAATAAACTACTATGGCTGAAACTTTTAGCAAGTATCACAGTACACTGAACACTAGTCTTAGAAGACACTGAGAATCAGAGATCTGGTCCCCGCAGAAAATCTAGAAAATCTAGAAAATCTAGAAAATCTAGATGTGTTTTCATTAATCAGCAGATTATCAGTGTGAACAGGAAGTGAGCTGTTCACACTGTGAGCTGTAGACATGCAGGCAGTTCTCCCACAAAACGCTACGTCCAGATGAACAGATTCAACTTTTGGAGATTTACTTTCCTGGATGATTGAGAATGCATCAAGACAGGCAGTTCATAGTAGCACCAAAACACCAAAAAGATCTACTTCATTAAATGAAAAAGTAAGGTATAAAGAAAAAAGTAGAGTTAACAGAGTGTAGAATGCACGCCACACACACACTGTGTTATGCTCAGAGATGTCACATTTGTTTATGGCTCTTTTGTGCAAGAACCCACAGTTTGGTCAGCACCGGTCTCAGCTTTTCCCACAAAGTTCTCTCATCTCCCACCTCACTAAAAAGGGGGAAACAGACACTGACAACCAGAGACCAGGTCCCCACAGAAAATCTAGATGCGTTTTCATTCATCAGCAGATTATCAGTGTGAATAGGAAATGAGCCGTAGACATGCAGGCAGTTCACAGTAGCACCAAAACAACAATTGAAGGATCTGCTTTATTAAATAAAAAAGGAAGGTGTAAAGAAAAAAGTTAACAGAGTTAAACATTTTTTTTTTTTATCTGACCTCATTAAAACATTTGCTGAGTTCAAAATAAGAAATTGTAAATTTTTTGTAAAATTTCATCTGCTCATGAAAACCAGTCTGTCATACATACAATAACACAATTAAAATTGTATGTGTGTGTTTTGATGAACAAATTAAATGGAAGAATTTGCTTGGATCTGCTTACCTGTTCATGTAAATACGTTCAGGCAGTCAGGAACACGTGAAACGTGCTAAAGGTACAAAACAGGTTTGTAAATGTTTGAAAGCTAAACAGTGACCTGGAGTAAAGGAGGGCGTCTGATTCTAATAATAAAACATTATTTCCTCGAGTTTATTCTGGTAACCTGAGGAGCAAAGCTTTCCTCCACCAAGCAGAGTTACTTTAAATGTCTCTCAGCAAGATTATGCAAAAACTACTTAGAATTTCATGGTGTTATGTGGATCAATATTTTCTCCCACCTTCTCTAACATTACCTGAAACAATGAATATAAAATAGAAAAAGTCCTTAGAAAAGAAATGTATGATGATTCAGTAATGCTGCTGTGCACATCCATATAACAGTCTGTATGAAGCAGTGGGTGAGGCTATCCTTTAACCTTTATTTACATCTATATCCTTTTCTATTTCTGACCTTTATTACACCCTGTGACTGTTCCACTTGTTATACACCTGCTATAACACTTTACCCTGGACGTACAGATATAAGCTGAAGGCATCAAACATTAAAAAGTTGTAATAGCAATTATTTAATTCCTTTTTTATCTTCTTCATATTTTTATTTTGGCTGTTGTCATGTGTAAAAATGGTAATGAGAACAGCAAGCTAATACAATATGGAAAATGACTCTTGCTTGATGCTCTCAGTAAATATTTTCCTAAGGAATTTATGGTTCCAATTTATACTTTCAAAACTTACAACAAAATAAACACCTTAATGTAAATTATATTAAACAACAATGACAACAAAAAACAGCACAGTACGCTTCAGGATGGTCCTAACATGTGATTAACATGTCGATCTTTAGCCTCCTTCATATTCTCAGCCGGATGCACTCCATCATGTCCAGTTTCCAAACACCACATGGTCATAATGTTCAGCTTGAGGTTTCACAAACCAGGCGGTGACATTACTGACACTATTATATGCAGTCTATAAATAAGTTCAGTGTTAGTTCAGTGTTATCTACAGAGTCCCTTCGAGGTGCAGCCAGTTAACAGTACTTGGTTTTGCAATTAAGCTTCTTAGATAAACACGCTTTTTAATTTTGTTTCTTTTATTAAACTCCTCTCCATGTTTGTATTAACTTGGCCTAATGCTGACTGAATAAACTCCAATTATCTGACTAGTTTGGACTTCTCTGGTGTGTGCCTGTATTGGACAAATGTCTCATCTAATGTGCACATAAACTGTCCTGGAGTCGTTCAGGACAGAAACTTTAACTATTTATTAAAGCAATGTGTTTTGTGTTATGCTGGACCAACCCCTTTTTACGTAGCCAGGAGGAGAGTCTCCACAAGTGAATGAAGAACAAAATTACACCTGATAACACAAGGAGTAGCACTATACAGATTATATGGACTACTTTACATCACAGGTGCAGTGATATCTGGCTCTGAGGTTCAGGTCAAGTTACTACAGCAAAGCCGCCTTCATGAAATCATGAATATCCAGAAGATGACATTAATGTTATTAATATTAAACAGATTAAAGCAACCAGAAGAATTTGAATTAAGTTCCCCAAATCCCTTTCTTTCTTAGAGTATGTTTATATATGAGTTATATGAGTTTAATTATGTATTTAATCATTATTTATTATAATAACACAGACCCCAGGAAAGCTAGCAGTGTATTAAAACATTGCAAATTAAAATCCTAATAAATAAATCACCACATTGCTAAGTTACTTACATCACGTAGCTCACTGTCAGTATTCATGCTTATATTCCTTTTTTATATTCTGTGACCATATTGATGTGGAATTAATTTATCAAATTAATTTATTAAGCTAATGTGTTTTGAACCAGAATTAAATACCTCTCCATATCGCACAATCAGGCAAGGATGCTGAGCAGCAGGATCCTACAGACCGTCTGCTCCCTGTAAGAAGAGACAGAGCAAAACTAGTAAAGAAAGTGAGTTTGGAGGCATACTGGTCCTTAGGAACGCGGCACCAAGTCTGTTGTTTTTTCAAAACTAACATAATATGAAGCTGCAGGAAATGGTTGTAATGTTAAAAAGAAATACAATAAGTTAAAAGAACAACAGCAAATACGCTTCAATAGAATTTCATGTGAAACACTGCCCCCTGGTGGAGAAAGCTTTGGTTAAATTCTGTGACAGTGAAAAGACATTATCCTTCTTACCTTCTGAAATAATCTACTAATAATAATCCTAACCGATTCAGTGATTCTGTATTGATTTACTAAGATATGACAGCTCATCTACATTTGGCTGAGTATGATATCAACATGGATTAACATGAGCTTATCTATCTATTAATTTATCAATGTAAACTACAGTCACAACTGCTGCAGAAATGCATTAGAAAATGCTGTGATCCTAATCCATCCTCACATCATTCAAAACATTTTTTTTTATATTTTTTATTTTATATTCTCATTTTTATGTATTTATATTTATTTATTTATTTAATTTTTTATTTTATTTTAATATAATTTATGTTTTTTTTTTCTTTGTAAAGTCCCCTAAAATGAACATGTGGTACAAATAAAACCTAAAACTGACTCAAACATTCCTCCAAATCTACAAACTCTGGCTCAGGTTTTATTAGAATAAAACACTGCATGCTTTGACAGGATGAGATCAGTCAATCTGGACAGCAGAAGCCACAATGAGACACACATTTAAGTCATGTTCAATAATGACAAGCACTTTCACCTTTTGGTAAGTAGCGGTGATGTTGTTATGGCTTTCAGCCAAAATACTGTCAGCAGTGATGGAGCGGTTGGGTTCCAGCCTCCTGTGCTTGACACTGCTACTCATAACAGAAAACCATAGTTGGTGATATCCTTCAAGCAAAAACAGGTAGACAGAAACAATTGTGCCTCCTGCTGATTGTGAATTACCCGTTTTCAACCCCCCCACTCACACACACACACACACACACACACACACACACAGGCACACACACACACACACACCTCTAACATTCATACATTCATGAGGCTTGTCTTCTCTGTGCTTTAAATCCTCTTCATCTCAATCCACATTTTTAACTCTAAGTGAATTATAGAGAAAAATAGAAAGTGGTGATTGGTGCTTTATAAGAACCAGACCAAATTACTTCTGTCAGTTGCCATTAACCAGTTTAGAATTCCTGTGGTTCAGGTGCTCCCCAGTACGATAGACTATCTGTCCTTTAAACATAAAGCAGACAATGCCTGCTGATTAAATTGACTAGATTTTGATGTCTCAGCAGTTTCAGCTGATGTCGTGTTTCTCTCCTCTAAGTCATAATCTCAGCTAAGTAATCATACAATATCCCTTTCACAGGACAATTATATACAATATAGTATATTTTTTTTAATTACAGTAAATTGTTTAATTAAAAAAAAACATGTTTCAGTAAGATAACTGTATTATATCAAGGTCTTAGCATGATTTTGACTGTACTCAAACACAAGACTAAGAAAGTTAAATAAAGAACTCAGAAAGGCCTGTCATACTGGTTTCTGAGCGTGCTGCCATCATGTTTACATTGGATGCTGATGTCAGTCGTTTATTATGTAGATCCTGAAAGAACTAAAGGTTTATTGACATCTCCATTAATGCACGACAAAATGAGAGGGAACACGGATGTGTACAGAGCTCTGGTTGGAAGTGACTTTGAAGTGATAGTTTCTGGTTTGCTGGCAATCTTATCTCAGCATCAGCTCTGACTCATCTGATGTCACTGTCACACTCGCTGCAGAGGTGAGAGAGGAAAGAAGAGCTCCAGTTAAAAAACTCCTCTTTGTGATTGTTTTTTTTCACATTAGGTTACCTTTCTAATATTTTAAATGTAGAAACTCACTCTTTACCCTGTGATAGAAAATGAAGTACGTTTTGTCAGTTCAGTGCAGAAATCAGTTGTCAGATCTCTTTGGTTCTCAGAATTCACACCAGTTTCATCAAAGTGGACAAACAAGTGAGCTCACAGTTTTCCTCCTGAAGTCTAAATGTGAAATAAAATAATATGTTCACATTCACAGAAATTACACTTGGGGGGGTTAAAAGGACAAAATTCACATTTCACATTTAATAATTACATTTATTTGTACTCCCTAGAGGTTGTAACCCTTTAACCCAACCTGTTAATGTTCATGTTTATTTAGATTGTTGGATTTTTAATGTTGAATTTTTGTATACATCTCTCAGTTAAATGTTCATATATTTGAGCTACAGATTATTTAAACAGCTCCTGGTTCCATCAACACTTCAATAGTCTGTGTTCACCTAAATACACCTTCTAAAACTAAATAACTGCTGAAGACTCTCACGTTGACACAATGTAAACTGCAGCGTGTTTACTGATGATTTATGGACTCAAGTAAACAATACAGTGTTTCCTTTAAAGTTAGCAGATTTTATCCAAACAAATGTTGATGGAAAGATGTACTAAAACATTTGATGATCCTGACTGTGAGCGTGTTATTCAGGCAGTGTGTACCGTTAATGGATAATTACAATTAAGTCCAAAGATAAAACACTTTTTTAGCCCTTTTTAATCATCATCTAGTTTAATTAAAAACATAGTAAATATATAAGAACTGTGAGCTCATGTTTCATTTTTTCCTTGAAGCTGCAGATTATTCACAGCTGATGAAAACCAATCTTACTGCAGCATTTGAAACATTACAGAACAATGAGACTCTGTTAGTCCCTGGACAAAGGTGTAAACACACTGACAATGAAAGCAACAGCAGAAATGACGTGAGCCCAGAGAGAGATGGAGATAAGACTGCAAGCATGAAAACCAAGCATGAAAACCAACATTGCTCAGACTACAGGTGCAGTAACAGTAACAGCAGAGAGTCGTCGGCAGCGCTGAAACTCACCCAGAAAAACAAACAGGTATTTTGTTTGAATAATGTTTCACTGTTTTTCTGATTTTATAGCCACTTTATTCTTGTTTAATCTTGTGAACTTTTATAAATGCATAAACATAAGAAGTGATTCAAATAGGCAAAGTCTATCTATCTATCTATCTATCTATGTATGTTATGATATCATCAGTAATAGAGTCAGTAGTAAAATGTAAAAAACAACATTTTTTTTTTAAATAACCACATTCACTGAATAGACTAACTCTGTAGAGAAGAGAGAATATATCCCTGCACTTTAAGGTTTTCTATCTTCAACCCTGGTTACACCTATTTTAATACTTCTCTTTATCATTTAGAAACATTTTTTCAAATTTTGACAACAAAAGGAAAAAAATATAAAACGAAAATATTTCAGCTTTAAATCAAATTGTTCCTTCTTTAGCTGTACTGACTGACCTTTGAAGATGCCTTCAGAGTATGAAATAAAATGTGGAAAACATCAGACTGGACGCTTCTTAAGCATTAACAGTACAGCTCGATAGAAATGCACACAATCAGTCATGGATTGACCTCTCGAGAGGATCTCAACCTTATTGAAGCAGTGTGGGACAGAAAACAGAAGGCAAACAACATTCAAAGAAAAGCTTTCACTGTAAAAATTAGGAGCATGAACCGGATCAGACCTTTTAATGAGTGAATGAAGTCAGGCTGTAGATTTTCCTTCTTCTAGCTGTACTGACTGACCTTTGACCTCATGTGTTGATGACTCCTCACCTCTGTCTCCTCTCACAGGGAGAAGATGATCTGCAGGATCCTGCTGCTCATCATCCTCACCTCATGTGTCTCTGGTTAGTTTACAACTTCACTTTATGAACTCCAAATAAAGCTCAACAACAGATTTGTTCCAGTTCTCAGTGTGTCTGCTCCTCTCTTTCCCTCTCTGTCTCCTCAACAGGATCATTTGTAGTCAATGTGACACAGACCTGCTATCAGGCAGAGGAGAACCACAACATCACACTGGAGTGGACGTTCACACCCACAGCTGAGAGCTTTTCCATCATCTGCGAAAAGGAAGCTGATAATACAGCCTGGGTCTTCTATCATGTTCATGAAGGTGTTGAGGTGTCAGAGTCTCAGGATGAAACGTTTTCAGGACGAGTCCAGAGTGACAAAGACGCCCTCAGAGAAGGACGAATCAGACTTCAGCTGTCCAGACTCAGGACTGATGACTCGGGTCTGTACCTGTGTGAAATATACACGTGTTATTGTGTTTTCATATCTGCCAGTTGTCGACTCAATGTAACCGGTAAGGTTTTTATTGGACTTTTAAAAACTATAATTAAACAGATGTGCTGAGAACTGATTTTTCTTTTTCATTTATGTATCTATTGAATTTCATTTTATTTAAAAGAGCATTAGGCCTTATATATTAGAAATGTGTTTTAATGTTTTAACTCCAAGAAATTTACTTCATTTTCCTACAGCAGCTACTGACCAACTCCAGTCTCAGAGTGCAGAAAGTTGGGGAAGGAATAAACTTTCCATCGGACTGGGACTAGCAGCAGGATCCGTACTGTTGTTCTGTCTCTTAGTTACCTTTTATTTATTTTTAAGCAAGAAAGAAAAAAGAAGAAAACATCTGCAAAGACAAGGTGTTACTTTCCCTTGAGCCTGAATGAACTCTCTGGATTAAAAACTGTTTTCTTTCAACATCTGATTTTCCATGTCAGAAAGTAACTCACAATACAAAATGTTAAAAGCATTTTTCTTTGTTAAATAATTTTAAAAGCTCTCCTTTCAGAAATATTTTGTAATTGTTAACCTTTATTAAGTTATTAACCTGCAAACATCGTCATCAATGTGAAAATTATTCTGTTCAGGAAACAAAATCTTTTTGAAATCATATTTTATACAAGTATTTTTAAACTGTCCCATTCAGACATTTGTGGTCACACCAGCTTGTAATGGAGAATAAAAATAGAACAAGCTTTATTTTATCAATTCTTCTCTGTCTATAGAGTCTTTTTTTCAGTCTAAGGAACACAAAGAACAGCTGCTGTCTGTTTACCTGCTGGAGTTTAGATTGAGTTACTTAAGAATGCAGCATCTTTTAGAGACCTTGTACTTGAATGTGCACACACAACAAGTCAGTAGTTAGACATGGTTAGATTATTTAAACATCAAATGATGATCAGACGAACAGAGCATTACCAAAGTGGTGTCTCTGTTCCTGAAGTTTTACATTCCATAATATTTAAATGATTTATAAACATTAAAGTCCTTCACAGTTAATTTGTTATTTTTGAAACACATTGGAACACACTCACTCATGTGAAACACATAGCTGGGAATGTAAACATCTAACACCTGTGAATCTGTGGGGTAAACATGCCCTGAGAAATATGACATTGTGTTGTGCTGCCGGTGTTCCAGATCAACTGGCGTTTAGATTAACTGGCGTTGGTCGAACAGATGTGTGGCAGTCTTGCGTTTCAGGAGCTGCTACCGACAAACCAGCAAAAAAAACGCCAAATATGTCATCTGTGACACTTGTGAGGTTATCTCAAACACACTCCGTCAGTCTTGATGCCATTGAATTGACTATGTGCACGTTAGCATATGCTAGTTCCGGTGCGGAAAATCCTGTGTGGAGCTTTGTTTCCGGTGTCCTATTCGCGCCCTGTTTAATGTCCAAAAGAAGTTAACCAAATGAATGAATTAAGCGTCGATTTACATTTCTATAGATGTCTTGGTCATTTACCCAATATAACTGTAAATGATGTTCATGGACTTGTCGATATTTTGCCCCCACGCCTCAGAGCAAAAGAGAAAAGGGATTCAAATGTTATATTTCTCAGCTGTCCCTCGTTTATTGCGGGTGTTATGTTCTAAAAATAACCAGCGATAGGTGAAATCAAGTAGCCAATTTTATTTTTTTGATGCGTGGACATCGTGGACATCCAGTACTGCACTTTTTAATTTAGAAGGTAAGTCACAACATACCCTTCATACATACTAATGTATAGAAACCCTCACCAGCAATCGTTCATTTTTTGTGTGGCTTTTTTCACGGTTTGTTAACATGCTGTGTAGGTGTGGACATAACGGGAAACATCTGTGACTTTTGTTCACCTGTAGTTTGAATGCTGAACATTTGCCTGTTTAAAGAATAAGACCAGTCACTATACAGAGATGTGCTTCTGAATGTGGACGATGTGTCTTATGCTGCAGTGATGCAGTTCTGCTTGTGTTGAGTGATGCAAACAACCGATCGATCTAAACTCTTTAAACGTCAATCACGTGGTTACCGGCTACCTGCGAAAATAATCGGGACGGTGAGCCAATTTCTGTCTTAGAGCATTTGCGCTGCTGTGTGTTTTTGTGGTCTTCTTTTGCGGCTAATTCAGTGAATTTTGGTCTGATCGTGGTGAAACTTTGTGTGTGGAGTCAGTGATAGCTCTGGGAGCTAACCAGCCTATCTTTAATCGGTTACTTACATGAAGTCTGAAGAATTTCTGGTTCGGTTTTGTTTGTTTAGCGGACTTCTGCGCATTTACGTAACTGCTCGTGTAATCACGGCTTATTTTCGGTGTGTTTGGTGGTTGTAGAAATGGTTTATATGACATTTTAGCTGAGATTATGAGGTTTCTGTGGATACCACACATGTCTGGACTTATATTTCTCAACCCGCGTTATAACCGATTAAACGTGATCTCCTCCTTTTTGCCCCCGGTACCGGAGACGTGGGGCTTAAGTGGTTAAACATCAAAATCTATCATTAGATCTTTTTGTGACACAACAGTGGTGAGTGTTCCCACCTTCTGCTCTTTGGAACTTAACGCAATCTTTCCGTTTTCAAGTTTTGGACATGATTTTGGAGTATATCTTCGCAGTAGCGATTTACCGCAAAGTAAAGCTACTGGAAATGTGCAACCCCACATCCGGCCTCAAACCAGGAAGTTAGCATTTTCTCGTGCACATAGTCAATTGAACAACAAAATGTTTAAAAATGTCGCGAGTTTACCTGGTGATATCCTCATGTGCGACGCGATCGCGAAAATAGCAAACAATTAACACCACGCCGGTGTTGCTCACAGGACAGCAAGGGTAAACGATCGGGAGACTCTTGTCGTCGTTATCGTTCCCCTCGCACGTTTTATTTCTCCGGTTTCAGCGTTTTTGTTTCACAACTAAAGCGTGCAGTTTACTTTGTGTGCACTAACATGGACTCGTTTGAGCGCCACCTCTGGCCAAGTGCCACAGCCTACAGCCAGATCAACTTGTGACACACATCTGCACCACGTTTGAATTCGTTTCATGCACAATACATTTGTACCTTTCAGTTGTGTGTTTGTTCGTCATGCAAATAAACCTTTGAAAAGAATGAAATGATATCATATATGTATCATTGGCCTACATTTGTAGCCCAATAATACATACAAATTCCAAATCACCACTCCAATTGGTCATCATGATTTTAATATTCTCTTTTTCCATAACAATGAAATACACCTTGGACAAATATGACACATCAATAGTTCATTAGTGTTGTCACATCACATCCTGTAAGCATCTTCTGTCTGTGTCTTTTCTCTGGAAATGAATATTTCCAGCCAATATAGGCAATCCATCAACATGGCTGGAGAGTTGGTAGTTATATACAGTCTGTATACGTGTGGTTAATCTAATGAACATTTGTAAGGAGATGGCAGTTACTGTGAATTTACAGCAGTTACACAGTGATAAGTAATAAACAGCCAGTGAGAGTGAGTGGATTTAAGAAAGTCAGTGACTCAGGTGTGTCGATTGGTTTGTCATCTGTTTGTGAGACTGGAGGAGACGTAGAAATCTTTTGTTTTAAATCTAAGTTAGGAACATTCCTGTTTTAAAACAAGCACCTTTTGTGAGAAATGCAAGAAGTACATCTGCAGAAAGCACACAGTTACATTCTGTTCATCATGTGGACAAAATTGAAAATGTTGAACATTGAAAAACTGAGAACGTTGAAATGTGTTTGTAAGAACGCAAAACCTTTACCAAATTGTTCCTAAAATAGTTATGGACAGTCTAACTGTTGTATGTCTGTGTTCTACATGTTTATCTAATGGAAAATAAAGTTGCTATTGTCTTATTGCAGTTTCTTGACAATTCTGAGTGGATTTACACAGTACGGGTCAAAATGACCCACAACAAAATCAATGTCATTTTTTTGTTTTTCAACATAATACAAGGGTTAATTTCCAAAACGTGCATATGATCTTCAATATGTAGCAGATCCACTATCACATAGCGGCTGGAGCAGTTTCCAATGGAGGTCAGTCCACTGCTGCCACCTGTGCAGTAGCGGTTTTAGATACGGGCGACATGGGCGGTTGCCCGGGGCGGCATCGTGGTGGGGGCGGCATCACGGGCATCGGCAAAAAAAAAAAATTGCTTTTACTCATGCTGCCCCGACATCATGCCAGCGCATATTGGGAATGGCATAGGCACCGATCGGTTTTCTATCGCCCATTTGCTGGGAGTAAGGGCGCCCTCCGTTTGCGAGGTGCGCCTGCTGCTTGCGGCACAGGGAGGAGAGGGCGGGGCAGCGGGGGATTCTCTGGCTGGCTGGAGCAGCGTCTAATAACCAACTCGCAAAATAAAAGAAAATAAAAACAAACCAACAAACACGAAAACACCAGACATTATGATACAGACTTATAATTTGCGCCGATGTTTTTTCAAAATTCTATACGGGGAAAGTGAGTGTGAGAGCCCTCGGTGCGCCTGCTCGCTGCTGAAGTCAAAGTAAACTTTATTGTCATCTCCGCTACATACAGTCCAGCATATAGAGAGACGAGACGACGAGGCTCCAGTTACAGCAGTGCAAGTAAACGAACAATAAATATTTAAGAGTAAAAAACTAAATATACACTTTAGGACTCGGGGTAAAGGGATCAATAACAATTTAAAATGTATATTTTATATTTTGTTGATTTAAAGTCTCACACACAACCCGTTTTTAAAGTTTAAAAAAAGAGAGAAAAGAAGAGGAGTGTAGCGACTTCCACAGTCGCTAGAGGCCGGGGACTGAGCCTATTTGTCTGACGCGCTGTCAACTTTACGCAATAATGCGAGAGGTGGAATTGCTTGCTTGTTTATTAAAGTGCTTGAAAAGTTTACAGAGCAATGTGATCGGCTCGCGATTCAAACTCTTAAAACATCACAGGCTCTAATGCAAGAAGGGGAAACTCGTTGTGCTGCGGTCAACAAAAACTACAGCTACCGAGGCCTCTCTGTCAAAATCAAACCAGTGAATGACAGGCTGACAACGCCCTCTTAACGTCACCGCTACCACCCACGTGACTCCCGTTACACATCACCATAGCAACCAAACAAATGAAAACCCAGTGATTATTAAAATTCAATACATTTAATTATGGCTCCTACATGGAGAAAGATACAGGTAAGCAGATGTGTCATTGGATAATGGCAGGTCATGTATCCTAAAACTTTCAGAATACTTTCTTAATTATGTGGGTTACAGTTCCTCCAAGAAGAAATGGTAAAAATAGTAACAGTAACAGACTAAACTCCAAACAATATATACAATAATATAATATTAATTAGTCAGTGTCAATTGTTGATTTGTCCTGTTCTCATTGTATGACGAATTATGATGTCTGTTTAGTAGCCGTTTGCATACATGTGTGTGTGTGTGCGTGTGGGGGGGGGGCAGAGGGGGTGTTCGCCCAGGGCGCCAAACAGGCTAGGACCGCCACTGCACCTGTGGCCAAGTGCCAGAGCCTAGTACTAGATTAACTTGTGACACATCTGCACCTGCTGCTATGATTACATTGAGTTGAGGCTGAGTGGCTGCACTTACCCCTGGTACATCCAAATCTACCCACAAACATGTTGGAAGATGCAATGCTAGCAATGTGGATTGTCAACACTAAAAACAATCAGTAAGCAAAGACAACAGGGATCAATTTTTTCTGTTTATTTAGCACCCACAACATTTGTAGTCGCCTTCTGCACAGGGGAAGTCCACACACACTGTGTGGTACCACTTTCCGCAGAAGGTGCATTCAATCTGCAAGATTGAATGAGATTGTCAGGGTCATTGTCTGACTGTTTATTACTTATCACCTGCTGTACATTCACAGTAACTGCCATCTCCTTACAAATGTTCATTAGATTAACCACACTTATACAGACTGTATATAACTACCAACTCTCCAGCCATGTTGATGGATTGCCTATATTGGCTGGAAATATTCATTTCCAGAGAAAAGACACAGACAGAAGATGCTTACAGGATGTGATGTGACAACACCAATGAACTATTGATGTGTCATATTTGTCCAAGGCGTATTTCATTGTTATGGAAAAAGAGAATATTAAAATCATGATGACCAATTGGAGTGGTGATTTGGAATTTGTAGGCCAATAATAAATATATGATATCATTTCATTCTTTTCAAAGGTTTATTTGCATGACGCACAAACAGACACAACTGAAAGGTACAAATGTATTGTGCATGAAACGAATTCAAACGTGGTGCAGATGTGTGTCACAAGTTGATCTGGCTGTAGGCTGTGGCACTTGGCCAGAGGTGGCGCTCAAACGAGTCCATGTTAGTGCACACAAAGTAAACTGCACGCTTTAGTTGTGAAACAAAAACGCTGAAACCGGAGAAATAAAACGTGCGAGGGGAACGATGTCGACGACAAGAGTCTCCCGATCGTTTACTCTTGCTGTCCTGTGAACAACATCGGCGTGGTGTTAATTGTTTGCTGTTTTCGCGATCGCGTCGCACATGAGGATATCACCAGGTAAACTCGCGACATTTTTAAACATTTTGTTGTTCAACGGCATCAAGACTGACGGAGTGTGTTTGAGATAACCTCACAAGTGTCACGGATGACATATTTGGCGTTTTTTTTGCTGGTTTGTCGGTAGCAGCTCCTGAAACGCAAGACTGCCACACATCTGTTCGACCAACGCCAGTTGATCTAAACGCCAGTTGATCTGGAACACCGGTGTTTAAGATGGACACAGCCTGTGCACAGGCACGTTACCAGGATGTCCATAAATGGTCAAAAAGAACCCTTCAACTTGTTTGTGATGTCTCTGTGTAAAATGTGCTCATTAATGCAGCCCAGTGCCACAATTTGTTTTCCAATATGAGTCATCTCACCCCACATTAGCTCCTCATGGTATGAATGCCATTTTACTTGTTTTATCATAAAAAAATAAAATAAATGACTGACTGAGAAAAGCAGAGGGACTTTTAGTCCAGTGGGAAAGAAACAACAACAACACCGCTTTGTTACTGGAAGCATTTTTTTATTAACTTAAATAAAGTTAAACATAACACATTAAATCACTCACCTGGCAGCTTAAACAAATAAAAAAAAAAAGTTTTCCTGCTTATTATACTAAACCACAGATTTATATAGATTTCATTTGGTTTTGCTATTAAGGTCATACATCATTCCCACCACTAACACATGACCCTACACTGTGTTCACTGCATCATTCCATGTTTGGCACTGATCACCACCTGCACTCATGTATATATCTATCTACTTAGCACTTTTAATTTTAATTTTTATGTTTATTTAAGCATTATCTGACAGTATGTTTGCACTAAGTACCGCAGCAATTTCCTAATGTTGTAAACCTGCTCTACATTTGGAAATAAAACCCTTTCTGATTCTGATTCATGATTTTTTTAAATAAATAATTTCACATTTTGAGCAAAAAGTCATCACTTTATTTGTAATGAAATGTATTTTCAAGATAATTGTATCTGTGTTTTAGTGATGGGATGAGCACTTGTGTTTTGGTTTGTTTATGTAACCATGGAGATTAAAAGCCGTTAAGTTGTTTGTAGTGAAATGTATTTTCAAGATAATTGTATCTGTGTTTTTGTGATGTGTTGTAAACTTGTGTTTTGGTTTGTTTATGTAACCATAGAGATTATTCAGAGGTTTGTCTCATACTGATTCCTCCAAGCTAAGATAATCATTATCTTTACTTGTCAGTCAAGTATCTTGGCCCAACCCAAGCCACTCAGAGACTGTTGTTAAAGAGATGTTAGAGATACTGAAGAGAACATGTCAATAATCGAAAACTACACAACAGTGACTTCTGAGCTCCATTTTCATGTTTCAGTTTCCATAATGAAACTAAAATGTGGTTCTTGACCATAAAAATGTTCAGATAGTCAACAATAAATTTAATTCTGTTAAGGCTACATTCCACTTTATTCACAGGCAGGTTAATATCTAAATTATAAAATTTAAACATGTAACTTTGTATCAGTTAAAAACTACTTTCTTTCATTGTTCAGTTCAAGGTTATTTAGTTTAAAAGGAATTTTTGGTTGCTGAAAGTTGTTTACATGGTCTGGAGTGTAGTTGCCTCTTAAAAACTGCATTTGTCATTATCCAGGGATTTGGGCTTGAATTCCTTAAAAACTGCCTATAATAAATAGTTTTATTTATTTTCTAGGTTCTCTATATTATATGTTTTCTGTGTATTCAGTTCTTATGATAAGGTAGTTCTATAGTAATATTAACAATAGTTGTTAAAATGGCTGTTATAATTTTGTCCTTTTGTCTCTTTCTCTTGATTGTCTCCATCTGTGTCTCATTGCCCTCCTGTTTCCACTTCCTTGATTACCCTTATGTGGATAAATAGTCCTGTCATTCCCTCACTCTGTCATAGCATCTGTCTAAGAGACTATTAGACTAAACCATATGAAACATGATGAAGGACACATAGTGCTTGTGGCAAGCAGGTTGACAAAAAATAGAACAAAAGCCCACAAACATGTAAAGGAAAACTTAAGAATATTCTTTAAGAAGGCTGGAGAACTATTCCTGAACAACTAAAAAAACGTATTTGTCTTTCAATACACTTCTGTACCCATTTCACATTTAATATTTCTTGTGGCGAAATGTAAAGGAATGAGGAGTGGCTCAAGACTTTTGCACAGTGCTGTACTACAGGGTATGGCTTTCTCTTTTAGTAAATGTTATATCAATAAACTAAATGTGGTAAAACTCGACATTCAAATATCAGTGCATGTATGTAGAAGATTTAGATTATGCATGGGATACAGTGATGTCAACACGATCATCTTAGCTATAAATCAGTGACTTTTAAACCTCATTCTGGTCACCTTGTTAACTGCAAATAGATCAAGCAGGTATAATCAGGGAAATAAATCTGTGTTATTATAACATTTCTGTCATGATAATGTCAGATTTTATTACTTCTCGAATGTTGTTGCAACAGTTGTCTGAATTCAAACTATAATGATGATCAGATGAAAAGTCTGTTTTTTTCCCACTGGGCCTACAGCCCAGTGCTAATTCAGGTTTTTCCTGCTGAACTTTTTTTTCTTTTTTCTTTTGGCAAAGACCACATAACCTGTGAGCTGTAGCCAAAAGTGAAAGTTTAAAGAGAAATGAAGTCAAGTTTGAACAAGTAGTGAGGCGATGATTGGCTGATCAGCAAACCGAAGGCAGATCACCCCGCCTACTGTGAGGCGATATAAAAGCAGGAGTCAGAGTAAACCACAACACTGGACGGACTTGTTGAAGATAAGAAACAGTTTGCAAATGAAAGGAGAGGAGGACACTGCTGTATGTATTATATATTTTTATGTATTTTTTTCTCCTTCTGGTCTGTTTTTATGTTTATTTGTATCAATTATCCATACAACATGAACCTGAATGCATGCAATGCCAGTGTGTCATATTTGAAACATACAGTGTTTTGTGAGTTTTTGAGACTTCTACGTCATCAGTGTCATTTTTTTCCCCCTGAGAAATCTAAATATTTGCACAATATATTTTTAAGCAATTTAAAAAAAAAATGTCAGCTGCAGCAAATGATACAAATTAAAAGCCATATATGAAAATTACAATTTCTATTTTTTCTTTAATTAATTAATTTATTTTTTGTTTTCCACCATGGTTCATTAAAATCTTGAACCAGAAATTTCTGGTGATTATTTCATGGTTGAGGTTTTACATGGTTAGACAATCATTTTCTCAAGCAGTGAGGTATGAAAGGTTAATTTATCAACCCTTTGATTTGAGTACAAAAACATACACAATAAGGCAGTCAAAACTTTAAATTCATTTTCCAAGTGTAGGAGGGAGTAAGGAAGAGTAAAAGTAGAGGATTGAAAGGAGGAAACTGAGTAGAGGCGTGGGATTTTTGCAGCTTGGCAAACCTTACCAGGTTGTAGGCTAGCCAAGAAATATATTATTTCAATTTTTTTTTCACTGTTGGAGGTTTTCCAAAGGGAAAAACAACAGCCACTAAAAGAGCAGCACAATTAACATAGACACACAGAGGCAGACTTCAAACTCACAGAACAAAAACTGCAGAAAGCTGCAGGAGTCAGTGTGTGTCAAAATATGTCAAATGTTACAAACACTGCCATAGCCAATGATCTTACAGTGATTGAGTAGATTTGAGCGACCAAAACTTAATTTTGAAAAATCTTTTTAATAAATTCTGAAAGTTTGTCTGGGTACAAATTCTGGAAATGGCTAAAAGTTTGCTAAAAAGCATCAGTTTCATAGTGATTCAACATGCTGCAAATGTAAACTTTAATTTTCACACAGTAACAATATTTTATCTTTATTCTTATTCTATTCAAATTTCAGGTGGATATTGTGAACCTGCTAAGAAGAGTACATTAAAATATAAAATATGCATCTCTGTTGTCATTAGATGGTCTTATCTAACAGATCCAACCTAATGCTTAACTAAAACATAAGTAATTAGTAAAAACAAACATAGCAAGGCAAAGGGAAGAGCCAGTTAACTTTATTATATCCTCATCCACCTAACAAGAAAAGTATGTGGCTGTTTGACACAAGCCATCCATGCCAAATAAAACTTAACAAAATTCAGATTAACCGGTAAGGTTTGACTAATTAATACAAAGAGTCCAGAAAATGGGACAAAAAATGCTTATGAAATAACTATTTAACATCCAAAAAACATTTATTCTACATTAACTACTGTTTTTTTTTAAAAAACAATGGTTTGTGGCTTATTGTGCTGTAAGCTAGTAATCAATATAGTATACTGTAGTGTAATAATCACTTATAGAAAAGCTATTTATATGTTAACTTGCGTTCAATTCCCCTTTTGTATCTTAATGTGACAGAAAAACATTTTGTCAGCCCTGAAAACTTTAAAATATCAAATATTTTCAGAGTAAATTAAAGTGCAGGTTTTTCTTCTGGTTGCTTCCATTGCAGTGGTTGTAGTTCATTTAGTTTTGGTCAGTCAGTGTAATAATCAGGATCATGAACAGGATCAGATGTTGTGATGAGTGAATGAAGTCAGACTGTAGATTTTCCTTCTTCTAGCTGTACTGACTGACCTTTGACCTCATGTGTTGATGACTCTTCACCTCTGTCTCCTCTCACAGGGAGAAGATGATCTGCAGGATCCTGCTGCTCATCATCCTCACCTCATGTGTCTCTGGTTAGTTTACAGCTTCACTTTATGAACTCCAAATAAAGCTCAACAACAGATTTGTTCCAGTTCTCAGTGTGTCTGCTCCTCTCTTTCCCTCTCTGTCTCCTCAACAGGATCATTTGTAGTCAATGTGACACAGACCTGCTATCAGGCAGAGGAGAACCACAACATCACACTGGAGTGGACGTTCACCACCAAACCTGACAGATCCTGGACCTACATCTTCATCCTCTGTAACCTGATAACTGAGGATAACGTCTCAGTCCTGTATCAGGTTCATGAAGGTGTTGAGGTGTCAGAGTCTCAGGATGAAAAGTTTTCAGGACGAGTCCAGAGTGACAAAGACGCCCTCAGAGAAGGACGAATCAGACTTCAACTGTCCAGACTCAGGACTGATGACTCGGGTCTGTACCTGTGTGAGGTGAACACTGATTATGGCTTCAGTGTTGGAAGATGTCGACTCAACGTCACTGGTGAGATTATTCAGTAAAACATTTATGTCAAGTTTAGCAGTACTTTGCATAAATAGAAATGCTCTGTTTGTGCTTTAAAAATTTGTTGTGAAATGAATTCGGATATTTGTTCTTTAAAAAAAACGAACAAAAAAACCTATAAATGAATCAAATTTGTTTGGTCTCTCTGCAGCAGTGCCAGATTGTCCCGAATGTGAGAGAAAACTGGACACATCAAACACAGAAACTCAACAATTCACAGGTGTCTACTGTGGACTGTCAGCAGTTGTGCTACTTTTCGGCTGCTCTTCTTTCATTTACTCTCTGCATAGAAAACAGAATTTTTACTCAAAGCTCAGTGATGCATGTCAGTCAGTTTCCAGATGATCAGTAGAAACAGTCTGACCAATAATGTGAATGAGTGTTTAATAAGACATGTTTTACTTTAAGTGCTCTTTGCAAGCGATACATGTAAGGCTAGAAATCGAAAAATTCAGAGTCAATCTTTTTTTAAATGACATTTAAAATGTCATGGTCATGAAATACAAGCTCTGATGTATTTCAGTATACAAACCTTCAAAGTTGTATTTTGCACAGGTGATATTAAACTGTCAATGGTGAGACGTCCCTTTTCCCAGAGTTGAACACCATAAAGGTAAGACTCATATAAGCTAAAAACTCCAATATTTAAATGAAATCTGTTTAACATCCTGATGGATGTACTCATGGGGGTTCAAAGCTGATAAAAACTGCATTTTAATTGTTATTTAACAGACAGTGCATTAGGACACATGCTGGCCAGAGAATAAGTGTCATGATGCACAATAATGGACATCAAATTGATTTTTTTTATCTTCGTTTTTTTGTTTGTTTATTTGTTTAAGACACATTATCAGATTGTCACTCATCAGACAGATGATGAAATGTGCACTGTGTTCACTTTACTGTAATCATACAGGGAAACACCTCTACCTCACGCACCACATGCAGCAGATATAAATTCAGTGTTTAATGTGTTTACTGTTGTAATGTTGAAAGGATTCAGATTAATTATGTTAACAATGAAGATGATCTGACGTGTTGTAAACTGTCATGGAGTTGTGTGTAGCAAAGGACATTATACTTAATATTATGTACATATTATGTAAGTGCACACAACAAACATCTCTGCAGGTTCACTTATATCTGTGTTAAAGTTGGAGTTAAACACAGCTGGTAGAGCTCCTGTAGCTCTCAGTCTAATGTACATAAATGCCTGTTCCAAAATCTCCTGAAGTAAAGGTTTAATGACTTATTTTGTAAAATGAAGTCACGCTGTTTGTGTTTCATTTGTTTTCTCCATATAATACAAAAAACACAGAAAGCCATAAGGGCTGCTACTAGCTGCAGTCTAACATAAAGAAATGGTTCTCCCTTGAGGTTCTGCCTCTAGCTGATCAGAGGCCATTGTTTGGTGAAGGACATCAACATGTGTAGCATAAATGTTTATGGAATTGGTTTACACTGAAAATTAAGCTGTAGAATATCTGAATTTCACCTAATAATGGTTTTCAATGCACAATAGATTTATATATAGTACACATATTAGGAAAGAAAAGACCTTGCCAGGAACATGGAGCCTGCAGCTATCAAATCAGTCATGGTCTGTGTTCACTTTGAATATATAGACCCGAGTCATCAGTCCTGAGTCTGGACAGTTGAAGTCTGATTCGTCCTTCTCTGAGGGCGTCTTTGTCACTCTGGACTCGTCCTGAAAAAGTTTTCATCCTGAGACTCTGACACCTCAACACCTTCAAAACATGAAACAAGACTTAGTCTTTAGGACCAGTTTTCAGGCCACAGAGTATGAAGATGTAGATCCAGGATCTGTCTGGTTTGGCTGTGAACTATTGGCCTGCCTCTTCTTTTGTTTCTTCTTTTGTTTCAGCCACTAGCTCTTTGAGAATCGCCTTGTTCCTGCAAAAAAAATTCTATTTTATGTTTGTCAAACTCTGCCATCTTTGGATTTTTTTGTAGATTCAACTTAAGTAATGGGGACAGGTGTGTTTTGTCTTGTAACAGACTGCCATATATAAATTGCCTTAATAATTTAAAATTAGTTCTTTTGTAAGCGGTCTGTTATCCATAGACATAGCAGTGGTTCATCCCTTGAGTTAGGTGACTGTTTAATGTTTGAATGATCCATAGGTCAGTGTTAAATAGAAACATTAGATACCAGAAATGTCCTAAAAAAAATGTAAATTTATTGATGCATAATATTTTTGTGTATTTTTTCTTTCTCTTTCTTTATATATTTTTATTTTTTATATAGAAAATTGTTTATTGTTATTTCCATAGCGCTTCTGGTCCATCAGCTGTCTGAGAGAAAAGTAAACTCTCTTATATAAATAACATGCCTAAATATGTTAAATAAGCAGAAAGACCAAGCTTTGAAGAATGAAGCAATTAAGTGGTTAAAAACTCCTGCTACATTATGAGCTCTAAACTGAAAACTTTGACAGTTGCAGAAGAACATGGAAATAAATTGACAGAGAATGAATTTGGCATTGACACAGTAAACAAGTCATCTTTATTTTAGTTAAATAATAATGTGTGTGCTCACTGAGAAGCTAATGCTGAAAGCTGAGTTGGAAGTTGGAACAAATCGTGGAGTCAATAATGAACGTTAGTGAAAGAAGTGCAGTGAAATTTTGAATATACAAAAGCTTGTATTTAAACAAAGATATTTTTGGTTTTAATCTAACATGAAGAAGAGAATCTATGATACTTCCTTATGGAGAACATCTTTAGTTGGCTTTAATTGTATGTTTTTTTTTGTCAGAAAACATTCAGATTGAAAGCAGCAACATAAAACATAGCAGATGAAGTAGTTCATTTTAAAAGAGGACCTCCTATCTTATGTTTTCTAAAAGACTGCACAAGACCCTGAACAGCAACAATGATCAAAACTATCATGCCACTAACTATTAAAAGTGCACTCTCTAAAACTCCCAGAACAATTTTAACTTGATCCCAGTAGTTCTTATTTCGACTTTCAGCACCTGCAAGAAGAAAAAACAGATGAAGTTAGAATCCTCTTGATCAAGATCTTCCCATATCACAGCCTCGCACTTCCGGCCTTCTTGGTCTTCGAAGGACCCGGCCAACGTAGACTGCGAAGGCCGGGTCCTCTGAAGGATGCAGCCTATGAGTTGGCACATAGCTGTTATTTCCCTCTGAGTTACTGATTCTGTCACTATTTAGCTAGTCTATAAGTTAGTTTATTAGCCGGAGCCAACCAACCAACCACATAATGTAATGCTCTGTACTGACAGAAGATGGTGCTACACACGTCTTCAAAACTTTAATTACTTATTTCTTAAATCCAGCTTAACAGACAGTGTTACATCTATCTCATTTTTTGAGAGCATGGCTGAATGATGTAAATTAGCCTTTATATTTGTAGTGTTTCATGTCCTCTTTAACAGAGGGAATAACACAAGGGGATAAGAAGGAGGAAAACACTCAGGTAGCTTCTTAAACTCCATAAATACAAATACCAAGAATAACTAAAATATAACTATAACTAAAGTTTAAAGATAGAGTTAAAAATAAAGAAACTACAAACAAATAAAATTAAGAAGTAAATAGAAAACCCTTAATAATAAGCAAGAATGTTAACCCAACAAACTGTCAGTCCAGGCACGGATCACAACAATTATATTTTGGAACTATTTTTCAGCCATGACTAGACTCATAAACAGCTGTAGGGTAAATTTTACAGGACATAAAGAAATTAAAAAAATCAGACAAATAATAGAAATCTCCACATACTGCTCAGTAGACTTGTAGTCAAGACCGCCTAATCCGAGACCAAGACAAGACCAAGACCAGAGGGTATCGAGACCAAGACAAAGACCAAGACCAGAGGGTATCGAGACCAAGACAAGACCAAGACCAAGTTGAGACGAGACCAAGACCGAGACCGAGTCGAGACGAGACCAAGACCAAAACCAAGACCGAGACAAAAAAAGTCTTTAAACTGCAGCCAGATGCTGCTTCGTTTACAGGTGTCAGGCATATTTATGTGTTTTTGCTTTCACACAGCCCTCCTCACCGCTGTCTACTGTCTCACTCACTTACTGAGAGGACAGACGCACGCTCCACTTGACTGTCGCGTCTCTCACCCTCTCTGTTTTTCACATAATGATATTATCCTATATCCTCGCATGTGATTGGCAACAATATGGAGGGATTGGAGCATAACTGAGCCACTGTGTGAGAGCTGAGCAGCGAAAGGAAATTAAGTGAGGGTAGAAATGACTGAAAGATTATTAGGCTCTGTTTTGAGTTTTGTTCAAAAAAGAATGACTTCATATAGGAAAAAAAATAAATATCATATATGCAGGACACCTTAAACTAGTTTTTTAATTAAGCAGCAAGGCAGAACAAAGTCGGGCCTGTATCAAGACACAGGGACTAAACCCCAATTCAACCAGACCCAGAACTGATCCGGAATTAAAACAGGACTACAACAGTTCAAAATCAGGACTACTTAGGACTTAACCAAGACGGAACCAGAATCAGAACTAGATGATAGTAGCACTGAAAATCATCATAGACCTGCACTACACTTATTTTTTAATTCTACCAAAGTACACTATTTAGATTCTGAAAAGTTTATATAATTATTTAGCCTTGTTGTGCAAACAAGCCTGCATAACTTAATAAATATAGAATTTGAAAAGTAACAAATGGTATCTAAAAAGAAACAGGTACTAGATACATGTTCTGATGAGTTTTGGCAAACAACCATTTGACTAACATGTGTGTCTCACCTGCTCTTGTTCGATCTCTGTTCTGTCCTCATTCTCCCTCTCCCTCTCTGTTCCTCTCTCTCCCTCTTTGTGCTGACAATCAAGCCAAACACCAACATCATCAAATATACAGTTGAAACCAGATATTTACATACTCTTCAGATAAAAACACAAACACTTTTTTAATTGTAACATCAAATCAGACTAAATGTTTATTTTTTTAGATTGATAAATATAAAAAACATATTTGTTAACTTTAAGAGTAAAGAGAAAAACTATATGTATTTCTTAATTGCAAATGGCACCAAATTGTATTCAAAATTGAGCCACACTTATGGAGCTCCACAATTCTTTTCCTGGTGTTTTGGTTGACATCTCTTGATTTTCACATGTCACAGAAACAGGCTCTGTGTTTTGCCTTATATGCATCCACAGCTGTGCCACCAATTTACTCACATGGACTCTACGAACCTATCAGAAGCTTCTTAAGCTCAGAATGAAATGTCTGGAGTTTTCTTATTAATTAACAATAAACTTAGTGTATATGTTCTCCTAAATTTGATGAAAGGGATAAAAATAGACAGCTCTGTCTCTCTTTATTCTGTCATTAAACTAATTCAAAAGATATTTCAACATTTATTTATCTAAAACAAAAGTTTACTCTAAATTAATGTTTAACAGTAAAAATAGTTTTTATGTTTTCTACCTAAAGTGTATGTAAATATCTGGTTTCATCTGTGAATATACTGCTGTGTATTGAAATTCCTCTTGTTTTGCATAGATATACTGAACAACATACAAAACATAATATATAAAATAACATCTACCTGAGTTTTTTCTTTGAAAGAAGCTTCTTATGTCCATTGTTGTGTTCATCAGTACACAATTGAAACCGATTTAGAGAGTTTGTTTAGCCGTGGAGGGTAACAACTGAAAATATGAAATGTAAGCTAAGACTCTCTAAAAAATCAGCATTGTTGTTCGGCTTTTTATTTATCCATTTGTTGATTCACTCGAAGAGCAAGTAACGCAACCAAGTGATCAGTTTGATATCAATCTTTTGTGATACACCGTCATATTTACATTATTAGTTCAGTACGAATGATTTGCTTTGGTACCTGGCCAAACTTAAGCTCTCCTCTGTCTGCAGCAAACTCGCAGGCAGCACCTTCTCCCCCCTCGCTCACATGCGTGCTGTGCTCAGTCGCCTAGTACCTGAGCTCGGATCATACCAAAATTAGGGGGAATTTACGACGGTGCCCCATGCTTCTGAAAAAATGACCCGGGCTTAAGCCCAGTAAGCCACCCCCCCGCTCCGCTAATGGTTGACTCCAAATCTCCGGAACACTATGTCGATTTGAGAACGGAAGATCGAAACAGCGAGACCAAGACCGAGACAAGACAAAAGTCCATCGAGACCAAGACGAGACCAAGACCACGTAAAAGTGGTCTCGAGACCGGTCTCGAGACCAAGACCGGTCTCAAGACATCCAACTCTACTGCTCAGTGTGACACTGATAATAATCCTTTAAAAAAGGTGAAATAAATAACTTACCAGAAACACTGACTCTGCATCTGGCAGAACTGAACCTGTAATCAGTGTTGACCTCACACAGGTACTGACCCGAGTCATCAGTCCTGAGTCTGGACAGTTGAAGTCTGATTCGTCCTTCTCTGAGGGCGTCTTTGTCACTCTGGACTCGTCCTGAAAACGTTTTATCCTGAGACTTTGACAACTCAACACCATGAATGACACGATAGAGGACAAAGTGTTCATGGCGAGCTATAAGGCAACAAATGATGGAAAGAGATCTGGTTGATCTGTCAGGTTTGGTGGTGAACGTCCACTCCAGTGTGATGTTGTGGTTCTCCTCTGCCTGATAGCAGGTCTGTGTCACATTGACTACAAATGATCCTGTTGAGGAGACAGAGAGGGAAAGAGAGGAGCAGACACACTGAGAACTGGAACAAATCTGTTGTTGAGCTTTATTTGGAGTTCATAAAGTGAAGCTGTAAACTAACCAGAGACACATGAGGTGAGGATGATGAGCAGCAGGATCCTGCAGATCATCTTCTCCCTGTGAGAGGAGACAGAGGTGAGGAGTCATCAACACATGAGGTCAAAGGTCAGTCAGTACAGCAGGAAGAAGGAAAATCTACAGTCTGACTTCATTCACTCATTACATCTGATCCTGTTCATGATCCTGATTTTTACAGTGAAAGCTCTTCTTCTGATGCTGGTTGCCTTCTGTTTTCTGTCAGGATGATCCCACACTGCTTCAACAAGGTTGAGATCCTCTGGAGAGGTCAAGCCATGACTGATTGTGTGCAATGTATGCATTTCTATCGAGCTGTACTTTTAATGCTAAAGAATCTGCCAGTCTGATTTTTTTCCCAGATTTTATTTCATAGTGTACAAAATCTGAAGGTATCTGAATCGGCATTCATAATTGCATCAATTCTGACTGGCTGAAATACATCCCCAAACTAGGACTCGACATTTACAAATGATTTATAGATGACTGTAGAGACTCGCTGGTGTACCACTCTCCTTACCTCTTCTTTATATACGGATCATGAATTGAACTAAATGTTTTAAATTTGGTATAATAACTCTATAAGACCTATTGCTACTGCATCCCATTTCTTGTGAAGCAGGGGAAGTGAGTTCATTCAAAGATATGGTGAGGTCAGTAATTCAAGAGGGACTCAGAGTAGAGTTGCTAATCCTACACATCGAAAGGAGACAGTTGAGCTGGTTCGGGCATCTGATTAGGATGCCTCCTGGACGCAACACCGCCTACAGGTGTTGGCCAGAGGGGCCGATGGCGTGATATGGCAGCCTCGCTTCTGTCAGTCTGCCCCAGGGCAGCTGTGGCTACAACTTAGCTTGTCTCCACCAGTGTGTGATTGTGAGAGTGAATGAATAGTGGAATTGTAAAGCGCTTTGGGTGCCTAGAAAAGCGCTATATAAATGCAATCCATTATTATTATTATTATTATTTATTATTCTAAGGTTTCTAGGTGAAGTGTTTCGGCATTTCCTACCAGTAGGAGGCCCTGGGGCAGACCCATGGCTTATTGCTGACATTTTAATGACTGTGATACTTAATTTGGACCCTGTAGCAAATAATAACTGGATAAATAGATAAATAGTCCAATTTATTAAGATGGAATTAAATAAGCTTTTACTGGAATTTTCATAATCATAAAGTCAAAAAACATTAACTCAAGATTCTGAGCAGTAACTTATACTGTGAATGAGAAAGAACCCAGGTGTTGTTTCATTTAGGGCTTTTTGCTCTCTGCTGCAAATATTAAACACTCAGTGCTGTCTGCGTTAAGCTGCAGAAAATAGTTTGCCATCCAACTATTAATTTCCTTAAGACAATCCATTAGAATGGATAGTTTATCCAATTCACAAGGTTTAAAGTGAGGTACAGTTGGATATTGTCTACATACAGATAATAGGAAAAGATTTTAAAACTACTAATAATAAGGCGTAATGGCAAGATCTATAATAAGAATAACAAAGGTCTTAAAACAGATCCTTGCAGAACACCCCATGAAAATTCAGTTACATCTGATCAAAAGTTTTTCACTGAGACAAAGTAAGGTTCCATGCCAAGAAATCCCTACTATAGATCTTCTGTTCTTTCTTTGCACTTAAAAATATAAATACTAACATAAAACAACTGGAGAGATACATACTCCTGCTGCATCCTCTTCTTTGAGTTGGTATCTGTTTCCAAAAAACAACCTCCAGCTCTGTTATGTATCTTCAGTCTGCCCAAACTGCCCAAAGACACCAAGTTGATATGCAGTATTACTTTTTATGCTGTCACAGATAGGCATTTTGGCATCAGTCTCTGTGGTTTCATTTTTAACATAGAGTGAACACTCTGTTATCATCTCTGCACATTGTCAACAGCTTACCAACAAATAACTCTAAGGATGTGGAAAATAAATTTAATGAGGTTAGGATAAGTTAATGCATTTCACTAGAAATACATTAACTCTTCTGGTTCACGTTTGTAAAAGGATTGATTTACAGGTGAGTTTACTGCAATGATATTTTCATAATCTATAATTCAGACTACATCTCGATTTCAAATGTCAGCATTTATTTTTCCATCTTCAACTTACAGAAAAAATGTCAAGTATTGTTCACAGTCCTTTCAGATAGTTTAAATAATTCAGGTGATATGAGGTTTAAACTGTTTGTGTTTCATGTTTGCACAGTTAATAACAGTTGTCAAAAATCTGTAATAGTTTAAGTGCACAATAAGAAATGCAACATTGTTCATTTGGGTTCCTTTAGGTCTTCAGAGATTTGTAGAAACACTTCTACAAAGAAGCTGCAGTTTACATTTTACCATAGTCAGAGTCTCCATCTGTTTATCTTTAGAAATTACATTTGGATCAACACAGATGATTTGAGTGTTTATAGATCCTGAAGCACTTTAAATAATCTGTAGCCAAAGTATATTCATGTTTAATTGAGTTGCTATTACAAAAGAAAAGAAAAAATATGTCACTGTAGATTAAATGTGTGAAGAAAATGTGCACTTTTTTTTAGTGTGTTAGCACCATTTTCTGACAGTAAGAAGGCTGTGAATTAGAGATATCAAATTATTCTTATCTCCCTAAACACAGAAATGTGTTCAGTATACACGGCCATCACCACACGCCCACCCTCTGGTCATGACTTATTAACTGGGAGGACGAGAAACTCCTTCTAGTTTCAACTACCTTTACTTGATACAGAATGAACTGTACTCACGTTTAAACTGTCGTTATTACCCATATTCATGTTATCTGCAGTAAAGTGAAGCATCACTTCCTTTTCCTGAGAGTTCATAACACATCAGAATAAAAACTTTACACCTACAACTTAACTATAACCAACAAGAAAACATGGTGCAGATAAGTTACACATAACAGAGAACTCTCCAGACTCAGTTTTGATTGTGACAGTTCTTTCTTCATTTCCTCAACAGGGAGGTTTGTTGTCAAAAGGATTTCCAACATCAAAGAGGCAGAGGAGGAGGAGGAGACCATTAACATCAGTTTGGACAGTCGGATCCAAATGGATATCTCTCTCATCAACTGGATTTTTTATTTTACCAGTTGGATAAAATGTTATATAACTACACACAGTCTGCAGGATGGGTTCAGTGTGATAGAGACACTCTGGGAGGAAGAAAAGTCAGACTTCATCTGCACAGAGTCACAGCTCAAGACTCTGGAAAATGCCCGCTCCTTAAACCATTAGGAAAACAAATGGTCGAGCAGATAAGACTTTTTCCATTGCTTTTTTTCTTGGTGGGGTAGTTAAAGGGTTAACTGCTTACTGTCTGCACTCATAAACAAAGGTTTACCATTTTGTCTATGACATTATCTACAGATGAGTCGGAAGGGAAAAAAAATACTATGTGCAGTTCTTAAGCCTGAGAATATACTTCACAGCTTTCGCAAGTATTTGTTGACTTTAGCGCTGCAAAATGTCACAGTTTTGTTTCATATTATCTGTGATGGCTAACTAAGACAGAGTACATCCTGGACAGCTCACTAGTTCCCACACGGCCTGCGCTTTTCTGCCAGCCGAACACACAAACACCAACAGCAACAATAACCAGGACCCAGTGCAGACTTTTTATGTCGGTGAGGCGTGATTGCGGATGCCGTGCAGGTGCATCCACCTCCCCTGCAGCAGCACCGCAGACCACGCCCCCCCACAGGCATAAAGGTATATTTGATGTTATTTTGAGAAGTGGTGTAAATTGACATTGTGAGCTGTAACAGAACTCTGTATTTTTATTTTATTTATTTATTTATTTATTTTTACATTTGTACATATGTGAAGAAACTTAAATATAACTGTTTGTGTCTCGAAAAGAAACAGCAGAAATTTAAATAACTGCTTTAGGTAGTCTGCATTCAGTCAGTTGTGTTAATGCTAAACAACATGTTTTAAAATAAGAAAAAGATTAAAGATTAAAAAGCAGAGAAGCTGACCAGTCTCTGTAACTCCCTCTGTTTTACTGCTTTTATCATTTTCATTTGACTATTACAGCCATGTCATGATAGTGGTATGGCAATTCAATGCTGTTTTGCATTTTAATTTTCGCTGAAGGAGAATTCAGGACAGATGATTTACAGAGCAGGTGCCAGGACAGCTCACCTGGTTGAGTCAGCAGTGTGTGCACTGCAGGCTAAAGCCCATCTGTGTAGGGGCCTGGGTTGAAGTCTTTCCCAGACCATTTCCTGTCTGTGGAAAACAACATTATACTCACAATGATTACCTTGTGTCCAACTGTAAAAGATTTACTGCATTAAATGAAAGTGTGACATTACGGTTTTACTGAGGTTTTACAGAAATTTGTTTTGGATTATGTATCAGTTCTTTATATCTACTTACTGTATACTGTCTCTTTCAATCCTGCAGCTCAACACTAGGATGGAATCAGCATCAATTCAGCTAAACCCAAGAAAATTGTTCAAGCAAAAAAATTGTAAAGTCAGCTACATATCAGTGAATCAGAACAAAGACAGCAGCCACAGTCCACCTGATGAGCATGTAGCACTTCAATCTAGTGACATCCTATAATGACACAATAAAAGCAGTAAATCACCAAATGTGTCCAAGCCTTTCATTTCATAATAAGAGTGACAGGAAATATAATGAATGTCAGCTCACTGTTTAGATTTAAAACATTAAGACACCACAGTGCTACCACTGAAAGTCATGAGGATCTGAACTGTAATCAAACACGTCTGAACTCTCTGCTGTTCAAACCACGAGGGCGTGTCAGCACCTGGAGTCAAAGCATAAAAATCCACAGAGGTCACACAGAAGAAAGTGAGCCGCAGACTGAAGCATGGTGGTGATCAGCTGTTGGTAAGTTTCAAATTATTTCAGTACAGAGGAACCATTTTCTTAAATATATGCAGAATGGTAATATTTGTTTTCTTTGGAGAAGCAAAATCTTCATCAAATTATTGTTTTAGTCTTCCACAAGAGTCAGCTTTAAAGTTTCCTTCTTGGGTGTTTAAAGATGATTAAGATTAAGAGACTATTTCACAATTTTAAGGTCATGACTTTCTTTATCTGAAAAAACAAAACAAAAAAACCTAACTTTGCATTAAAACACATTGACGCTTTTGTAAATGCGAGGCTCATATCACAGCCAGACAGGGGAAAAAAGAGAACTTAACAACATATACTTTTATCTACTGTTACCTTTCCTACACTGTTAGTCATCGTATAGTCATTAAGAGATGATTGTGGTACAGGGGAGATCTATTTTTATCAAGATTGGTCTCCTTAAAACATCCAGAGTAATGTTAAAGATGATTGAACCCACCTTAAAAGTACATTTTGCTGCAGGTACATGTAAAGCTGACCTCAGGGTAGCAACTATGAGTGGTGTTGAATTCCTGCCTTGCTCCCAAAACAAACTGACTAAACAAAACAGGTCTGAGCCCTCAGTGCATATTAGGCTTGGATGGTCACTGAAACTTGTTGAGACTCTCACAAATACTGCAGTGATACCAAAACGCACATGGCCTTCATCACGTGACCCAAAACAAGCGAGGGACAAGTACTCCACCACTGTAACCACTAAAAGTAGTTAATTTATTATTTAGTTCTGCGCATGCTTGTTGTCATTCCTGAGTTTCAAAATTGTGAACTGATTTTTTTTTTCATGCTGATTAAAGTACTTACTGTTGATTTGTTGTATTTCCAAGATAAGTTTTAAATCCCCCAAACTTGCCATGAGCCCTGCAGTCAGATGTTCATCACAAGGGTTTAATTTCAATATTTTAAGCATATTTTGGGTCTAATTAATGCTCACTGAAACAAAACAGAACATCCATCCATCCATCCATCCATCCATCCATTCGCTTCCGCTTATCCTTTTCAGGGTCGCGGGGGGCGCTGGAGCCTATCCCAGCTGTCACAGGGCGAGAGGCGGGGTACGCTCTGGACAGGTCGCCAGTCTGTCGCAGGGCCAACACACAGGGACAGACAACCATTCACACGCACATTCACACCTAGTGACAATTTCGATTATCCAATTAACCTATCCCCACAAGCTGAATGTCTTTGGACGGTGGGAGGAAGCCGGAGTACCCGGAGGGAACCCACGCAAACACGGGGAGAACCACAACATCACACTGGAGTGGACGTTCACACCCACAGCTGACAGATTCACAAACTCTGCTTCCATCATGTGTCAACACATGACTAATTATAAAACCTTTGGCTTCTATCATGTGTCCAATGGTGTTGAGGTGTCAGCATCTTCAACTGTCCAGACTCAGGATTGATGACTCGGGTCTGTACCTGTGTGAGATCATGGTGGATCATGGTGCTGGTAATGAGAGCCGTCACCTCAGCGTCACACGTAAATTACTAAGGAGTATTTGTATTATTTTTATTTTTTTCCTTTTTTCTTCTTTAAATATGATTTCACCACTGAGGATATTAAGGGCATTACTGTCTTTCATAACAGATGCATAATATATTTTTTAATGGCAACACATATCTCTGTGTGTTTTACAACAGCAGCTGATCAACCTCAGAGACCGACACTGAGTCCTCCAGAGAGCTGGAGAAGCATGAGTTTGTACGTTGGACCGGGGCTGGGAGTAGCTGCTGTAGTTTCCATGATTATTGGAAAGGAGAAAAAGCCACGAAACCCAGCAGGGAGTGCCTCAGAGAGACAACCCATCAGGACTAAGGGGACTTTTTCTGAAGGACCTGCTTCCTATGAGGACACATCATTTCAGATGTACTTATAGACATGAACCTCTCTCCCAAAAACATCTGTTTGAAATGTCAGACAGCAATTTATGATCTAAAACAGAAAACTGTAGTTTTTCTGTTTCATTATGTTTGTGCCACACTTGGTTTGACTGTTATATAACTCCAGCTGTTTCCCCTGATGTGTAAAGAAAGAAACGATGATCAAACATTTACTGTTTTATTATAAATTTCATTACATCTTTGACATTCTCATTTAATCCCCATATTACTGTTTTAAGTAATGGTAATGTTAAACTTGTTTTGAATCCCACTCTATCTTGTTTTGAGAGATCAAGGAATTCTTTCATGTCCTAACTGACATGGATATGGTTTGGTTAGTGTTGCTTTTTCATTTTGTTTGATATTTATTGTGTTGCTTAGGGTGTTTTACCGAAGCAGTTTGCAACATTGGTTTCAATAAGTGCCATAAAATAATAATAATGTTAATGATAATGATAATAATAACAATAATAATAATAATGATAATATATTTGATTGGATACAGTGAAGTGGTGAGCTTATAGCACCATCATCTGGCCAAGAGGGTGAATTTCACTTAGTTCCATAAGTGGAGGAAAATACTTATTTTCATGGATATTTTTCTTTCCCCATAAAAGCAAATCAATCCATGCCTAAATTATTTTGATGAAGTTCTTGTTGCTGTTATGCTCCTCCTCTATAATGCATAAAGAACTGTATGTTGTATCTTCATGCAGGAACAACATCTCATATTGATCTCAGAATCTGTTTCCAGACATGATTTGTGTCCTGCAGGCAGCGTCTTGAAATCTCAGTGTAGTTCAAAATTTAGACTGGATTTAAAACAAGAAGAAAGCATTGGGCATGAGACATGAAATTCGTCCAGTTCACGAACTCCAGCTCAAAGAAATCGAGTTCATCAACCTGTGTGTGTTGATTTGAGAAAGAAATGAAATAAAAGCAGCAGCAGCAGTTTAGTTGGAGTTTGTCGAAACCATAAGTTACAGAAACCTGCAGCAGAATTTTAGAGAATGAAAAATCGAACCATCTGCTCAGCTCATACCTTTCTCTATGGAATGTGCATGTACCAAAGTCTAATAACAACTGTTGTATGTGCATAAAGAAAGGACTATTTTCTTACTGCATGTTTGTTATTGCAAATCCTGTAAACCACGTCATTAATAAAGTTTATTGTTGTTTGTAAAAACAAAAGGGTCGTGACAGTGTGCTCCTTAAAGGAACACATACACTTTGAGGAAACAGGAAGCAAATGAGGTGTGTTATCTGCCGTAACAAAGTCCAGTCCCTACTGTCAGGATTAAATAACAGCACATTTCCTTCTTTGGTCTTGTTGACTCCAGGCACTTGTTAAAGTTTAACCACTGAATACAGCTGATGGGAAAACAGCGTATTTATAGGCTAAATCCTCTGGTGGATTAAAGGCTGTACAAACTGAAGAGAGCAGAAGTTGTTTTTTGTTTTTTTTAAAGTTCCCATTTGGTGGCAGGATGAGTCCAGCTTAGAAATACAGGACACACATGGGAGCATAACCTACATCATCATCCTTTCTGCAGTGATACATGAGCACATAATATGCACTTCATATCACAATGAGGCTTTCTGGTACTTCAAACAGACATTACGCTGTCTTGGATTCTTGAACTTCAGGTTTTCTGCCTGATGCTCTGACGGCTCGTCCGTATAGAAATGGCTCCCATGGCTCCCTCTTAGCCCTGCTTTTAGTTTCTCTTGGTGCAAATCGACACCACAAAGCTCCTGTTAAACATTTAAATAAAATTTTTGTATCTTCTCAGCCGAGTATGACATCTTAAGGCACAGAAGCGATTAACCAGTAAAACTGCAAGGCCAAGTAAAGCTGTCAGTTCCAGTCCCAGTGCAGTGTAGAGGACCGTCCTCTGCATCCAGGTGTGTGCTGATGGAACAGCAGCTGCTGCAAAGGAGAGAAAAATGAAGAGAGAATATTTTGATATCATTGGTAGCTGTTGGCAGCTCCTGTTCTGAAACATCATAAAGAAACAACAAAAAACTTTGATAACAACTGGAGCATAAAGAACTCGATGAACAATAAGATTACTGACAGGCCCTGCTGCTCTCTTATATAGCAGAATTGATAAATATGAAGTTAAAGGGAACCAAGAAGTCAACTGTATATCAGTACAGTGACATATAACCCCTTTAACCTTGGGTGTTGAACTCCAGGCCTCGTGGGCCGGTGTCCTGCAGGTTTTAGATCTCACCCTGGGTCAACACACTTGAATCAAATGATTAGCTCATTACCAGGCCTCTGGAGAACTGCAAGACATGTTGAGGAGGTAATTTAGCCATTTGAATCAGCTGTGTTAGATCAAGGACACATCTAAAACCTGCAGGACACCGGCTCTCGAGGCCTGGAGTTCAACACCTGTGCCTTAAACATTGGAAATGATAATTTCTACTCTTTAGTCCAGCTTAAAAAAACCCAAAATACCTTTAAAGGTTCTGACATGCAGACACAGTATCCTTCAGGCAGAAAAAAATACAGCTATTTGCAGACTTTATGCTTTGAGCATTTGTATTACTTCGATCTTTAAGGCAAAGGCAGGAGGAAGTTCATCTCATTTTGAATCTTTATAAAAACAATTTGTACTGTTTTTATATATTTATGCTATTTTTAAAGAACTGTTATTCAAATGTATATTTAGCATAAAAACAGATCCTATTATGTTTTTTTTAGGAAAACAAATATTCTTTGTTGGTTTCTGAATGTCTGAATGGAGAACTGCTTTAACTTTCTTACCGTGTATGCTGAGTCGACAATAATCAAAGCCATAATCATACTCGGTTTTCACCTCACACAGGTACAGACCCGAGTCATCAGTCCTGAGTCTGGACAGTTGAAGTCTGATTCGTCCTTCTCTGAGGGCGTCTTTGTCACTCTGGACTCGTCCTGAAAACTTTTCATCCTGAGACTCTGACACCTCAACATCATTGGACACATGATAGAAGCCAAAGGTTTTATAATTAGTCATCTGTTGGCAGATGATGGAAGCAGAGTTTGTGGAGTTGTCAGGGTTGGTGGTGAACGTCCACTCCAGTGTGATGTTGTGGTTCTCCTCTGCCTGATAGGAGGTCTGTGTCACATTGACTACAAATGATCCTGTTGAGGAGACAGAGAGGGAAAGAGAGGAGCAGACACACTGAGAACTGGAACAAATCTGTTGTTGAGCTTTATTTGGAGTTCATAAAGTGAAGCTGTAAACTAACCAGAGACACATGAGGTGAGGATGATGAGCAGCAGGATCCTGCAAATCATCTTCTCCCTGTGAGAGGAGACAGAGGTGAGGAGTCATCAACACATGAGGTCAAAGGTCAGTCAATACAGCAGGAAGAAGGAAAATCTACAGTCTGACTTCATTCACTAATTACAACATCTGATCCTGTTCATGATCTTGTTAGAAGTAACGTTAACTCGGTCACCAGGTGCTGAAACAAATATTTAGTCTGTTTACTTCAGTAGAAGTCAGAATCCTGCTTATGCAACCATGGAGCAGCAGGTTCAGGGTGTGGTTTCAGGGGAGGCTAACCCGCATAGCTGTTTATCATCACCTGGTCATGCATTCCACATTTCAGTAGGTTAACAGGACCTGACAGGATTGGTGTGTGGTGTGAAGCAACAAAGGTAGCAAACGCTGCAAAGAAATATAGCTCGACTTTGACTGTGTGCTTCAGGTCCTTCTTGTTAAAGTAACATGTTAGCATCAACTTAAAAGAAAACTCCAGGACAAAGATTATTACAAAAAAAGTCATTAAAACAAAAAAAGCACTTGAGGTAGGTTTGGAAAAGCAAAAATAAATCAACACTTTCTAGCTTTGGCTTCTCAAGTTCGTAGAGACTCAAACAGCCACAGAGCTATTATGATGTCACTCACCACAGCTGTGCAATACATCATTCCCTTCAGCCTCTGGGAGAAAAAAAATGTTACTATGGCCTTTTAAAGGCATCAGTCAGTGGCCAGTACATGGTAGGGATCAGCAGATAGATCGAACTATTAATATTAATAGTATCCATGTCGACACTGGTATTGGTGTCAGATCGATATGAATGTGATGCGATCGATGCGGTCATTTCTCTTCTCTTCGTTCAATGTGTCTCCCATTTCAAAGTGATCGGTCATCACTGAGGCCCTCATGTGATGAGTGAATAACTTTTATGCTTAGAAAAAATGTTTAAATTATAAGCAAAACTGAGCTGCAATGAAGATTGGGAAAGCTGGGACGTATGTGTCAGAGGTAATCAATTCAAAAATCATCATCAGGCTGTCACACAGTGAGTTACATCCGCCGACAGGTACAGTGGGAGGATGATATCAGGAAGGGGGTGAGGGTAGCCCAAATGGAAAACAGCTTATCCCTAAATCAGGACCCATTTATTCTAGTGGGCAGTGTTAGTGCAGATAAGGGGAAGACACCCTGGGTGAGACAGACTCACTTTGTAGCATAAGGCAGGTGTTCTCATCAATAACACAGACATGAGTTCATCAGGCTTCTGTGTGTTGATTTGACAGGCAAATGAAATGAAAGCAGCAGCAGCAGCAGGAGCAGCAGCAGGAGCAGCCTGCTGCCACAGCTTTAGTTTGACTCTGTAGAAATCCAAAGTTAGATTTTAGGAGCAGAAACCTGCAGCAGAATTTTAGACTTTTCTTTTATTTCTGCTTCTAAATTATTTTTAAAACCATAACAACTGAAAAACAAAACCATCTGCTCAGCTCGGGCTTACTCTGTGGAGTTTGCATGCCCCGCCTCCCCTCACATAACACTGGATTCCTCTCAGTTCTCAAAAGGATTAGTATTTGTTTTCTGTAATATTAAAGGATAACAGATGCATGTACATAAACAAAAGACTATTTTCTCACTGCATGATTGTTATTGCAAATTTGTAAACCACATTATTACTAAAGTTAATTCTTGTTCTTGCTTCACATCTCAGTGTCGACACAAAAGGGTAAGGGCAGTGTGCTTTTTAATGCAACGCGTACAGTTTTAGGAAACAGGAAGTGAATGAAATGTGTTATCTACTGTACTGACGGGACATTTCCTTCTTTGGTCTTGTTGACTCCGATTATTGAATACAGCTGCTGGAAGAACAGCATATTTATTTGGGGTAAAGAAAAATGTCGTTTCACTCTAGCTGCGGTCCTTCTCCCACAAATCACCTCTGACACTCGTCTCCACCCACTCCACCCTTCCTGCACGCACTTCCTCGCTTCTCTCGTCTTTCGCTTTGGATGGTATTTAAAACTCATCTACCTTCACTGTTACATCCGCCTCCTTCTCATTCACACACACTGACTTACTTCTACTGGCTTTCATTCAACTTCTATCCAGAGCATCCCTCCACCTCTCTTCCACCTGCTCTACTCTTACTACAGATCACTATGTGGTCTGCAAACATCACAGTCCACAGACACTCGTGCCTGACCTCATCTGTCAGCCTCTTCATCATCACTGCAAACAAGAAGCTCTTTCTTGGCATGAAGCCTACTGCTCACTGATCATCAACAACTTTTCCCCATATCTTCACGGTGTGGCTCATCAGCTTGAGCCACCTGTACATCACCCTTGTTCTTGGAAAATCAGCACATTTGTTCTGGTTTGCCCTCAGTGATTGTGTTCAACAGTCAGGTCAAAAACTCCACTGCTCTCTTTCTCTCTCTCTGCCAGACATCTCCACACCTGCACAGGTTTGCCATCTGGGCCACGTGCACTTCCACTCTCCATCCCCTTCCCAGCTGCCCTCACTTCCTCTTTATTAACACTTTGCGTTTCCTGAATCACCAACCGTCATCCATCACTCCTCCCCCACCTCTCTCTCATTTTTCTTCATTCTCCTCAAAGTACCCCTTCCAACCTCTTCAACACCACCTTCACTCGCCAGCATATTTCCACCTCTATCCTTAATCCAAACCTGTTGCACATCCTTTCCTCCCCAAGCCAATCGATGCAAGTCCTTTTTTTTCTCTCCTTACTGAGACGATCCAACCGTTTAATGAATGAATAAAAAGACAGCGTCCTTCAGAGCAGAAGTACAAGAGACTGCAGGTGAAAATGACCAAGAAATCACCGAGAAACAGCGCTTACCCGCTTACCCTGCGATGACTGTGGACAGGGCACCGTGGGAATAAAACTCTGGTGCTGCTGAGCGAGTGAAGGACGGAGCTACATCCTCACAAATGAAAAAAAGGAAACACACAAATAGAGCACAAAAACAAACTTCATGCTCCTACGGTTTCCTCTATCAGATATACCGCTGTCGTCTTCAGTGAGCCGGGGCAGTGAAGCCCCGCCCTCTGTAAACGTTGCCTTCCCAGCTACCAATCAAGTCATTCTTAATTCGACTGAGTTTTTATTTCTTTTTTCCTCTTTTTTCCTCCGCCTTTCTTGATATTCCGGTTATTTAGATATCACAAACTCACTGTTAAGCTTATTTTTTATGACAGATACATGAGCTAAAATTTTATTTTTATGATATTTTTCGGTCTGACGCTGGAGATGCAACTTTAAGACAGTTTTTACACATCGGGGAAGACAACGTGTCCATGTGCTTGTATTCCTGTGTAGTCGAAAGGGTTAACTGTTGTTATTAACGCGAGGAAGAGTTCGGTTTGCCTTTGTCAGTGTTGTTTGCGCATCACTGTAATGCGGACTGTGGGGACTGCCGTCATCTATTACAATTAAGCTGTTTTCGAAAACATCCGCACCCACAATGTTTGTCTAGTGCGCGTGAGACATATAACAGGTCCTGCTGATCAAACCGGCCGATCAAATGCCAGTATTCGTCGTAACTGGCCGATAGTGTGTAAAGTTAACTGGCTTTAACCGGTTTCAATTCCTTTAACCCCTTATTTTTCAGGTACTTTGGGTTTTTGATCAAACTTATTCTTCAATGTTTTGGTTTTTTTTATTTGATTTTATTTACTATCGGGGTTTTTATTTAGTCTCTAGTGTTAGTTAATTTTGTGGTTCTGAATTTGTTTGTGTTTTTAGTTTACTTTACTCTTAGGTTTTGATTTATTTTTGCTCGGTTAAATTCCCTTAAGCTATACTAACAAGGAGACTGTGTCGTGTTTGGAAACACGGCTCCAAAGTATGTTTGGAAACACCCAGGTCACGTGATGGTGGTTAATTGCGGTTTTGGTGCAATTCGCCAGGTGGCCTCGCTTACCTGCTGCTTCCAGGCAGGTGAGGCGCCTGCAGGATTAACTGAGTCATCCTGGCTGAGCCCTGCTGTTACTGTTACTGTTTAATCGCGACAGTCCATTTCACACTGACCAACAGCTTTTCAACCTGAGCAAACACATTCAGAGGTTGTTCAAGGAGGTTAAAGAAACTTGGCTTGTATTTGTATAGCGCTTTACTAGTCTCTAAGGACCCCAAAGCGCTTTACACATTCAGTCATCCACCCATTCACACACATTCACACACTGGTGATGGCAAGCTACATTGTAGCCACAGCTGCCCTGGGGCGCACTGACAGAGGCGAGGCTGCCGGACACTGGCGCCACCGGGCCCTCTGACCAACTTCATTATTATTATTAGTAGTAGTAGTAGTAGTAGTAATATATTACTGCTCTGGAAACCATATCTGGTACATGATGATTTATTCATATTGAACCTGCATGTATGAGATTTCACGTCACAACAGTTGGAATAATAAAAAAATAATATTAATATTTTCTTGAGAATTAGTACGAATTAGAGCATGTGCAATTAATGGATTTTTTTTTTTTTTTTTTGCTTTTCTGCAGGATGAATCGTCCTTGAGTTTCTGACTGAGCAGTATGTGGGGGAAACTCAAACATTAAGTGCAGCTGGCTGAAGCGGAAACAGCATGGACTTTGTTTCCTGTTAGAGGATCAGGGTCAGGAAAAGGGATGTCAGGGTTAAATAGTTTATTATTCATAGAAATCCTGCTGGACATGGGGTGTATATGCGTGGTGTGTATGTGTGTGGTAGAAGGAAATGTCCAGTGCACGGTAAGCCGCGGAGTCAGCAATTAAATCGGAGCTGGAAAGGCAACAAGTCCTGTGACTGTAATTAACTTCTTCACCACCAGGTGTCACTGCTGGGTTTCCCAACAGACTTTATAGAGCATTTTCTACTGAAAGTTGGAACAATAGAGAAAAATAGAACTGAGAAATGTCTGCCTCTTTTATTGTGACACTGAAAGTTTCTTTTCAGATCATTTAATAAATTTACAGCACAGAGCACCTCTGTCTCTCTCCATGCCAATATTTATTTAATGACACTCTGCATTTCAGTGATTGGATAGTCTGTATTGATCTTTACAATCCACAGCAAAAACAATAATGAGATCAGATATTGTTTTATTCCTGACATGTGTGTGCGCTGTAAAAAAAAAAGACTCTGGTTCATAAAAGAAAATGTTATTCCCCGTGCCTCGCCTGCCTGGAAGCTGCAGGTACACCACCTGTTTAAACTTGAGTGAAGTCCCAATACCGCAGTTAGCCATGGTCACGTGACGTGGGTGTTTTGACCCACACCTTGGAGCAGTGCTTCCAAACATCTTAGCTTAGAAAGCTCGACACAGTGTGGAAATGTCAGTACTGAGCACCCCACCCAAACTCAGCTCAATAGTGCTCAATAGTGAAGCTAGTGCTTCATTACAAGCTCCTCTGTATCAAATCCTGCCTCTGCTACACTGACTGTAGTCTATCTATCTATCTAGATATAGATATAATATAGATATTGTTTGAATAAACTTCATTTGAAGATGAAATTGAGGTTGTATCCGTGTCAGATTTTCCATCAGTACAAACAAAAAGCATCTATTCATGGTCCAGTTTGTCATGCATACAGACGCCAACAGGAATTTTAAATCAGCAATTACACAACACCTTGAAAGCAAATTGGTGACAGCAGCGCTTACAGTACACATGACTGCAGCCTCCTCAGGCACCAGTATAAGGGACTGAGTATCCAGCAGTATCTAGTATGTTGTGTGTTTCAGGTTTGTGACCTTCACTGTTTGTGTGTGTAAAAATTGCTCCATACTGTGAATTTAAGAACCCCAACATGAAATATAAGCTGAGATATGAATTGTCATCTCTCTGAGTTTTTTGTAACACCTTTACCCTCCTCTCTGTGCCTTCAGTCATTTGCTGTCATTTGCTGGGGAATCCAGAGACACGACAAAGAGTCAGGGACTGGTTTTAGTTTTACTGTCAGGTTAGATGCAGGTTTGCGATGGTGGGGTCACAGTCTGGTATGAGGCATTGAGCTTGAGGTCAGCTGAGTTTTCTTAGTGAACCACTTTTTGTAGTCATATGTTGTGAACATGAATAAAAATCTTGTCCGTTGGATTCTTGACTTTTTAGTTAACATGACCCAAAGTGTCCGGGTAAATAGGGTCCTGTCCAACCAGGTCTGCTCCTCGACAGGGATTTGTGCTCTCACCCTTATCATTTATCCCATATACAAATGTATACAAATATGTGTTAGGGTAAGTTTGAAAATAGGGCCATTTTAAAGTATGCAGACAACTTTCAGGCTGCTACAGGAAAATAGATCCAGCCACGGCCCAGTTCTTGCTGAGTTTGTCAAATGCTGTGATTAGTCCTGCATTCAGTTGAGCAAGACTAAGTCTAAGACTAAAGGTATGATAATTAATTTAAAAAAAAACCTATGATACACCCAAAGTCACTTTTATTGAAATTCAGATTGTGGAGTGTGTTCAGTGTCATAAATATCCTGGAACAGTTATTGATTCAAAGCTTCTTTTTAAAGCAAACTGAAAACAAGAAGCTCTCTCATGTTTGAGAAGGCTTTCTTGTTTCTACATTGATAAAACCACAATGATTTTATTTATAACTACCCTGCATTGAATCTGCTTTATGTTTTTCTTTGGTGGCGTAACAGGCTGATTGGTGAACCACAGCTGAACCTTCCTAATCTCTGACAGTTACAGCTGTTGGCTCGTTCAGTTTTTTACTTGACGGCTCAGATTCAGTTTCTTCCTTTTGGGTGACGGTTTTTGGTCCCAAAATGGAAATCAGCAAGGTTTAAAAAATAGCTTTGTTATAGCATCCATTGCTCATACAAATTATAGTTTTGTGTTGTTTTTCTTCGTCGTCATGTGTACTGCGTGCAACTGTTCAACTGTTGTCTGTTATAGCTGTATTAAGAGTGTGCATGTGAGGATGGGGGATTCATGACTGCAGAACAAATTTACCTATGGCTACAAATAAAGTAACCTGAACCTGGATTTTGTTGAAACAACACAGAATAAAATACATAAACTTCATGTCTTCAATTTGATTTCTGAGAATGTAATGGTTACACATAAATTCTACCAGCTGGGCAACAATTATAAACTGTCATTACTCCTGTTCTTACAGACAGAGTTATAAATAACATTAATGTAAATCTCTATATGAACACATTTTGCTTACAAAGTTTTCTAAACAGTTGTTGGATCCTTGAACACTTCATACAAATAAACCTCCTAAAACTAAGTAACAGATGAGACTGTAAAACTCAAATAAAGTGCGTAACAGTTTGTCAGCTGCTCTGATCCAGTTTTACTGCTGTGTTCACTGGTAGGGCGGAGTTATTGACCTTTAACTAAAACTGAAAGAAAAAATGAAACAAACAAAAATAAGCGGTCACTTACCACAAATGCCTCACCTCACTGATAGGAGAAGTGCTGAGTACATGTTATCTTATGTTCTCGTGGCTTGAAAGTAAAGCTGAATACAAATCTACTGAGAGAGGAAGTGACAACAAGAGTTTGCATTTGATTCTCTTGTTGGTTTTGTTGTGTTCCTATTTCATTTGAATAAATGTACCTGTTATTTTATGAGCAGGGTTTATTTATTTATCTTTAAAATGTCTTTGAGTGTAGGTAGTAAAGAAGCAGGTCCAAAAAAAATGACATGTCTGTTTTACTGTAATGTAAATGTTTACTCACAGTCTGTAAAGCAGGGTGTGACTGGAATTAGCAGTTTTGACACTTTGTGTTTGTCACGTGTCTGAATAGACAGGTTTAACAGTGAGCTGAAACTTCTTCTTTATCTGAAACATTCAGGCTGTTGTTTTTTCTTTCAGCTCATTAAGTCAATCAGAAAGTGGACAGATCGCCGGTCGCTCTCCTACAAACAAGTAAGTAGACTTTAAAACATCCTGTGTGAACGTGTGTGCTCTTGTTGTTTATTTTTTGGTGCAGGCGCCTTTTAAAAAAAGACCGTATGGTATGTGGGCAGACCATGATCAGTTTCAGGCAGCGTCGGAAAAGCAAACAGGAAGTAAACAGGGCACACTGGTGTCTATAGTGCCACTAATGCTTAGGCTATAATAATAGGAATAATAATAATTGTAGTTCTATTACTATTATTGTTATTATTATGTTGCTTTGCTTTTGTTGTTTATCTGAATTAACGACATGACACGGTAAAAACATAAATAAGGAAACTTAAAACCAACACAGATCCCTTGACCTTCATGTCCCTTTGAGGCCGTGTTGACCTCATTTATTTTTCTCCTGACCATCGACCCCGCTAATGTTCAGCTTCAATTCAATTCAGTTTCATTAATATAGCACCAAATCAAGACAACAGTTACGTCAAGGTGCTTTATATTGTAAGGCAAAGACCCTACAATAATATTAAATAAAAAAAACAAACAAACAGTACTGTACTGTTTATAAGATTGGGGAAACCTGCAGTCAGCTGAGACTGAAGAAGTCACTTGCATGAGTGACGAAAAATTTCTCCCACTGAAAACGCCACGTCCAGATGAACGGAATCAACTTTTGGAGAAAACAGAGAAAACTGCAACTATTATATGACCTTCTATGAGAAGTGTTTTGGCAACAGTGGAAAGGAAAAACTCCCTTTTAACAGGAAGAAACCTCTAGCAGAAACACAGTGAGCGTGTAATACAGGTGCATTACAGTGTCACTTTAGCGCACCCAGTAAAGTCAACATGAAAAATTTACATGTTCTTCCGCGTTCGTAGAGAGGAGCTAATGGTTCGTAGAGACACCTGCCACAGACGGAGAAACGCAAGGACAGGTAGAAAACTCAGCCTAAAAACATCTGAACATGTTATTGGAGTAACACTGAAAAACACACTTCACTCTGATGTCAACAGACCATTTTCAATCTTGTTGCTGAAACATGCACAGAATTATGATCATGGTTTGGATCATAGATGTACATTAATTCATGTGCTGGTTAGCTGCACAGAAACTGTGTCTGTGTATGTGTGGGGAAATCACTCAGTGGTTTTTAGCTAATGAAAAATGTGAAATATTTCACTTTTCTTTTTATTGTCTTTTTAAAAAAAGTTATTTATTAAAATGTTCTTCCTCTGATTCATTCTCACAGAGAGAAGATGATCAGGATCCTTCTGTTTCTCAGCCTGGCGTCCTCTGTCTGTGAGTGTTCACATTTAAACACAGTTATCTTTTGATAAATTCAAATAAATAAATAAATAAAAATGATAAATGAACACACAATAATGAGGTGGTGTCTTCTCAACAGGGACGTTTGTTTTGAAAAGGACTCCGACTGTCTTTGAGGCCAAAGAGGACGACAACATCACCATCAGCCTGGACAGTCAGCTCCAAGCTGACGTGTCTCTGGCTGACATGATGTGTGTTTTCCACTCAGACGTCACTAAGATTTTGTTTAAAATGATCAGAGGAGTGGAGGACTCTGAATCTCAGGATGAGCAGTTTGCAGGACGAGTTCAGACTGACAGAGACGCTCTGAGAGGAGGACGAATCAGACTTCATCTGTCCAGAGTCACAGCTGAAGACTATGGAAGCTACAGGTGTGACGTGTCTGCTGACTACGACAACAGCCTGAAGAGATGGAGGCTCGAGACAAATGGTACGTTGACTCCTTTATCTCTTTACGACTGGACTGTAGCTACAATGTTCAGATTTTCATCTAATTCAGATTTTCATCCTCAGAAAACTTTGTTTTGAGTGTGGGTCGAACCTCTGATGGAAACAGCAGTGATGTGTCACTCAAACCTCTGATATTTGGACCACCAAAAGGTAAATCAACAATCTTTATCCACAGTTCTGAGGACCCTTTTCAATACATCACACTTCAGTCGTCTAAAAGGTTTGGTGTCAGAAATTTACAGTGAATTGTGGAATTATTCTGTCAGGGGCTGTTTCTATGACACAGCAATTTGAGTGCTTTTTGTAAATGTGTGTTTTATTATAAATATATGTGTAGTTCTGGTGTTGCATTATTAGCTTTTAGTTGAGTGTATTCTACAGGGTGGGCCATTTATATGGATACACCGTAATAAAATGGGAATGGTTGGTGATATTAAAGTCCTGTTTGTGGCACATTAGTATATGTGAGGGGGCAAACCCCTCAAGATGGGTGGTGACCATGGTGGCCATTTGGAAGTCGGCCATCTTGGATACAACTTTTGTTTTTTCAATAGGAAGAGGGCCATGTGACACATCAAACTTATTGGTAATGTCACAAGAAAAACAATGGTGTGCTTGGTTTCAACGTAACTTTATTCTTTCATGAGTTATTTACAAGTTTCTCTTGGTTCACAGCCATTGACATGTCGAAGAGGTTAACACGTGAGGAGTGGATCGAAATCGTGTTGATATCTGGTGAACGCAGTAACCGGGTCATTGCAGCAGATTTCAATGCAAGACACCCTACGAGACCACCCATCTCCCATGCTACAGTCAGCAAACTGCTTGCTAAGTTTCGTGAAACTGGTTCAGTGTTGGATTTGCCAAAATGTGGACGCAAGAAAACTGTCACTAATGAAGAAACATCAGTGGCTGTCCTAGCTTCATTCAGCAAGAGCCCACAGCATAGCACTCGCTGCATGTCACTGGAGAGTGGCATTAGTCGAACATCCCTTCGACGGATATTAGCTACTCCAGCTACTGCAGCATCTCAGTGAGGATGACCCAGATCGGTGCACAGAATTTGCAGGATGGGCAAAACAAAAATTGGAACAGGACCCTCAGTTCACGCAGAAGATTTTGTTCAGTGATGAGGCAAACTTTTATGTGAATGGTGAAGTTAACAAACAAAACCATCGCTATTGGTCTGACACTAACTGACATTGGATGGATCCCTCCAAGACTGTTGGAACAACAACAGTGATGGTTTGGTGTGGTATATGGGGTACAACGATAGTGGGTCCATTCTTCATCAATGGAAACCTCAAGGCCACTGGATATTTGAAATTGCTACATGATGATGTGTTTCCCTCTTTATGCACTGAAGCTGGCACGTTCCCTGAGTTTTTCCAGCAAGATGGTGCACCACCACATTATGGGTGCCAGGTCCGAGCATTCCTAGACGAACAGTTTCCTGGAAAGTGGATTGGTCGTCGTGGGCCAGTTGAATGGCCCCCAAGGTCTCCCGATCTGACCCCCTTAGACTTTTATCTTTGGGGTCATCTGAAGGCAATTGTCTATGGTGTGAAGATACGAGATGTGCAGCACCTGAAACTACGGATACTGGATGCCTGTGCTGGCATTTCTGATGCCTGTGTTGCTATCGGTGTGTGACGCGTGGGAGAAGAGGGTTGCATTGACAATCCAACACAATGGGCAGCACATTGAACACATGTTATAAGTGGTCAGAAACTTGTAAATAACTCATGACAGAATAAACTTACGTTGAAACCAAGCACACCATTGTTTTTCTTGTGACATTACCAATAAGTTTGATGTGTCACATGGCCCTCTTCCTATTGAAAAAACAAAAGTTGTATCCAAGATGGCCGACTTCTAAATGGCCACCATGGTCACCACCCATCTTGAGGAGTTTGCCCCCTCACATATACTAATGTGCCACAAACAGGACTTTAATATCACCAACCATTCCCATTTTATTACAGTGTATCCATATAAATGGCCCACCCTGTAGTTTAGGTCCATCTATGTGCTCTTCTGTAAGTCTGTTCTGGTCTTCTCTAGTTAGTTTGTCATGTATTTTTTGTCTGCGTATTTCATGTTGTGTAGTTTGTGATGTCATGCCAACGTCTCTGTGTTTCCTGTTGTATTTTGAAAGTCTAGTATTCCCTTGTTCAGTGTGCTTAGTTTTATAGTTCCCCTGTGGTGTCATTATGTTCATGTGTTTCCACTTCCCCGATCAGCCCTTGTGTGTATTTAGCCTGTGTGTTCCATTCAGTCTTTGTCAGAGCGTCTGTGTTACCACGTCGAGTCGTAGAAATCAGAGCAGTCATAGTCTTCATAGTTGTCACTATGTTTTGTCACAGTTGTCTTTTAGTTTTCCCAGTATGGGTTCCAGTTTAGTTGCCACTCCTGTTTTTGCCTTTGTTCATGTTTACCAGCCTAAATAAAACAGCTCGCTTTTGGGTTCAAGTCTCCTCTCCGTCTTCTTCCCTGTCTGCATTTGGGTCCACCGCTTCACCACACCGGCGTACCCCGTCGTGACATATTTAAGTTAAAATTGTCTGAACTTCAACACAGGGTGACATCTCACAGGAAATACATGCTATAGATATACAATTTTAAATAACATGATGTACATAATGCAATCATTTATCTTTTGGGGCAAAAAAGATAAAAAGTTTTTAATGCTTCATTTATCAAAAAAAAAGCATAACAACTTACATTCATCTATTCACTAAAAAAAGTATTTTTGATTGATGTATTTGGTTTTGTCTTTTTATTACATCTACTTTTGAACCTAGTGTTTTTTTCTGTTTCTATTGTTTAAGCTTTCCTGTGTATACCTTTGTTTTATCTGTACAGGTTTTGTGTCTCTGCACATGATTGTGAGAAAAATAAAGGTGGACAAAAAGAAACCTTTGATTGCAGGTGATACTGAAGGTAATTCAGGATTTCCTTTGAAAGACGGTGGTGGGTTTACTCATTGATCAAGTGCAAAAAGATTTGCTAACTGTGGCATCACACAGCTTTCTTGCTGCACAACAAGCCCAGTTCTTACCCTTAAAGTCTAAATATAATGTTTAGTTTCCAGATTTGGTCCTTTTTGTATTTGACAATTGGCTGATTTCAGTGCCTGTACTGTTACGTCCCTTTTGGTGGCTTTGATCAAATTGTTTATTTTATGGTCTGTTTTCTTCACACAGGTCCAAAGCCAGCAGAAGAAAGGCCATGTCATGAAAAAATCTCATTATTTGTTCTGATGGCATTTTTAAATGTGGCAACTGCAGGAGTTGTACTACTTTTCATAAGAGGTCTTTGTAACCTGTTATGATGGCAAGGTACTCTGGCAAACTTTGGATCAAAATGTTTGACTCATTTGTCCTCATTTGATTTAGTCTGACTGTCCCGTTTATTGTTACAGATCAACACCACATGGAAACGTCCGCACTGTGTCTGTAATAAAACGACTTAAATCAACAGTGACTTCCCTGCCTGTTAATGTTGTGAATAATTGAGTTTTAATTCTACTGCTGTGCTTAAAAAATAAATACAAAAATAAAATAATATAAATAAAAGAAAGGGAATCTTTGCACCTGTAAGATTTCCTTCAAACGAGGAAAAAACGGAAAAGTCATATGTGATGTTACAACACTGATTCTTAGCTCTAAGTCATACAAATTATTTTAGAAAAAAAAACATCATAATAGACCCAGTGAGTTATGGTGTCCATTTCCCAAACACATGACATACTTTTTTTCTTTAAAATATATGTAAGTAAAGCAGATCATGGAGTCAACAACTGAAAGTTTCAATTATACTGCATGCACTGTTTTGTCACTGACTTTGGAGTACTCCCAGAACAGAAACACTAATTTTATCCACCCCATCTAGCGCTGCAATTACACTATAATTTTAGGCGATGGGCTGCATTGTTGAGTAGTATTATCTTTTTTTAATTGTTGATTTTGAGAATAAAATCTACATTTAAAGAATAACATGTAAATACTATTTTGCATGTGTTTTTTCTTCTGAACAGACACAGTTTGTCGAACAATATGTTTAAAATCCAACAACACTACATCAGATGTGACACTCAGATACCCGTTGCTGGGATAGGAAACCATTTTTGGAGATCCCCAGAAAACACAAAGTATCTCTTTGAGGTCCAACCCTACCTTCATTGTTCATTCTTATTTTGTCATGCCTGGCAATGCCAACAAATTTACCAATGCTTTAGGATTCACTGTCACATAACCAACAGGTGGCAGCAGCACCCACAGTACACATGATCAGAAACCAGTATGACAGGACTCCAAGGCCTGTGGTGCAAGGCTGTGTCCAACTTTTTATGAGCTCTATGCAAGATTCTGTTTGTGGACTGTGCAATTAAAAACCTGCAGAGAATGATAACAAAAGGTCAACAATGGGGCTCCTTTGTTGACTTTAGTCCATATGTTATTCTTGAAATTTAGTTTTTATTCTCCAAATAAACATTTAAAAAAACACACAATGTTACTCAATAACAGACACTGCATTTTCTTCAAAAATGATTATTTTAAATGTAAGAAACTTAAACTTAGTTTTTAAACAGCCCTGCTAAGATTGGCGACCTGTCCAGGGTTTACCTTGCCTCACCACAGGCTTACCCATAGGGAGTCATTTGATTTAGGGGTTGTTTGTGTTTTCTTTGTATCTTTGTAGGTTCTTTACCTTACAATATAAAACACCTTGTTGCTGTTATTTGGTGCTATATAAATAAAACTGAATTACAATGAATAGGGCCTATCCCAGCTACCCTCATGAGCCTGGTATGGACAAGTGGAAGAGAATGGATGGTTTTCTTAAACATGAAATGTAAAAACATAAAAATATCTCCCTTCTGCCCTAAGACAATAAATCAATAAACTGGGCCATTTTCCAGTTGAATGGAAAATAATTTCAATCATTACAGTGAATAAAAGAATGCTCAATATCCATATAAAGGAAGAAAGAACAACTCAAGATAGAAAGAAAACAAAATGGCATAATAGCTCAAATTAAAATATAGTAAACATGGATCTATCTTGTTTATTAAAGGAGAGGGTCTATTTGATAAGAATACTGATGCTGTAGTTGGAAATGAATCATATATAAGTCTCTATTCCACCAAACTCCTGCTTCCTGGCTTTTTCCCCTTTCAATTAACTTTAAGTGATTGAGTTCTGTATGCCTTTATCAATCTCTCACATTGTTGGATTTTTAACATACTCTTTTTTGCACTGTTGCTTCAGTTCATTGAGGCTTGCAGACATGTATATGCACAGCTTGCTTGAAATTCCGCTACACCATTTAAATACAGTCAAGGTCTTTTCTGATTGAGCCACTGCAGCCTCTTGATTCTTTGCTGGTGTGTTTGAGATCATCGCCCTGTTTAAGCCAGGTTTTAGTTTTCGGACACATGGCTTTACATTTGACTGTAGAATACTTTGATATGCACCAGAGTGCATGGCTGACTCAGTGACTATAGAGTGCACAGATCCAGTGGCTGGACAGCAAGCCCAAATCATCCCCCTTTCATCATTGTGCAGACATTTGGTATGATTTGTTTGTGCTGGTTTGGTTTTCTCTGAACATGGAGCTATGAGTTGCGGACAAATATCCCCACTTTGGTCGTATTTGTCCAAAAAGCATTGTTCCAGAAGTCATGTGTTTTGTCCAGCTTTGCAAACCTAAGCTGTGCTGTCGCGTTCTTTTCAGAGATGGGAGGCTTTCTCCTGGGCATTGCATGGTCTGACTCCTGCAGCCTTGGGAAAATTGTCTTGATGGACCTGTGTGGTCCTCCTCATGTGGGTCCAGTTAGGTTTTTGTTGTCTGATTTTTTTGCTTCTGCCTTATGTTATGTTTACATTAACACAGCTCCATTTGGGTTTTTTGTCTTGCTTTCCGAGCCTCACATTTGGATCCCACTCTGCCTGCCACACAGCGGAGCCTCGACGATAAATGTATAACAGCGAGCGCTCAATACTTCTAACAAAGATAAACAAAAGAAAAAGACATAGAGAGGAGGAAAAATGTCTTTTAACAAAATTAGATTTTATTTATTTCAACGTGATGTCATTAAATATAAAGCAGTACAGCAGATAATACAACAGAAAAAGTCATGAGACCACAATACATAGTCAAAATGCTGGGTTTGCCTACGTAGGTACTCAGTTAATCGTAGTCTAACAACAACACCTGTTTCTAAACTTAACTCTGTATTATTAATGTTTACTTTGATGAAACACTGCAGTTTATGCTCACGGTGTTCAGGTTAAAGTACAATGTGATTGTGTGTTTGTTGAAATGATTCAGAATATGTTTTTTTCAACTGTATTAACATCAACTTCATATCCTCATGCTGATTTCTGGAAATTCAGAGCTAACATTTTACATTTAGACACCAATTCTGCCTGATGTTTTTTTTTTTTTTTTAAATGTTGATTCTGATGTTTCCAGGCTTCTGGTTTTAAGAGTTAACATAAATAAAGAAGCCATTTTTTAAATGAGTTGAGTTCATTTCAGGAAATGTTGTAGCAGTGTGTGGTTCTTCTTTAACACTCTCAGTGTTGCAGTCACATGTTAACAAGTGAAAGAAATAAAATTTGTTTACACATTTACTTCTTTTGTCACTTTAACCCCCCAATGTCCTTACTCTTGTTTTCACAGACAGTTGGAGTTATAAATAATATAAATATAAATCTCTATGTGAAAATAATTTTATCACAAAGTTTCTAAACAGTTTTTGAATCCAAAAAACACTTTATTAGCCTGTGATATCCAAATAAACCTTCTAAAACTAAATAACAAGTGAGACTCTGACACTCAAATAAAGTGTGCAACAGCTTGTCAGCTGATCTCCAGTTTTACTGCTGTGTTCACTGATACAGCGGAGTCATTGTGCTTTAAGTCAAAATGAAAGCGAAACTAGATAACGGACCACAAAAATCACAACAGCAATAAAAAAAAAATAAGAAAACACCCCAACAGATGAATGCTGACTGGCCAGTATATCATGATGTCACTGATAGGAGGAGGAGTCTTGAGCAAATGTTAAGTTGTCTTATTATACAACTGAAGCCTAAACGTAGTATCGACGTGTTAAAGCGAATAAAAAGCTACCAACGGGAAGAAGAAGAGACAACAGGAGTATGAACTTGATCTTTTAGTATGTTTTGCTGTGTTTCTGTCTCAAAGTAGCAGGACTAAAATGTTACATGAACACGTTTAATCACAGTCTGTAAAAGAGGATGTGACTGGGATTAACAGTTTGAACACTTAATGTTATTCTGCTTCATCCGAAACAGTCAGAGTGTTGTTTGTTCTTCCAGCTGATCATCAGTTGATAGAATTGATGTGATAGAAAGTGGACAGATCGCCGATCGCTCTCCTACAAACAAGTAAGTAGACTTTAAAACATCCCGTGTGAACGTGTGTGCTCCTGTTGTTTACTTCTGTTGCACTCACTGTTTAAATAAGAGACCAGCTCGGTGGGCTAATTTTCATCAGATTGGAAACAGGATAAAACAAACAAACACAACAAAACAAATATCTGAGAGAAAAAGGACCGAGAAAGACGAACAGCTTTTAGTTTGTTCATGTGATACAAAACAAGAAAACCCAAAGGGGGTTTTATGAAAGTGCGCAACATGAAGTAAACAGCGGCACAGCGGTGTTTACAGTGTCAATAAGAGTTTATAATAATAAATTAATAGCAAATATTATTATTATTATTATTATTATTATTGTTGTTGTTGTTGTTGTTGTCAAAAACATGAGGCTTGTGGATTTTTCTATCATAAACAACAGAAAACTGAATGTTTTGAAACAAATAGCTTGTAAACATGCCTGTATAGAAAACTATATTAATTTTTTTTATTGTTGAAAAAAATCAAGAAAAAAAATCAAAATAAATCTGAATCTGTCTAAAAAGTCTATTAAATATATTTTTGTGAAATTTCAGGAAGGAGATTTAAACCGACAGTGAGTACATGACCTTGATGTCCCTTTGAGGCCTTCTGAATTCACTTCATTTAATTTTCTGGTGAGCACCAATCTTTGTTGCCTAATGTTCAGCTGTGAGGTCTGATGAAATGTAAATCCATAACACTGATTTTTTTTTTCTTTTTAAATTGCACAGGTCAGTGAGTGTAATGCACCCAGTAAAGTCAACAGGAAAACTTTACATGTTCTTCCACAGTCGTAGAGAGGAGCTCATGGTTCGTAGAGACAGCTGCCAGAGACGGAGAAACACAAGAACAGGTAGAAAACTCAGCCTAAAAACATCTGAACATGTTATTGGAGTAATACTGAAAAACACACTTCACTCTTATGTCAACAGACCATTTTAAATCTTGTTGCTGAAAGTGTGCAGAGAATTATGATCATGGTTTGGATCATAGATGTACATTGATTCATGTGCTGGTTAGCTGCACAGAAACTGTGTCTGTGTATACTCTGTGTGGGGAAATCACTCAGTGGTTTTTAAGCTGATGAAAAACTTTGTATGAGAAAAAATGTGAAATATTTCAACACTTCTGTTTTTATCTCCTTGTTTAAAAAAGTTATTTATTAAAACGTTCTTCCTCTGATTCATTCTCACAGAGAGAAGATGATCAGGATCCTTCTGTTTCTCAGCCTGGCGTCCTCTGTCTGTGAGTGTTCACATTTAAACACAGTTATCTTTTGATAAATTCAAATAAATAAATAAATCAAAATGATAAATGAACACACAATAATGAGGTGGTGTCTTCTCAACAGGGACGTTTGTTTTGAAAAGGACTCCGACTGTCTTTGAGGCCAAAGAGAACGACAACATCACCATCAGCCTGGACAGTCAGCTCCAAGCTGACGTGTCTCTGGCTGACATGATGTGTGTTTTCCACTCAGACGCCACTAAGATTTTGTTTAAAATGATCAGAGGAGTGGAGGACTCTGAGTCTCAGGATGAGCAGTTTGCAGGACGAGTTCAGACTGACAGAGACGCTCTGAGAGGAGGACGAATCAGACTTCATCTGTCCAGAGTCACAGCTGAAGACTCTGGAAGCTACAGGTGTGACGTGGCTGCTGACTACGACAACAGCCTGAAGAGATGGAGGCTCGAGACAAATGGTACGTTGACTCCTTTATCTCTTTACTACTGGAGTATAGCTACAATGCAGATGAACAAACACTAATTCAGATTTTCATTCTCAGAAAACTTTGTTTTGAGTGTGGGTCCAACCTCTGATGGAGACAGCAGTGACGTGTCACTTAAACCTCCAATGTTTGGACCACCAAAAGGTAAATCAGATTAAAGGACCTGCATTCAGAGAGTGTTTCAATAAATTTTTTTTTTATTTGTCTAAAAAGTTCAGTGTCAAAAATTTATAGCAAATTGTGGAATTATTTAAGTTAAAAGTGTTTAAACTTCATTACGGTTGTGATATCCTCCACGCTGATTTGCACTGACAGGAAAAGGTATAGAAAAATGTATGGAAATGCAATAAAGATAAAAAATTTTCACAGCAAAATTTATTTATTTATTTTGCTGTGTTACTGTAATTACTGTTTTCAAAAACAATCCTTTGTTTTCTAGATCCACAACTGGCAGGAAGAAGGACAAGTCAGGAGGAAACAGCTCTGTTTGTTCTGGCCGTATTTTTAATTATTGCAAATGCAGGAACCATCATACTTTCAATAAAATTTCTTCATGATGGTTTAAAATGGTACGTTTGCAAACTTTTATTGCATCTAAATGTTTAACTGTTTGTCTGCATTTGATTTTGTCTGACTGTGGTGTTATGTGTTGTATATTACAGATCAACAACATGATGAAACGCTGCCACTGTGTCCCTGATCAAATGAGTCAAACCAACAGCGACTTTCTTACCTGCTCCAGTTATGCTACGGTTAAAAACAAACAAACAGCAGCAAAAAAAAGCTCACTATAAGAAAATTTACCTGTTAGTGCCAAAAAAAAATTACACTTGAAAGATGAAAAATGACAAAAAAAGAAAATCAGAGATGTTAAAATGCTGATTCTTTGCTTTTGAAAATCTTTTTCAGTATTTGTTTATTTTTGTAAAATGAGCTTTTGAACTAAGAGTTGATAGAAATTAGATTTCAGAAGCAAATAATTATAGATGTAGTGAGTTATGGTGTAATTTCCCCATATATAACGCATATGCAGTATGATGTATTTTTTTCACTTAAAAATACTCAAATGAAGATCATTGTATATCATGGAGGCAACAGCTGTGGGTCTTTAAGGAAGAAAGAACAGAATAGCCTGTTCACTAATATTCTGTACCATCTCTTCAAAGTCCTTCTTTTCTGTGTCTATTACCACATTGTGTTCATGTGCACAGAGAAATAATTTACTTGTTATCAAAAGGGACTTTGACATATGATTTCATCAGTTAAATTGCACAAGGCATATTGTAGAGGACACAGCAGTCATGAGCGGCACTAATGCTAACTTTATTTGAAACAACTTGTTTGTAGATATTTTGATTTTGTTCTTGAAATAATATTTTTGACTTTTACAAATATTGTCTTATTCTCAAAATGCAAAACATAAAAAAAGTTGTCAGTCAAGTCCCCACAGTGCTGCTTGGTAGACTGCTGCAACAGCTGCGGGCGGTGAAATGGCTGTAAAGTGAAATGTCTTTCACTTCTTGTTTTTCTGGTTTTTCTTTACACACTTGGCAGTTGAGACACTTTGCCAGCTGATTGCAAACTGGTGAACTCAACCCAGAGGAAGCAATGGAGTTTGATGTGATTCTTGAACATGTTACTATACTCATACTTCCTGGACCACAGTGTGACCGATCTTTTGAGTGGACAGACACATTAATGTGAAAGGCAAGAAGAAAGGTGTTTAAAAGGTGTTTCAATCTGCACATGTTTGGTCATGAATTGGGCATTGATCTGCTCACTTCAGAATACATCCATATTACTTGTTGAGGGAATTCTCCTTTGGTTTGATTCCTTGTTGTATTCATTGAACTTTGTATTTTCATTTCCTTTTTTTTCTCTTGTCTATGTATTTTAAGTGATGCTTTTATGGGTATGTTTAATAATTTGGCATTTATAACACAGTAATTTCCCTGCTTTTGGGTTAAATAAAGCATATTTTATCTCACCTTATTTTTTATTCAGTGAATAAACTCAAAGACAGGAAGCAGCATTAACTCTTAATAGTGATTACAGTTTAAAAACAAAATGCAGTCAAATGGAAGCATGACTGTCTGCTTTTGAAAACCTTTCCAGAGTGGGACTTCACTGTAAAGCACTGCATAAACAGTATGGGTCTTAAAGGGAGCATGAAAGCTACACATATGAAGGCTAACTTACACCATTGAGCCCTCTTCTCAAAAACTGACACAGATATAACTCTGTCTGTGAAGCTAGATTGAATAAGTGCTTGAAGTTCAAGTTTTAAAAACACGTTTAGCGCCATCTTGTGCCAGTACAGAACGAGACATCACCAGTTTGGCTAGTTGCAGTTAATAGACTTATATTAGTTTACTGTATATTAGCTAACTAGTAATAGGACCAATAATTCAGGGGAAAATAAGGATGCAAAAACTAAAAATCAAGTTTTATGTTTATGTTATGAGTTTTATGTTAAGAATGAAAGAATATAGTGTCTATTCAATGTCTGTCTCGGCAGTAAGCGGTTCCTTATTGTTTAGCTCTAGGTGCACTGAAACGGAAACATCCACCTGTTCTTCGTAATGTTCGGATTTGTAAAACACTTTGTAAATGAGGACTGTGAGGAGGAGAGCCTGTTAGAGTCACCAGACTAACAAGCTGGAATCCGACAGCTTGCAATCAGTGTTATTTTCTGCAATATAATATTCCATCTTTTCTCAACACAACCAAACAGTTAACATCATAACATAAGCGTAACATGTGCGTCACATCACAAACGTAACTATGTTTCTTAGCCCCTTGTATTCCAGCAGGTGTCACTGTTTCACTTCAAAACATTTCCAAACCTCATTCTCTTTTTGGCACATCGACAGGATCTGTTCATGTGTTCCAGACAGTCTGACCCTATAATAGCATAATATGGACACAGGTACTCTGAAATTCCATTTTTAATTATATTTTTTTAAGGAAAAATATTAGTTTAGTTTAGTGAGTAAATGATAAACTACAAAAAATTTAGAGTTGTAATCCAAAGTTTTGATAAAGTAATTATGGAAATAAATATATTAGACCTGGAAAACATCACTTCACAGAGATTATTCAGTGTTTGTCTAGTTTCTGCCACAACTGTGTCACACCGTTCAGACTGAGAGTTAAAAAGGGGGTCAGTGCTGGTAACATAATAAACATTTTGGTAAACCATTAATAGAATAGAATAAACTTTTATTATCCCATGAATATACATTTACATCTGTTTGTGAAACCAATCTTTAGGCCTGAACACACCTTCCTGCACACACCTTCATTAGTAGAAGGACTTATGTGTTAACATCTTACAGACTTCACCTTTAAAACACCAAAAAGAGCAGAAACATGAACTCTAAAAATATCATATGATGTCCTTATAAACTAGGAATGTAAATAACGTAAAGACAGTAATATTTTTGATGTTTCTGGAAACAATATTAGATGCAGAAATAAGAGAAAAATTAATAGAAAATATAAATGAACTGCTAAAATGTAACTATGGATTTCTACAAGCTGTTGTCAAATTGATGTTTAGACAACAGCTTAAGATGACTAAGATCAGCTGCTGGTTTCCTTAAATTTCTCTGTCAAATCAATACACAGATTGATGATCATGTGTTATTGATCCTCCTCTCTGCTCCTCATGGAAACTAATGCTGGTGTTGTTGCCGTTGACGACGTAAGCGTGCCTGATGTCTCCATAGAGAATATATCATATATGCCAAAAAAGGACCCAGTAGTAACTGGAGTACAATTTTCAGGATGTCTGATGTAGATCTTCCTCCTGCATGAAAATATGAGTACACTGTTGTAATCAGAGGTCTGAGTGAATTTAGAGCCTTGGAAATTTGATTGATAAGCTCACAGCTGATGCATTATCCATACACCTTATATTATTAAATGAATGAGCATGATTATAGCTCACCATCTTCACTGTCGTTTCTTTGGGTAGACACCTGAGAGAACTTTAGGCTGAAGATCAAAATGATCAACATCATCTTCTCCCTGTGAGGTGAAACAGCTTTGTTAGGGGAAGATTCTCAGATAACAACAGGAGAGCTTTGTGTTTTAGTATCATGATGTAGATTCATAGAACCTCAGCAAATGCAGCCAAATGCACCGATCCCTCAGTTTATTCTGCACATTTCACTGAAACCAGACTGTTGGGTCTAAACTCAGACCCCGCTGTATCCAGGACTTATTCCCGTGAAAGAAAAACAAGGCAACAGCGATCGATCATTTTTACTTGAAAGGGAGGTATCGTCGGTATCTCAGCTCATCACAAATGATCCCTGACGATGGCCTCCTCTCGCTGCCTTTTATTGAAAACCTTCAAACAATAGTTTACAAACACCTCCCCTCGTAACCCCCCTTGGTTACAAAGACAAGGCACTGTATGTATGTGTGTGTGTGTGTGTGTGTGTGTGTGTGTCCACCCTAGGGAAGCTGGTAGCCTGCAGTACTACCACCCTCACTAGTTGGAGACAACGTTTACACACATTTCTACACTCCTCTCTGTGTCCGTGACTTCCTGCTGACCAAAGGGTCATAAAAACATAAAAGCAGGAGGAACATCCTAGGTCATGAAAAGCAACGGGCAACATCCTTGATCATAAAGAAGGTAATCTCCCCCACACCCAATGTATGGTTTGCCATAGATAACACAGTGAAACCATGCAAAGGGCAGGAAGTTTTACCAAACATCAAACAGACATTTACAAGGATGTTGCTTGTGATGAAAACACTACAGCCCCCCACTCAGAACCTCGAGAATCTGGGGAGGGGAGAACAGAATGAATTCCTTTCAACACACAGTTAAACAATGTACAAATGGTAAACATAAAAATGACAAACATTTAACAATTCACTCTAACACAGATAGAGAACTGTGGTGTGCCCATGTGCACGTGCATGCTTGATTTGTTGCTTATTTTGAAGATGTGACCGCAGACACAGTGGAAATCTTACAAGTCATGTTTGATTGCATTTAAAAGCAGATATTAAGTCTCCCAGCTTCACATCTTCATCAGACACTGCATACAGTACTCTTCTTCATGTGTCCTCTCTCTTTGCATATGCAAAGCCCCACACAGAGGCTTTGCATATGCATCTCCTGCCTTCGACGCTTCAGGTTTAGTAAAGTTCTGCTCTCTTTAATTACATTTCTTATTTAGCCACAGAAATATGTGAAGTTCGTTTATAAACCTTACAATTTTGAGCCATCCTTCGGTAAAATATTTTTTTAGTGTGTGTTTATGCAAGTATTTTATTAAGTAAAAAAAAATCCTGCCTCCTATTGATGAGGATTGTATGCTGTGAGAAATTAGGAGCTGTGAGAAATCAGTAAATGACATTTAGGAGAACAGCTTCCAGGGTTAGATCATTTGATAAAAGACCGAATATTAAATACTGGATTTTCTGATTTGTTACAGAGGTGATAATGATGATGTCCAAATATTCACATTTTATTAACACATTTTAAAAAGAATGTTTTACTTACTTGTTTGTTACAAACTTGCAATGACCCATCCCACACTGTGCCATTTTCCTTATTTTCTTATGCTGAGAGTTGGTACATTGAAGATAATATTTAGCTTTTTCTCCTTCTCCTCCTTTGCGTGGTAAAGAGTCAACAATATTAGAACGAAACCTCAACAATCAGATGACTCCAGTATGCACAGGGACTTTGTGATGGTGAGACGAAAAACCTCCCTTTTAAGAGGAAGACACCAGAACCAGTTTGGGGAAGTGCCAACCACAGTGAGGGAAAATAGAAGACCATAAAAAAATCAGCAAGGAATACGTTATAGCTTTTTTTTTTAATGAAATAAAATATTTTCACTTGATTTGTACTCTCTTTGTTGCTAAATATTCTGCCCTTAAATGCCTGTTCTATTTTATGTTATAATATTTGCCGATACCTCAGTAAATACCCCCCCCATCCCCCAAAAGAAAGAAAAAACCAAAACAAAAACAAAAAAAGACCTAAAAACAAACAAACAAAAAAAAAAAACCTATATAGCAATTCTCTCAAGTGGAAATGAGCATATCTGTTTTTTCCCATGTTCTCCTCTCCCTCTGAGCTGGTGCTGCCTGGCTCCTTTTTCTTCTCCTCTTCCACAGACACTGCTGAATTTGTCCTGCTGTGGAGGTGGAAAGTCTCTGAAATCACAATGACAGTCAGTTAAGAAAAAAACAGAGGAAAAGAAGAAACCTTATCAAAGGTTAGCTGAATTGTCGGGTTAAAGCCCAAGTAAAACTTATGATCACATGTATGTATTTTGTAACTTTTAATACCAAGGGAACAAACAATAAAAGAAAGGGGAAGTGACAGATCAGGCTGTGGTGGGGTGTGTTCTGTAGCTCCGCTGCAGGGAGGGGTGGACCAGATATACATCATATATTTTAAAACCAGTCAGCTTTTGGTCTTTCTGCTTTTTTTAAATACACACTACATGGCATAGGCTGAAACTAGTTAAAACTCTGAGGAGCAACTCAAAATTTCCTTCTTCACAATATCCTTTTTGTGCTAAATAGAAACAAAGATAATCAACACCCTGAGTCTGTGGAGTGAACGAACTTAAAGAAATAGTGTACTGGTACAGATTTCCATAAACAAAGGTGACATGCAGAGCTGTAGTGACGACAGAGGCATGAAGTATAGAGAATGTTAGAAAGAGCTTCAGTGTCTTTGTGGATCTAGAGAAACTGAGATGATTTTAAATATCTGGGTTCAACCTTCCAAAGAGAGGCGAAGAAGAGTAGAGTGTTAGGTAAGATTTGTGACAGAAGGATTGCAGCAAGAGTGAAAGTGAAAGTTTACAGTGAGACATGCTGTGATGTATGGTGCTGGCACTGCTGGCTAAAAGATAGCAGCCTGAGGTGAAGAAGGCTGAGCTGAAGATGTGCTCAAAAAAGCACTCACTGTCTCCTTTAAATGACAGTTAGCTGTTGCTGGATAATATGCACCAAAAGAAAAACAGTGTAACTTTGCTTATTTCCCCTTCATAGTAGTAATGTTTTTCTCACCCACTGTCGCAGCATGCTGTCTAAATGAAGTGGGACAGAAAAAATGTTTTTAGTTGTAATCATGGGGATAAATGATTAAACCCACAAATAAAGTCATAAAATATTCATAAAACCATTGTTTGATGTTAAAACTCAACTCCCCCCTTTTTGACACACTCCCATGTGTCAATCCATCGGAGCTAGAAAATTAAAAGAGAAGGTTAGTGACATCATATCTCAGAACTCAAAATTAGCAACCAACGGGTTAAACCTGCAGTTCCACACTCTCATGTGAAGCTACAGTCTCCTCCTCCGGTCTCTCTTATACTCCTGCTCCTGCAAGAACAAAACAAAACAAAGCGAAGCATCCACCCTTCTCTTGCCAGCTAGGTGAATTGTTTGTTGGCATTTACTAATCCTAAAGTCCGTGCAGTCTTTGTCTCAGTATCAAGTCAGTCCATCACACTCCAGTCACATGCATCCATTCACACACCTTCATACCAGATGTTGCTGATAATGGAGTCTCACGCGCGACCTATTCGAGCATCCATCACCAGCAAGATGACGTCTTCATTTTAAAGGAAAACAATTCCTTGTTTTTTGGACTGGATTGACTCGCTGCAATCCTTTTAGACTCAGGACTTACCACGCAATCAGTGTCCCATATAAGTGAATTTCTCTCAAGCCAATTACAATCATGGAGAAGCACACTTTGCAACTGTTTACAGTAATAATATTTTATAGCGCTTTAAATTTCAATCTTTCAGGCCTGGTTTAAAGAGCTGATTGTTAAATCATGAACTCACAAAATATCACCATCGGTGGATCACACCTCTCAGATTTTCTTATCTCAGTGCACTGTAACAAAAACGAAAACAGACGTAACCAACAAAATACTAATAAAATAACACAAACTAGGGCCCGTTGCAGACATGTTCAAACATAAAATCATCTCTCTCTCAGTTAGAGAAAGAACACAAGCCAAAGCTCACTGATAAAATCAAGCTAGCGCTAAGCAAAACCAAAAAAATCAACCAGAAATTCACAGGAACGTTTTGCTTCCTGCCGGGACAATATTGTGTAGGAATGAGAACCTCAGGTACCGTAGTACCTTTTGTTCCTCCTTGTATTAAATTTCAATCACAGAAAATGCAGTACTCCGACCTAAAACTTCATCATTTTCACTCTGTGCCACTGTTCCTCATCAGGGCTGTGTGAAGCACAGCAAAGAATTCAGTCAAGGCCTTGAGCCATAAACAGACATCACGCACAGACATTATTTTCATAACCAAACCGTTTTAGACCTTATTCCTTAAATCTACATAAATGCCCTCTGGGTGACATATAACACATTCTAAGTAATCAATGGCTCCTCATAAAAATTATGTATTGGGATGTTTGTGTGCAGCATTTTGCATATCAGCATAAGCAAAGCATTCTTCATTGCATCAGCATGTGTGGGTGCATCACTCTTCATTGCACAAGCGTGTGTATGTGTATGTGTATGTGTGTGGATCACTTCTCAGTGAATCAGCATTTCGATGTGTGTGTGTGTGTGTGTTTGTGTTCATCACTTTCCTGTTCTGGTGTCTTGGGTAAACCACAGCCTGAAGCGTGCCCTGGGGTCCTGCCCTCCTCCTTTTCAGTCTGTTTGCGACCATTGCTGCTGCTGCTGCTCAAAGTTCTGTCCATCCTGGTTCTGACCCCAATTGGGGCAGTCCTTTCTCCAATGTCCATGCTCACCGTAGGTGAAACCTGCATCTTCTTCTGTGTTTTTTGTCCATTCTGAGGTGCCTTTTGACCTCAGTTGCTCCTTCGGTCTCGGTCACGCCCTTTTCTCTGCTGCCCGATCATGCATGTTGGTCCATCACTGTCCTGCACAGTGTTAATGCAGAGTTGTTAAGGTCAGCATTCCTTTGCTCGGCCTTACTTTTCATTCGGGCTTGGCAGGCGTCTCGTCACAGCTCTGTCAGCTGAAGCTGTCGGAGAATTTTCCCCCGTGTAGTGAAACGGGCCTTAGATTTTAGTGCTCTCTGTCTCTGCTGCATGAGATCGCATTCCTGTAGCACTGTTGACATTTTCAGGTTGTTGTTGTGGGTCCAGCTGTTGCAGCATTTGGTCAGGGTCACGTAGAGGGGAGAGCAGGAGTCCAGGTCAGCCTCGGCTTTCAGGGCCGGCAAAGCAGCCTGTAATTAAACATAAAGAGAAAAAACAAAACAAACCAAAAACAAACCGAAGTGTACGAACAGGAAAATGATGTTGTGTTGGCTGTGTTACAAAGAGAGGGGAGAAACACCGGGCCAGGCCCTGTGTCAGCCTTCTCTCCGCCTTTTGGGTTTTTTTTTTGTTTGTTTGTTTTTTTTTTCTCACGATATAATCAACTCATAACTCACCAAGTTGACAGGACAACATGCACATGTTCAAATTCTTAAGATCATGTTTAAACTCACAAAAAGAGAAATTTCTTTCCGTCAGTAATCACTTGTGTTGTTCAATCATCAGAAAACATCTCACAATTTGACTCTTAACCACTAAATTTGTTGTTTCCTCACTGGTTGGTCATACCAGTCTCTTTATTTTCTTTTTCTTTGAAGCTAAATTGTTGTCCTGCAACCCAGAGGGTTTATTTGTTAGTAATGGATAAACTTCATCCTTAAAAAAAAAAAAACAGGTGTATGTTAATTTTTGCTGCTTTAACCTTGCTGGAAAATCTTCACATGTTCATGAGTGTAAGCTGTTTTTTTCATTGCATGTGTGTGCATTTGTAGGCAGGTTAATTTTAACTTTTTCTCAAACTAGGCGTTACCTTAAAAGGAACCTTTCTCTCACACTTCTCTGCTTGTGTGTGTTTTTGTTGCACCTTTTGTTGTGATGCTCCGGACGCCTTCCCAACCTCCACAAGTCTGTTGGCCCCAATTTTGTGTTAAAACTTCTCTTAATTTCTCCTCTAATTCTCTCCTCGCTGCTGTCTGTTTCACAGCTGCTGATTCTTGCTGGTTGTGGTTCCCATTACTATAATTTTGCTTCGGCCGCTGTGCTTGTGGGGGCAGTTGGTCCAGGTCCGTAGCTTCCTGTATTAACACACTAAGAGATTTATTTAATATCATTGTCATCATTGTTAAACAGATAAGCAGGCAACACGCCCACCTTGACAGCGCAAACTGCACGCCAGTCTCCCAACACATTCCTCTCTCTGCTTCTCAATAATTCTCCACTACACACCTCTCTCTCTCCTTTTTTGATTATTATTTTTTATTACACCACAGAGTAATACACCCAATTATGCCCGTCTATCTCTATGTGGCTCCAAATTCCCTCTTTGTTTAATTTCCCACTCGTCAGGGGACAGGCACACAACAATTTCAACCACTGAAACGAGGAATTCAACCTTTCTTATCTTTCACCTATGATAGAACTCAACCTTAGATGTCAAAGCATTCTCTTGTTCTATTCCAGAATAAATGTGAACCCGTGATTACACGGCCGTTCCAGTGTTATTCTGTTATCGTTTGAGGGCCCTCAGCTCTCAGGTGATAAACCTGGACCTCCAGACGCCGCTGGTCCGTACGCCGCGTCCAACGTACGGTGGGGGAGCCAACCCCAGGGCAAAATTAATTTCCACAGGTACACTAGGCGTCAGCCTTTGATCTTAAAGCATTCTCTTCGCACTAATGTCCTCCTATTCACACATCAACCGTCACTGTCACTGTGTTCACGCTTCACACACAAAAACACACTCAGAGCGCGTCTCACACACAGAAACACACCCACACACACAACGCGTTTCACGAGCAGTAAGACACACAGAGAGCGCCTTTCACCAGTGGAAACATGCACAGAAACCTCTGAGCTCAACTGTTAGAACTATTCCGAAGCACAACCGCACCATACACCATGTACCCCTTTCACTGCGCTTATGGCCGCCACCACGGGGCAAAATCGCATCATAAAACAGAAGTGATGCTCGTCCCCGAGGCTCAAAACCGCACCATAAACCAGCGTCTGCTTTACCTTTAATCAGGGTGAAGTAAATATTTTACTTATAATTTTATGACCGCAGCCCTCGAGGCTTAACCGACACCATAAACCACCGTCTAACCTCTATTCAATGTGCTGAAACCAGCTACCACTCATGCTGCACTTACGGCCGCATCACCAGAACACGGCCGCATCATAAACCAAAACCTACGGACGCGTTACGCGTTACGTGTTACGCGTTACTGGCGCTTAACCGACACCGTAAGCCAGTATCTGCTTAACCTTAATTTTATACTAATTTCATGGCCGCATCAACGAGGACTTAACCGACACCATAAACCAACTTCAAAACCTCTATTCAATGTACTGGACTTATGGCCGCATCTCCAAAAAAGATTCTAATGTATTATTGCTACAGAAGCCAGTCTTAGACAAAGTTAAATGTGGAAGGTAAAGTGGGCTGCAACTAGCTCAACGTAGTATATTATTAGTTTCTTGGAAGAAGCAATTCAACTGCAACTAGCTCAACGTAGTATATTATTAGTTTCTTGGTAGAAGCAGTTTATCTAACACACTGGAATTCAGCCTCAACTTATGTTGTTAGTATCTCGTGCCAAAAACCAAACACCGACAAATTTAATGTGAAAATACGTGTAACTCAGCGAACAGATTAATTTGGAAATTTATAATACAACAGGCTGTGCTTTGACAGGGATCAGCAGTTGTCCTCAAAACACAGCTCACAAGCTGTAACCACACTAATGGCACTCTGGCCAGAATCCCGATCGGAGAACTCAATGTAAGCAAAGCCCTTAGGATGGCCGGAGAACCTGTCACACAGGATGGTAACTCTGTTGACAGGACCACAGCCATTGAAGTGGATCTCCAACTCATCTGCAGTGGCTCCATAGTCTACATTTCCAACATAGATCGACCTGTTGTCTGCATCTATCCTCTCCTCGGGAGTCATGTTGTAGAAAGGTCCAGACTGAGGGCTGCTGGTCAGGAGCAGCATGTCCACTGCATCACACCTCTCCTCCTCCTTCAGTCTTTCCGACTCTTCTTCCATCTCCAGCTCCTGCACCCTGGCCTTGATGGCCAGCAGCTCCGGGTCCTCCGTGAATTGCTCTCCGATGGACTCGCCCTCGAGGTAGCCGTACTCCAGATGATTTTCCGCCATGCTTACTGCTCAGACATAGCATCTGCAAAGCTGACTGCAGCTTGCCAAAACCGCCACAGAAAAATATCCCTGACAGGGAGGAACCCGGTGGACGGTCCGCAAACAAAAAAAAAAAAAAAAATGCTGCACAAAAGAAAAAAGGTGGCAGCTAAGACAGGAGAGATGGTCGGACACGCCCACACAGACAACTTCAGGAGGCGGCCCTGCTAGGGCCGTAACAGCTTACCTTTTTGTTTAGGCCGGCCCTCTGTTCGCCTCGCCCCACGATCTCACCACAGGCCAAATCTGCCCCTCCTCAGCACGCCAAAGATCCGGGTCACCAGGCACCAAGTTGTTAAATCTCCCAATTCTTTTAATCTTTGGGCTGAAGGAAGGACAATACTCGGTGTATAAATGCTCAATCAACAATACTTTATTTCCATATAATTCAACACTTAAGAGCATAAGAACCATCATGATGGGGAGACCTGCCTGCAGAGGGTCACAGCAAGTCTCAAAATGGTGACGGGTTACTCAGCTTCTTATAGCCTCTAGTGGCCCCCACCTAGTCGTAAAAGCCTAAACATTCACATTCTTTCTCTCTTACGGCACCTAAGTTATGACCTCGGCTCCTTGTTTTTATGCTCTCGGTAAAGGTGGGGTATGGAATGTGGTCTGTCTCTTCTGCTATCAGAACAACAAGGTCTTCTGCACCCAACATTCTCTTCATGATTCAGCAGTATGAAATGTCAAGAAACAGTGTAACACATTCAACAGTGTCGAGTAATACAGGTCAATCCAATAGATCTAATGATTTTCACACTCTTTTAAGTCAGAAGTATAATGCAAACTAAAACTACATACTGATCACACACTCTATATTAAGGGGTATAATATGATCTACAGCAGTATCATAATTCAACTACTTTGATTACATATATAAGGTAACATATGATAACAGAATAATCTCACAGTCTCCCCGACAGAATTACTTTCCCCTGCGTCGGGAGCAGCGCTGGGCTCTCCAAATCACGGACAAACAGGATCCCACTTTCTGGATTTTTAGTTCACAAACACTTCTTGTAATGACTAACTACTCCTGAAATTTTGGAGATGTTAGCTCTGTATACAGTAAAGTTAGTGGGATACAAACACTGTTGGGAAGGTTACTTTTAAAATGTATTCCACTACAGAATACTGAATACATGCTCCAAAATGTATTCTGTATCGTATTCCGTTACGTTACTCAATGAGAGTAACGTATTCTGAATACTTTGGAATACTTTGGAATACTTAATATATTATCATGCTGTTTACAACTACATGAATGTGCTATTGCTGTGATTTATTACTGTTACTAAAGGTCCGCGGCTCCGAAACGTAGTAAAGGGACCTCTGGCTAATACGTCGGGTTCGTGTCGGGCTGGTAGCCGAAAACTAGCTTTACTTTGTTGTCTGGGTCAACTTTGCTTGCGGGAGACAGAGAGAGGCGTTGCAAGGCTTCTCCAACGGAACTTATTTTTTCCGGAGGAAAACACGAACACAGTGTACAGTTGAGTCTTAATAGCTTACTTACAAATGGGCTCCTCAGGCACTCTTCTTGGCTGCTGTGGTTATTATTATATTTACATGCTTCCAGCTCCCGTTTTTGCTCCGTGACAGCTCGGACTTTTCCTTTCTCTCCCTCCCTCGCTCACAGACACATAATGTGTATGGTAGTCCATTCTCGCTGCAGCACGGACTACACTGCCCATCAGGCTACATGCTTTAGAGCTATGCCTGTAGCATTCTGCCTTTTAGCTTAGCACAACAACAACAACAAAAAAGCGCTCTCTCACCCAGGAAACACGCAGAGAGAGAGCGCGTCACCCTGTAACCATGGCAACCATAACGCTGCCGCCTGGAACAACAGAACATAGCTGTCAAACAAACCCAAACAGTCCTGACCCGCGACAATATGAAACAGGGAAGTACCGCCGTGTAATCCATTTATTTCAACAAAGTAACTGTATTCTGAATACCACCTTTTTAAACGGTAACTGTAACGGAATACAGTTACTCATATTTTGTATTCTGAATACGTAACGGCGGTACATGTATTCCGTTACTCCCCAACACTGGATACAAATAACATCAGGCTGATCCTGCCACGATTTTTTTTTTCCCCCCTGTCCAAATCACGGACAATCCTACAGTTGTTTATGTTTTTGAACCCATTTTGCACTGAGAGGCAGTTTTTGAAAAATGTATTGATAGCAATGTTGAATATTATTACACAGGAAAAAAACAACTGCACTTAAACTAATTACTCCTCTGTCTTTTCAAAATCGAGGGACTGTGTGTGTTAAGCGTGTAAAAACTGCAGATAGTCAGATTAACAGTAACAGTATTTTGTCTCTATCCGCCATTGTAGAAATTCATCTCATGTAAACAATAACGTGGCGCACAGCGTGACGTGAAAAAATGCACATACCTTTGACGTTGCGCAATGAACTCCGTATTCCACGTCCACACGTAAACGCAAAAACTGTTTTCGAAAATCTCCAACCTGACAGAGTTTTAAAAAATCTCAGTTATTGGTGATTTGAAACGCCGTTTGTGTGTGGACGAAAGGCCCAATCGCATAGAAAAAGCTGCAGTTAAATTGTATTTGTTTAAATGTTTACTAAATGTTTGAGGTGTGAAATAAGCTGCAATGGACAATGTAGTTTGAAAACAAAATATGGGTGTGTGTGGTTGGAGGATGTGTTCGTGGGGGCAGTTTAGGTGGTGGGGGGGCACGAAGATTTTTTGAGAAAACAAAGGGTCGCCTAGCAAAAAAAGTTTGGGAAGCACTGTGTTAAAGCATCACATGTACAACTACAACTCAACAGCGCCATCTGGTGGTTTTATGGATTAACAACAAAGTTAAAGAAGAAACTGTCCAGCACATATACACTATAACTTGCAGTCCCATATGGAAAAGATATATATAAATCTTATAAAGTTTGTATCTGTCTTGTGTGAAACTTGTATGAAAAGCATACAAGAGTGAAAACAGATATAAGATTGCTAGAAAAATTATATAAATGAAACTTGTATGTTTTGGATACTTACTAAAACAGTATATGAAAGTAATGAGAAAGTGGCCACTTTCATGAGTAAATCATATAAGCCTTTTATGATTCACTATATGAAGTAGGGCACATCTTATGCAAGTCTTTTATAGGTTTTTACTATTTCTTTTCCATATGGGGTGATACAGCTAAACAGAGTTTAACCCTTTCACGCATCGTGGTCAATGCTGTCACGGGCCAGCGGCACAAGGTAAGGCGATCGTGGCTCAAGAGTTGGGAGTTCGCCTTGTAATCGGAAGGTTACCGGTTCGAGCCCTGGCTCGGACAGTCTCGGTCGTTGTGTCCTTGGGCAAGACACTTCACCCGTTGCCTACTGGTGGTGGTCAGAGGGCCCGGTGGCGCCAGTGTCCGGCAGCCTCGCCTCTGTCAGTGCGCCCCAGGGTGGCTGTGGCTACAACGTAGCTTGCCATCACCAGTGTGTGAATGTGTGTGTGAATGGGTGAATGACTGGATATGTAAAGCTTTGGGGTCCTTAGGGACTAGTAAAGCGCTATATAAATACAGGCCATTTACCATTTACAAGGTAAGTGGGATGGACACAAGTGCAGAATCCAAACCGGAAGCGAGAGTGAGTGAACCAAAAGGTTTATTTCTCTCCCCACAATTAAACACAAGCCAAATCAAAATGACGCCACTACACTAGTGGACGCGCAGTCAAAACTAGTCAACTAAAGGAAAGCTAGACAGCTGTAGAATGCAGCAGAACAGCTGTGGCAGTGGGGAGGTGGAAGCTTGGGCCGGGAAAAGTACTATGAAGTGACCGGTGCACTGTAATGAGAGGAGAGCACAGTCAGAGGGGTCCAGCAGTCAATCAGCGATCCTCCACAGTTAAACTGAGTTGCATTACTTGGTTTCAGGTGGAGGGGACAGGTGGGGCGCAAGGCCCGGATGAGGTCGAGGCGTGGGGAGGCAGGCAGGTGAGAGGCGGGCTAGTTGGCGATGCTGTACCAGCAGCTGGGGGCCCAGGTCCAGGAGAGCGGGGATGACTGAGGCGAGAACCCCACTCCAGGAGCCAACTCTGGAGACAGAAAAAAACAGTTAAGTTTTCTCTATTAAGAGAGCTAATCCGTGAGCGAACATAAAAGGGAAATGGATTTTGAAATGAGGAGTGGAATCACCATTTTAGGTTTTAAAAAACATTTTGAAAATCAGTTTTTTTTTTATTTGGAATTCAAAAATGAATTTACAAATGCAGAATTTCTTCTACAATTCTTTATTTCAATGTGTGTGGGTCTTGTGGTCCTCCATAGTATTCCTTTTATAATCCAGAGCATTAAACATAGTATTTATACTACTGCTTTTAAGCAAAGCAGTCATTTTTTTTAACTTATTATTTTTTTAACCTTTTTGCCTTTATTACCTTCTAATTATGAGGTTGTTACTATTTAAACTGTGTATAAAAATATGAAAATTAAAACTCACAGACATTACCTTGTTATTTTGTTACTATTACTAACTGGTTTTGCCTGATGGGCATGTCTTTATTTTCCACATTATTACCTCCAATTTTTTGGCCCTTAATATTTAATTACATAAATGTCAGTGTATTACTCAGCTCTAACCACTGTGGCTTCCATTAATTGAATGATTATTACTGAGTTGTGATACCTTAGAAATGACCACATTCTTGTTCTGTCACTTTATTACTCAGCTGTAATAGAAAGTGCTACCCTCAGTGGTAGTGGTTGACTACGTTATGGAGATCTAGACTGTAAACCTTCCTTCAGAGCTTCAAAGCAGCATGAAAATAAAGCTCCAGACACTGAATCTGGTGTTGACATTTATTAAACACAGTAAAACAATAAGTCCTCTTTACAGTGGTTGGATTATTTCTGTGTGTGCTCACGGTGAAGCTGATTGAGGTTTCTTCTCATGTTCAAATGCAGAGATTCTACTAAAAATATATATATTAAAGGAAAATTAAGAGTTTGCTGACAATTGAAACTAAGGCAGTCGGAGCAGCAGATCAGAGAAGAGGATAGCTTTCATATCCAACAATCAGTCTTTTCTTCCTTTTCTCTCTGAGCTAAATCTGAAGACAAGATTCTGCATGAAATCATCAGTGAGTTTAAATGCAGTTAGATATCTGCTCTCATCAGCAGTTAAATTGTCAGTTAAATTAATTCATACTTTGCAAAAGCACTTTACAAAATGTTGATACTTTGAGGAGCTTGATAAAGGAACATCTGTCCAGGTGTTGATCTGTAACACTGAAAGGACATAAGTGGATTTTTAAAAAATGCATTTATCATAAGAAAAAAAACTGTTCCACTGAAAACAAACACAAATGGATACCCTTATTTTTGGAGCTTCGATTGCTTCCTTCAGGCCCCACAGAAAGAATAAAACTGCTGCAACGAATATTATAACTACTTGAGCATAGGCCACTATCACATCCAGTCTTGATTCTCTTTCTCCATTTGCTCCTGTACCAAAGTATAAAACTCATTTAAGCCCATTTTTTTCATGTCTAGTGTTCACAACAGGAGCAGCACTTCATCAATGGAGAATTTGTAGAAAACGACATTATGGTCAGAATAAGGTAAATCCAGCCTGTATTCACTGTTGCCCAGTCATTTTAATGAAGAAGTACATTCACAGTTATGTCATGCAAAAAGTTTTTTTTTTTTTTAAAGGGCTCACCAACCTTTATTAGGTGTAGTTTCAAATGTTGATGTGTTGAGAGACACATAACTGCTGAGAGGCCACATCCAAGACAAAAGTCACTGTGAAAGAAATTTGCATTAGTGTCATGACAAACTACAGCACCAATCACTGGTGACTTTAAATAACGCAAAATAAATCTTACCATAGGGCAGGAGCTTCCACATCATCAATCTGTCCTCATAGTTAGCAGCCAGATCACAGCTGTAAAAATAATAATGAGAGAGAAAGTATTGTTTTCTTTTTTTAAATCGAAGAGGTAGAGGGAAGTCAAACATACAACTTACAAATCACTCTGGTTCATACAAAAAAAGTCTTTGCACCTTGCAATGCCTAGAAGAGGAAGTTGTGTCACCTCTTGAAACTGGGGTAAACCACCAAGTAAGTAAGTAAAGTTTATTTATTAAGCGCTTTTCATAAACAGGTAGTCACAAAGCGCTGCACACAGAGATTAAAATAAACAGTATGATAAATAGCAAAATGCACAATATACACAATATAGAGTTTAAATGTAAATTAAAAATATAAAAATGTAAAAAAGCATTGGTCAACAGAAAGCTTGTTTAAGCCAAACCTCATTTAGTCATGTTTCAAACATCTACGCTTCAGAGGCTCGACAGAGTGTCGTAACGTCAGTATAGAGTGTCTCATCCCTACAATTTAGTGTAACTTTGTCTCTCTGTGCAGGCCAGAGCCTTCTATACAGTATGTCACAGCTTTAAAGCAGAGTTGGTTTGCTGAGATTGGGGTGATTGCCGGTGCCAACTACAAACACAGTGGTAGATCTTTGAGGACAACTGCTGATCCCTGTCAAATTTGCCCGCATGGGATTTATAACCAACTTGAGGCATAGTTGGCTCTGGCCTTGGACAGTGTGTATTGTCCGTTTTGCAAGTTGGGCACTGGACTGTTTTATCCCTTCCTTGTTTTATGGTCACTGAATCAATAAATTATTTTTAGAATTTTATTTCTGTCACCTTTTGCGCACGTCTGAAATGGCTGGTCACACCTAGAATCTGTGTTTTACATTGTCTGCAGAACTGGTTCTGCAGACAATGTAAAACACAGTTTCAGCAGTTTCAGCACATTTCCACCTCTATCCTAACCTGTTGCACATCCTTTCCTCGCCTAGCCAATCAAAGTCCTTTTTTTCTCTCTCCTTACTGAGACGATCCAACCGTTTAATGAATGAATGAAAAGACAGCGTCCGTCACAACAGAAGTACAAGAGACTGCAGGTGAAAATAAACAAGAAATCACTGTGAAACAGCGTGTACCCGCTTACCCTGCGATGACTATGGACAGGGCACCGTGGGAATAAACTCTGGTGCTGCTGAGCGAGCAGGAGTGACGGACGGAGCTACATCCTCACACATGAAAAGGAAACACAAATGTAGCACAGAAACAAACTTCGTGCTCCTACCGTTTCCTCTGTCAGATATACCGCTGTCGTCTTCAGTGAGCCGGGGCAGTGAAGCCCCGCCCTCTGTAAACGTTGCCTTCCCATCTACCAATCAAATTATTCTAAACTGATTCGACTGATGAGTTTTTATTTCTTTTTTCCTATTTTTTTCAGATATCACAAATGCAATTCATTTTTGTCCAAACTCACTGTTACGTTTATTTTGTATAAAAGATACGTGATCTAAAAGTTTATTTTTCATGATCTTACTTCGGTCTGATGCTGAAGATGCAACTTTAAGACAGTTTTTACACATCGGGGAAAACAACGTGTGCCCTAGTGTACATCTGATTTATCCATGTGCTTGTATTCCTGTGCAGGTGAAAAGGTTAACTGTTGTTATTAACGCGAGGGATGGGCACTAGGAAAACATCCGCACCCACAATGTTTGTCTAGTGTGCGTGAGACAAATAACAGCTCCTGCTGATCAAACCGCCCGATCAAATGTCAGTTCTCGTCGGGATTGGGAAACAGTATGTAAAGTTAACTGGCTTTAACCGATTTCAATTCCTTTCCCCCTTATTTTTCAGGTACTTTGGGTTTTTAATCAAACGTATTCTATTAAATATTTTCTATTTGATTTTATTTACTGTCGTTTGTTTTACTTTATTTAGTCTCTAGTGTTAGTTAATTTTGCGGTTCTGAATTTGTTTGTGTTTTTAGTTTACTTTACTCTTAGGTTTTGATTTATTTTTGCTCGGTTAAATTCCCTTAAGCTATACTAACAAGGAGACTGTGTCGTGTTTGGAAACACGGCTCCAAAGTATGTTTGGAAACACCCAGGTCACGTGATGGTGGTTAATTGCGGTTTTGGTGCACTCCGCCACAAATTCGCCAGGTGGCCTCGCTTACCTGCTGCTTCCAGGCAGGTGAGGCGCCTGCAGGATTAACTGAGTCATCCTGGCTGAGCCCTGCTGTTACTGTTACTGTTTAATCGCGACAGTCCATTTCACACTGACCAACAGCTTTTCAACCTGAGGAAACACATTCAGAGGTTGTTCAAGGAGGTTAAAGAAACTTGGCCTGTATTTGTATAGCGCTTTACTAGTCTCTAAAGACCCCAAAGCGCTTTACACATTCAGTCATCCACCCATTCACACACATTCACACACTGGTGATGGCAAGCTACATTGTAGCCACAGCTGCCCTGGGGCGCACTGACAGAGGCGAGGCTGCCGAACACTGGCGCCACCGGGCCCTCTGACCAACTTCATTATTATTAGTAGTAGTAGTAGTAGGAGGAGGAGGAGGAGGAGTATATTACTGCTGTGGAAGCCATATCTGGTGACATGGGCATGATGCTTTATTCAGATTGAACCTGCGTGTATGAGATTTCACGTCACAATAGTTGGAATAATAAAATAATAATAATAATGATAATAATAATATTTTCTTGAGAGTTAGTACGAAGTAGGCCATGTGCAATTAATGGATTTTTTTCTTGTTTTTTTACAGGACGAATCGTCCTTCAGTTTCTGACTGAGCAGTAAGTGGGGGAAACTCAATGCAGCTGGATGAGGCGGAAACAGCATGAACTTTGTTTCCTGTTAGAGGATCAGGGTCAGGAAAAGGGATGTCAGGGTTAAATAGTTTATTTCATAGAAATTGAGCTGGGCATGGGGTGTATATGCGTGGTGTGTATGTGTGTGGTAGAAGGAAATGTCCAGTGCACGGTAAGCCGCGGAGTCAGCAATTAAATCGGAGCTGGAAAGGCAACAGGTCCTGTGACTGTAATTAACTTCTTCACCACCAGGTGTCACTGCTGGGTTTCCCAACAGACTTTATAGAGCATTTTCTACTGAAAGTTGGAACAATAGAGAAAAATAGAACTGAGAAATGTCTGCCTCTTTTATTGTGACACTGAAAGTTTCTTTTCAGATCATTTAATAAATTTGCAGCACAGAGCACCTCTGTCTCTCTCCGTGCCAATATTTATTTAATGACACTCTGCGTTTCAGTGATTGGATAGTCTGTATTGATCTTTACAATCCACAGCAAAAACAATAATGAGATCAGATATTGTTTTATTCCTGACATGTGTGTGCGCTGTAAAAAAAAAAGACTCTGGTTCATAAAAGAAAATGTTATTCCCCGTGCCTCGCCTGCCTGGAAGCTGCAGGTACACCACCTGTTTAAACTTGAGTGAAGTAACCAATACCGCAGTTAGCCATGGTCACGTGACGTGGGTGTTTTGACCCACACCTTGGAGCAGTGCTTCCAAACATCTTAGCTTAGAAAGCTCGACACAGTGTGGAAATGTCAGTACTGAGCACCCCACCCAAACTCAGCTCAATAGTGCTCAATAGTGAAGCTAGTGCTTCATTACAAGCTCCTCTGTATCACATCCTGCCTCTGCTACACTGACTGTAGTCTATCTATCTATCTAGATATAGATAATATAGATACTGTTTAAATAAACATTGTTTATTCGAGTTCCTTCAAAAACCATTAAATACCTCCAATAAATGAGCGGAAATTGAGGTTGTATTGGTGTCAAATTTTCCATCAATACAAACAGAAAGCATCTGTTCATGGTCTAGTTCGTCATGCATACAGACGTCAACAGGAATTTTGCTTCAACAATTACACAACAGCCTCAAAGCAAATTGGTGACAGCAGTGCCTACAGTACACATGACTGCAGCCTCCTCAGAAACCAGTATGAAGGGCTGAGGACTCCTCAAGTATCCAGCAGTATCTAGTATGTTGTGTGTTTCAGGTTTGTGACCTTCACTGTTTGTGTGTATAAATTGCTCCATGCTATGAATTTAAGAACCCTAACATGAAGTATAGGCTGAGATATGAATTGTCATCACTCTGAGTTTTTTGTAACACCGTTACCCTCCTCTCTGTGCCTTCCGTCATTTGCTGTCATTTGCTGGGGAATCCAGAGACACGACAAAGAGCAGGGACTGATTTTAGTTTTACTGCCAGGTTAGATGCAGGTTTGCGATGGTGGGGTCACAGTCTGGTATGAGGCATTGAGCTGGAGGTCAGCTGAGTTTTCTTAGTGAACCACTTGTTGTAGTCAAATGTTGTGAACATGAGTAAAAATCTTGTCGGTTGGATTCTTGACTTTTTAGTTAACAGGACCCAAAGAGTCCGGGTAAATAGGGTCCTGGCCAACCAGGTCTGCTCCTCGACAGTGGTTTATGCTCTCGCCCTTATCATTTATCCCATATACAAATGTGTTAGAGTAAGTTTGAAAATAGGGCCATTTTAAAGTAAGCAGACAACTTTCAGGCTGCACAGGAAAATCAATCGAGCCACAGCTCAGTTCTTGCTGAGTTTATCATGTCCTCGATTTGATTTCTTAGAATGTAATGGTTACACATAAATTCTACCAGATGGGCAACAATTAAGCCATTATAAACTGTCATTACTCCTGTTCTTACAGACAGAGTTATAAATAAAAGAAATGTAAATCTCTATATGAACACATTTTGCTTACAAAGTTTTCTAAACAGTTGTTGGATCCTTGAACACTTCATACAAATAAACCTCCTAAAACTAAGTAACAGATGAGACTGTAAAACTCAAATAAAGTGCGTAACAGTTTGTCAGCTGCTCTGATCCAGTTTTACTGCTGTGTTCACTGGTAGGGCGGAGTTATTGACCTTTAACTAAAACTGAAAGAAAAAATGAAACAAACAAAAATAAGCGGTCACTTACCACAAATGCCTCACCTCACTGATAGGAGAAGTGCTGAGTACATGTTATCTTATGTTGTCGTGGCTTGAAAGTAAAGCTGAATACAAATCTACTGAGAGAGGAAGTGACAACAAGAGTTTGCATTTGATTCTCTTGTTGGTTTTGTTGTGTTCCTGTTTCATTTAAATAAATGTACCTGTTATTTTATGAGCAGGGTTTATTTATTTATCTTTAAAATGTCTTTGAGTGTAGGTAGTAAAGAAGCAGGTCCAAAAAAAGTGACATGTCTGTTTTACTGTAATGTAAATGTTTACTCACAGTCTGTAAAGCAGGGTGTGACTGGAATTAGCAGTTTTGACACTTTGTGTTTGTCACGTGTCTGAATAGACAGGTTTAACAGTGAGCTGAAACTTCTTCTTTATCTGAAGCATTCAGGCTGTTGTTTTTTCTTTCAGCTCATTAAGTCAATCAGAAAGTGGACAGATCGCCGGTCGCTCTCCTACAAACAAGTAAGTAGACTTTAAAAGATCCTGTGTGAACGTGTGTGCTCTTATTTATTTTTGGTGCAGGCCCCTTTTAAAAAAAGACCATATGGTATGTGGGCAGACCATGATCAGTTTCAGGCAGCGTCGGAAAAGCAAATAGCTACCATGCCAAAAAAAGCAGGACAGAGACAGGAAAGCAGCTTTTGCTCATGTGATGCAAAACAAGAAACCCCACGAGGAGTTTTATGAAAGTGCGCAACAGGAAGTAAACAGCGGCACAGTTTACAGTGCTACTAATCCTTAGGCTATAATAATAATAATAACAATAAAAATAGTAGCTCTATTACTATTATTGCTATTATTATGTTGCTGTTGTTTTATTGTTCATCTGAATTAATGACATGACACAGTAAAAACATAAATAAGGAAACTTAAAACCAAGACAGATCCCTTGACCTTGATGTCTCTTTGAGGCCGTGTTGACCTCATTTATTTGCCTCTGTCAGTGCGCCCCAGGGTGGCTGTGGCTACAACGTAGCTTGCCATCACCAGTGTGTGAATGTGTGCGTGAATGGGTGAATGACTGGATATGTAAAGCGCTTTGGGGTCCTTAGGGACCATAAAGGCGCTATATAAATACAGGCCATTTACCATTTACCATTTTATTTTTCTACTGACCATCGACCCCGCTAATGTTCAGCTTCAATTCAATTAATTTTCTTTAATATAGCACCAAATCAAGACAACAGTTACCTCAAGGTGCTTTATATTGTAAGGCAAAGACCCTACAATAATGGGGTTTTTTAAAAAAAACAGAGAAAACTGCAACAATCATATGACCTCCTATGAGCAAGTGTTTTGGCGACAGTGGGGAGGAAAAACTCCCTTTTAACAGGAAGAAACCTCCAGCAGAACCAGACTCAGGGAGGGGTGGCCATCTAATAACTAATAATTAAATGCAAAAGGTGTATAAATACAGTGAGCAAAACAGAGGCGACTGAAGAAGAAACATGTAATGCATCATGGGAATCCCACAGCAGCCTAGGCCTACTGCAGCATAACTAAGAGAGGATTCAGGGTCACCTTAACCTCTCCGGTCTGATGAGCTGAACTTGTTTTTCTTTTCTTTTTTTCCTTTTACAGGTCATTGTAATACAGGTGCATTACAGTGTCACTTTAGCGCACCCAGTAAAGTCAACATGAAAACTATACATGTTCTTCCGCGTTCATAGAGAGGAGCTCATGGTTGGTAGAGACACCTGCCAGAGACGGAGAAACGCAAGAACAGGTAGAAAACTCAGCCTAAAAACATCTGAACATGTTACTGGACTAATACTAAACAACACACTTCACTCTGATGTCAACAGACCATTTTAAATCTTGTTGCTGAAACATGCACAGAATTATGATCATGGTTTGGATCATAGATGTACATTAATTCATGTGCTGGTTAGCTGCACAGAAACTGTGTCTGTGTATGTGTGGGGAAATCACTCAGTGGTTTTTAAGCTGATGAAAAACTCTGTATGAGACAAAATGTGAAATATTTCAACACTGCTGTTTTTATCTTGATATTTTAATGATTAACGTTTTAATGATAAAAGCTATTTATTAAAACGTTCTTCCTCTGATTCATTCTCACAGAGAGAAGATGATCAGGATCCTTCTGTTTCTCAGCCTGGCGTCCTCTGTCTGTGAGTGTTCACATTTAAACACAGTTATCTTTTGATAAATTCAAATAAATAAATAAATAAAAATGATAAATGAACACACAATAATGAGGTGGTGTCTTCTCAACAGGGACGTTTGTTTTGAAAAGGACTCCGACTGTCTTTGAGGCCAAAGAGGACGACAACATCACCATCAGCCTGGACAGTCAGCTCCAAGCTGACGTGTCTCTGGCTGACATGATGTGTGTTTTCCACTCAGACGCCACTAAGATTTTGTTTAAAATGATCAGAGGAGTGGAGGACTCTGAGTCTCAGGATGAGCAGTTTGCAGGACGAGTTCAGACTGACAGAGACGCTCTGAGAGGAGGACGAATCAGACTTCATCTGTCCAGAGTCACAGCTGAAGACTCTGGAAGCTACAGGTGTGACGTGTCTGCTGACTACGACAACAGCCTGAAGAAATGGAGGCTCGAGACAAATGGTACGTTGACTCCTTTATCTCTTTACGACTGGACTGTAGCTACAATGTTCAGATTTTCATCTAATTCAGATTTTCATCCTCAGAAAACTTTGTTTTAAGTGTGGGTCAAACCTCTGATGGAAACAGCAGTGATGTGTCACTCAAACCTCTGATATTTGGACCACCAAAAGGTAAATCAACAATCTTTATCCACAGTTCTGAGGACCCTTTTCAATACATCACACTTCAGTCGTCTAAAAGGTTTGGTGTCAGAAATTTACAGTGAATTGTGGAATTATTCTGTCAGGGGCTGGTTCTATGACACAGCAATTTGAGTGCTTTTTGTAAATGTGTGTTTTATTATAAATATATGTGTAGTTCTGGTGTTGCATTATTAGCTTTTAGTTGAGTGTATTCTAGTTTAGGTCCATCTATGTGCTCTTCTGTAAGTCTGTTCTGGTCTTCTCTAGTTAGTTTGTCATGTATTTTTTGTCCGCGTATTTCATGTTGTGTAGTTTGTGATGTCATGCCAACGTCTCTGTGTTTCCTGTTGTACTTTGAAAGTCTAGTATTCCCTTGTTCAGTGTGCTTAGTTTTATAGTTCCCCTGTGGTGTCATTATGTTCATGTGTTTCCACTTCCCCGATCAGCCCTTGTGTGTATTTAGCCTGTGTGTTCCATTCAGTCTTTGTCAGAGCGTCTGTGTTACCACGTCGAGTCGTAGAAATCAGAGCAGTCATAGTCTTCATAGTTGTCACTATGTGTTGTCACAGTTGTCTTTTAGTTTTCCCAGTATGGGTTCCAGTTTAGTTGCCACTCCTGTTTTTGCCTTTGTTCGTGTTTACCAGCCTAAATAAAACAGCTCGCTTTTGGGTTCAAATCTCCTCTCCGTCTTCTTCCCTGTCTGCATTTGGGTCCACCGCTTCACCACACCGGAGTACCCCATCGCGACATATTTAAGTTAAAATTGTCTGAACTTCAAGACAGGGTGACATCTCACAGGAAATACATTCTATAGATATACAATTTTAAATAACATGATGTACATAATGCAATCATTTATCTTTTGGGGCAAAATTTCTTATTCATAATCAAGTTTTTCATGCTTCATTTATCAAAAAAAGCATAACAACTTACATTCATCTATTCACTAAAAAAAGTATTTTTGATTGATGTATTCGTTTTTGTCTTTTTATTACATCTACTTTTGAACCTAGTGTTTTTTTCTGTTTCTATTGTTTAAGCTTTCCTGTGTATACCTTTGTTTTATCTGTACAGGTTTTGTGTCTCTGCACATGATTGTGAGAAAAATAAAGGTGGACAAAAAGAAACCTTTGATTGCAGGTGATACTGAAGGTAATTCAGGATTTCCTTTGAAAGACGGTGGTGGGTTGACTCATTCATCAACTGCAAAAAGATTTGCTAACTGTGGCATCACACAGCTTTCTTGCTGCACAACAAGCCCAATTCTTACCCTTAAAGTCTAAATATAATTTTTAATTTCTAGATTTTTTTCTTTTTGCGTTTGTATTTGACAATTGGCTGATTTCAGTGCCTGTACTGTTACGTCCCTTTTGGTGGCTTTGATCAAATTGTTTATTTTATGGTCTGTTTTCTCCACACAGGTCCAAAGCCAGCAGAAGAAAGGCCATGTCATGAAAAAATCTCATTATTTGTTCTGATGGCATTTTTAAATGTGGCAACTGCAGGAGTTGTAGTACTTTTCATAAGAGGTCTTTGTAACCTGTTATGATGGTAAGGTACTCTGGCAAACTTTGGATCAAAATGTTTGACTCATTTGTCCTCATTTGATTTAGTCTGACTCAGGGGCGATTCTAGGATCAGAGCTTTGGGGGTGCTGAGCACCCAGAGAGCTGCCCATCCAGGCAAGGTAAACTTTACTCGTCACGATGAGACTTCTTCCCTGTCTCTGTCAGTCCCTGCATCCTTAAATGTCTCCAGTTGTCCCGAGTTCCCTCTGACTGTCTAGTTGGTGCATTTAAACCCCTGTTCCTCCCTGTCCTTATCGTCTGTTGTCTTCGTCTCCGTTATCAGTCATCATAATTTTACCATCTCTATGCAAGTCTGCAAATTTCTTTATTAAATCATAAGATTCTTAAATTCATCAAGTCTGTGCCTGGGTCCTCGTCACAAAACATGACATCACTGTTTTGTACATTTTAACACAATTTAATCCCCACATTTGTGAAAGAAAAGCAAAACACTTTTTTGAAAAGTTTGTAACAAAACCATCAAATCTGATAAGGGTTATTTAAATGCTGCAAAAGTCGACTACTGCTAAAGAAGAATGGATTGGAATTTGAAAAAAAAAAACATATCCTAACCTTAATTACTGGGGGAGAATAATGAATGATGCTCATAGTGAGTAAAAAGTAAACTGAGTGCATTTTTTGGACAGAGATTCACTTTTAAAGTGTATGTTTAATATAATACAGATAAATAAAAAATACACTCCAAAAATAGAAGAGTCCTTGAAATGTACAAAATATTATTAAAAAATTAGAAAAATGGAGACACCTTGGCCTATGGTACAATGTATACAATGTATGAAAAGATCTTTAAGGCAGATACTACAATGGCCCTGCAGATTTTTTCTTTTCTTTTAACCTATGTGCCTCACCTTGAGGTTGGCAAATCTGTCTATCACATTTTGGTGGTCAAGTCTCTCAAGCATCTCTTTCTCAACTGACATCACAGCCAGGTGCTGCAGTCTGCTTTGACCCATGGTCCTTCTCAGCAGGTATGGAGCTGACTCGAGACACTAAAAGACCTTTCACAGCTACAGCTGCTAACTGGGTTTGTTAGGGCAACCTGAATAACAGTTTTCAGTGTGGGGAAGATCTGATTATCCAGAATATTGTACAATGTTAACATATCTGGAATGGCACCAGCCTCACTCTTGAGCTTCAAAACGTTTTTGGCAACCGTGACTTCCTCTGACTGAAGTTCAATATGGTAATGCAGTGCCAGGCTGACAACCCAGTTTGTTTTGCAGATTCTGTATAGCAGCTTTAATATAGGGAGAACACAACTTCCAGATTGTATGAGTAAAATTAGTTGGGTTCTTTTCTTTGCCAGTTTAACAGTTTCTGTTTTGCCTGTTAGTATTCCCTGTCTGTTTTCTTACCTGGTTCTTCCTGACCTTGTACTTTCTCCTCATGTTCCCCTCTTTCCTCTCTCCCTCTTTGGACCGACAATCACACACAAATAGATTGTATTCAATTAGATTAAATAAAATACTATTTAGATCACTAATAAAAAAAGTCCTCTCTCAGTGTGCTTTCAACCAAAAGGCAAATGACCAAACCACATGTACATCTAATAAAGGATATAAATACTGAAACACTGATCCAACATTATCCTTTATTGATGGATCATTTGATCCTACACTTTTACCTGAATGTGGCTCCTTTTTTTGAAAAAACTTCCTCATATCCATTATGAACCTGGCTGTCTCTCTGTACACACAGACACACACACACACACACAACAGGAGTTATAAGGTTAATGGGCATCCAGTCAGTTAGCTAGTTAGTACCTTGGGTTTAATATCAGCACATGCACATATGACAAAATAACCAGTTTCTCTCATTTACATTTCAAACAGGACAGTGGTAACAACAGCAGGCTACGGACAATGTTAAGTTTTAGATTTTAAATAGGCTGTATAAATTTCAATGGGAGCAACAGAACGATCAAATATCGCTGATTTTACTACAGAGTAGGACGGATTATAGGGTAGCAAACATAGTCGGGAAACACGTTTTCAACACTGCAGGTTACCTGGGTGTAATGTTTTTCAGCTAAAAAGAAACATGGCCTGACTCCTACCTAACTATATAAAGAGTAACTGAAGGTTAAATGCAGCTAATATGTCCTGTTTTAAGGGAGGCGCTTCCACCTCCGCTCGCTGCGTCTGGCAGCAACGGAGCTAGAGCCAGAGCAGGGGAAAGACGAGCTGGAACAAACCATTTTCGGAGGGGGGAGGGGTTATCTATACTTTTGTTGTTAAAATGTTCCATCTCAATTACGTACTGTATGCTTTTTATATTTTTAGTAGTGTGTCTCACAAACAGCAAATATTGTCAAAAAAAGTAAGAAATCTTTGGGGGTGCTTTGATTCATTTTGGGGGTGCTGAAGCACCCCCCAAAATGGGCTAAAATCGCCCCTGGTCTGACTGTCCCGTTTATTGTTACAGATCAACACCACGTCCGCACTGTGTCTGTAATAAAACGACTTAAATCAACAGTGACTTCCCTGCCTGTTAATGTTGTGAATAATTGAGTTTTAATTCTACTGCTGTGCTTAAAAAATAAATACAAAAATAAAATAATATAAATAAAAGAAAGGGAATCTTTGCACCTGTAAGATTTCCTTCAAAAATAGAAAAGTCACATGTCATGTTACAACACTGATTCTTAGCTCTAAGTCATACAAATTATTTTAGAAAAAAAAACATCATAATAGACCCAGTGAGTTATGGTGTCCATTTCCCAAACACATGACATACTTTTTTTCTTTAAAATATGTGTAAGTAAAGCAGATCATGGAGTCAACAACTGAAAGTTTCAATTATACTGCATGCACTGTTTTGTCACTGACTTTGGAGTACTCCCAGAACAGAAACACTAATTTTATCCACCCCATCTAGCGCTGCAATTACACTATAATTTTAGGCGATGGGCAGCATTGCTGAGTAGTATTATCTTTTTTTTAATTGTTGATTTTGAGAATAAAATCTACATTTAAAGAATAACATGTAAATACATATGTTTTTTCTTCTGAACAGACAGTTTGTCGAACAATATGTTTAAAATCCAACAACACTACATCAGATGTGACACTCAGATACCCGTTGCTGGGATAGGAAACCATTTTTGGAGATCCCCAGAAAACACAAAGTATCTCTTTGAGGTCCAACCCTACCTTCATTGTTCATTCTTATTTTGTCATGCCTGGCAATGCCAACAAATTTACCAATGCTTTAGGATTCACTGTCACATAACAAACAGGTGGCAGCAGCACCCACAGTACACATGATCAGAAACCAGTATGACAGGACTCCAAGGCCTGTGGTGCAAGGCTGTGTCCAACTTTTTATGAGCTCTATGCAAGATTCTGTTTGTGGACTGTGCAATTAAAAACCTGCAGAGAATGATAACAAAAGGTCAACAATGGGGCTCCTTTGTTGACTTTAGTCCATATGTTATTCTTGAAATTTAGTTTTTATTCTCCAAATAAACATTTTTAAAAAAACATAATACTATTCAATAACAGACACTGCATTTTCTTCAAAAATGATTATTTTAAATGTAAGAAACTTAAACTTAGTTTTTAAACAGCCCTGCTAAGATTGGCGACCTGTCCAGGGTTTACCTTGCCTCACCACAGGCTTACCCATAGGGAGTCATTTGATTTAGGGGTTCTTTGTGTTTTCTTTGTAGTTTTGTAGGTTCTTTACCTTATAATATAAAGCACCTTGTTGCTGTTATTTGGTGCTATATAAATAAAACTGAATTACAATGAATAGGGCCTATCCCAGCTACCCTCATGAGCCTGGTATGGACAAGTGGAAGAGAATGGATGGTTTTCTTAAACCTGAAATGTAAAAACATAAAAATATCTCCCTCCTGCCCTAAGACAATAAATCAATAAACTGGGGCATTTTCCAGTTGAATGGAAAATAAATTCAATCATTACAGTGAATAAAAGAATGCTCAATATCCATATAAAGGAAGAAAGAACAACTCAAGATAGAAAGAAAACAAAATGGCATAATAGCTCAAATTAAAATATAGTAAACATGCATCTATCTTGTTTATTAAAGGAGAGGGTCTATTTGATAAGAATACTGACGCTGTAGTTGGAAATGAATCATATATAAGTCTCTATTCCACCAAACTCCTGCTTCCTGGCTTTTTCCCCTTTCAATTAACTTTAAGTGATTGAGTTCTGTATGCCTTTATCACTCTCTCACATTGTTGGATTTTTAACATACTCTTTTTTGCACTGTTGCTTCAGTTCATTGAGGCTTGCAGACATGTATATGCACAGCTGGCTTGAAATTCCGCTACACCATTTAAATACAGTCCAGGTCTTTTCTGATTGAGCCACTGCAGCCTCTTGATTCTTTGCTGGTGTGTTTGGGATCATCGCCCTGTTTAAGCCAGGTTTTAGTTTTCGGACACATGGCTTTACATTTGACTGTAGAATACTTTGATATGCACCAGAGTGCATGGCTGACTCAGTGACTATAGAGCGCACAGATCCAGTGGCTGGACAGCAAGCCCAAATCATCCCCCTTTCATCATTGTGCAGACATTTGGTATGATTTGTTTGTGCTGGTTTGGTTTTCTCTGAACATGGAGCTATGAGTTGCGGACATATATCCCCACTTTGGTTGTATTTGTCCAAAAAGCATTGTTCCAGAAGTCATGTGTTTTGTCCAGCTTTGCAAACCTAAGCTGTGCTGTCATGTTCTTTTCAGAGATGGGAGGCTTTCTCCTGGGCATTGCATGGTCTGACTCCTGCAGTCTTGGGAAAATTGTCTTGGTGGACCTGTGTGGTCCTCCTCATGTGGGTCCAGTTAGGTTTTTGTTGTCTGATTTTTTTGCTTCTGCCTTATGTTATGTTTACATTAACACAGCTCCATTTGGGTTTTTTGTCTTGCTTTCCGAGCCTCACATTTGGATCCCACTCTGCCTGCCACACAGCGGAGCCTCGACGATAAATGTATAACAGCGAGCGCTCAATACTTCTAACAAAGATAAACAAAAGAAAAAGACAAAAGACATAGAGAGGAGGAAAAATGTCTTTTAACAAAATGAGATTTTATATATTTCAACGTGATGTCATTAAATATAAAGCAGTGTTAGATTTGTATTGTTTATTGCCATTTATGCTTAGAAATATTTACTCATATATGCTTAGAAGTATATAATCGATTGTGTAGTGATAGGAGGTTTGATCCTTAATAGTCTGTAACAACTGTGTAGCATGAAGAGGGGAGTGCTTTCACTCCTCCTCAGAGTGTTCTGGCATAGATCACACGTCTCCTAGGAGAGGTCGTATCTTCTCCCGCTGATATATGGTATAGCAATCACACGTATATCTGTTTGAGTCTAAGAGCCTTTTGTTTAGATGGACCGTTAGACTCCTGGCACCAGCTTTGGGGAGTCACATTCCACACACACACACACACACACACACACACACACACACACACACACACACAGACACACATACACACAGGGTATTCTTTGTTCACATGTATACCTATGTAAGAGGTCATATGTTAATGAACCTATGCATATTCATGTAACCACAATAAAAGAGCAGTGTTACGGGAGAGCGGACGAGAGCAACTGGGGTCAAGTGAAGGAACGGCACCTGTCCAGTTCTCTCCCGTGCACGTGAAACATAAAGAACTTGCCTACTCGTGTCTTGCTTGCTGTGTAATTACATTGTCTTCAACGTTCCAGCGAATAGGTTCAAGCTACAAACCTATCAAGCAGCACAGCAGATAATACAACAGAAAAAGTCATGAGACCACAATACATAGTCAAAATGCTGGGTTTGCCTACGTAGGTACTCAGTTAATCGTAGTCTAACAACAACACCTGTTTCTAAACTTAACTCTGTATTATTAATGTTTACTTTGATGAAACACTGCAGTTTATGCTCACGGTGTTCAGGTTAAAGTACAATGTGATTGTGTGTTTGTTGAAATGATTCAGAATATGTTTTTTTCAACTGTATTAACATCAACTTCATATCCTCATGCTGATTTCTGGAAATTCAGAGCTAACATTTTACATTTAGACACCAATTCTGCCTGATGTTTTTTTTTTTTTTTTTTTTTTTAAATGTTGATTGTGATGTTTCCAGGCTTCTGGTTTTAAGAGTTAACATAAATAAAGAAGCCATTTTTTAAATGAGTTGAGTTCATTTCAGGAAATGTTTGAGCAGTGTGTGGTTCTTCTTTAACACTCTCAGTGTTGCAGTCACATGTTAACAAGTGAAAGAAAATAAAAATTTGTTTACACATTTACTTCTTTTGTCACTTTAACCCCCCAATGTCCTTACTCTTGTTTTCACAGACAGTTGGAGTTATAAATAATATAAATATAAATCTCTATGTGAAAATAATTTTATCACAAAGTTTTCTAAATGGTTTTTGGATCCAAAAACACTTTATTAGCCTGTGATATCCAAATAAACCTCCTAAAACTAAATAACTAAACTAAAGTGAGACTCTGACACTCAAATAAAGTGCGCAACAGCTTGTCAGCTGATCTCCAGTTTTACTGCTGTGTTCACTGATACAGCGGAGTCATTGTGCTTTAAGTCAAAATGAAAGTGAAACTAAAAAACGAACCACAAAAAACACAGCAGCAATAAAAAATAAGAAAACAACCCAACAGATGAATGCTGACTGGCCAGTATATCATGATGTCACTGATAGGAGGAGGAGTCTTGTGTTGTCTTAACTGAAGCCTAAACGCAGTATCGACGTGTTAAAGCGAATAAAAAGCTACCAACGGGAAGAAGAAGAGACAACGGGAGTATGAACTTGATCTTTTAGTATGTTTTGCTGTGTTTCTGTCTCATTCTTCCCTGTTTTGTACTGCTGTTGGTATTTATTTATTATTATTACGTTTTTATCTTTTTCTTAAAATGTCTTTGTAAAGTAGCAGGACTAAAATGTTACATGTCCGATAATGAACACGTTTAATCACAGTCTGTAAAAGAGGATGTGACTGGGATTAACAGTTTGAACACTTAATGTTATTCTGCTTCATCCGAAACAGTCAGAGTGTTGTTTGTTCTTCCAGCTGATTATCAGTTGATAGAATTGATGTGATAGAAAGTGGACAGATCGCCGATCGCTCTCCTACAAACAAGTAAGTAGACGTTAAAACATCCCGTGTGAACGTGTGTGCTCCTGTTGTTTACTTCTGTTGCACTCACTGTTTAAATAAGAGACCAGCTACGTGGGCTAATTTTCATCAGATTGGAAACAGGATAAAACAAACAAACACAACAAAACAAATATCTGAGAGAAAAAGGACCGAGAAAGACGAACAGCTTTTAGTTTGTTCATGTGATACAAAACAAGAAAACCCAAAGGGGGTTTTATGAAAGTGCGCAACATGAAGTAAACAGCGGCACAGCGGTGTTTACAGTGTCAATAAGACTTTATAATAATAAATTAATAGCAAATAATAATATTATTATTATTATTATTGTTGTTGTTGTTGTTGTTGTTGTCAAAAACATGAGGCTTGTGGATTTTTCTATCATAAACAACAGAAAACTGAATGTTTTGAAACAAATAGCTTGTAAACATGCCTGTATAGAAAACTATATTAATTTTTTTTATTGTTGAAAAAAATCAAGAAAAAAAATCAAAATAAATCTGAATCTGTCTAAAAAGTCTATTAAATATATTTTTGTGAAATTTCAGGAAGGAGATTTAAACCGACAGTGAGTACATGACCTTGATGTCCCTTTGAGGCCTTCTGAATTCACTTCATTTAATTTTCTGGTGAGGACCGATCTTTGTTGCCTAATGTTCAGCTGTGAGGTCTGATGAAATGTAAATCCATAACACTGATTTTTTTTTTCTTTTTAAATTGCACAGGTCAGTGAGTGTAATGCACCCAGTAAAGTCAACAGGAAAACTTTACATGTTCTTCCACAGTCGTAGAGAGGAGCTCATGGTTCGTAGAGACAGCTGCCAGAGACGGAGAAACACAAGAACAGGTAGAAAACTCAGCCTAAAAACATCTGAACATGTTATTGGAGTAATACTGAAAAAACACACTTCACTCTTATGTCAACAGACCATTTTCAATCTTGTAGCTGAAACATGCTATTAATCCCTTATCACAGAAGTACATTAATTCATGTGCTGGTTAGCTGCACAGAAACTGTGTCTGTGTATGCTCTGTGTGGGGAAATCACTCAGTGGTTTTTAAGCTGATGAAAAACTCTGTATGTGAAAAAAATGTGAAATATTTCAACACTTCTGTTTTTATCTTCTTGTTTAAAAAAGTTATTTATTAAAACGTTCTTCCTCTGATTCATTCTCACAGAGAGAAGATGATCAGGATCCTTCTGTTTCTCAGCCTGGCGTCCTCTGTCTGTGAGTGTCCACATTTAAACACAGTTATCTTTTGATAAATTCAAATAAATAAATAAATAAAAATGATAAATGAACACACAATAATGAGGTGGTGTCTTCTCAACAGGGACGTTTGTTTTGAAAAGGACTCCGACTGTCTTTGAGGCCAAGGAGGACGACAACATCACCATCAGCCTGGACAGTCAGCTCCAAGCTGACGTGTCTCTGGCTGACATGATGTGTGTTTTCCACTCAGACGTCACTAAGATTTTGTTTAAAATGATCAGAGGAGTGGAGAACTCTGAGTCTCAGGATGAGCAGTTTGCAGGACGAGTTCAGACTGACAGAGATGCTCTGAGAGGAGGACGAATCAGACTTCATCTGTCCAGAGTCACAGCTGAAGACTCTGGAAGCTACAGGTGTGACGTGTCTGCCGACTACGACAACAGCCTGAAGAGATGGAGGCTCGAGACAAATGGTACGTTGACTCCTTTATCTCTTTAGGATGGGACTGTAGCTTCAATCCAGATGAACAAACATTAATTAACATTTTCATCCTCAGAAAACTTTGTTTTGAGTGTGGGTCAAACCTCTGATGGAGACAGCAGTGACGTGTCACTCAAACCTCCAATGTTTGGACCACCAAAAGGTAAATCAGATTTGAGGACCTGCATTCAGAGAGTGTTTCAATAAATTTTATTTTTATTTGTCTAATAAGTTCAGTGTCATAAATGTATACTAAATTGTGGAATTATTTAAGTTAAAAATGTCTAGACTTCATTACGGTTGTGATAACCTCCAGGCTGATTTGCACTGACAGGAAGAGTTACATAAAAATGTCTAGAAATGTAATAAAGATAAAACTTAAAGTAACATTCAAATATTTATTATGGTGTGGAAAATTTCTCATCCATAAAGAAGATGGTCAGAAACCAAATCAAGTTTGTTATGCTTCATAATTTCTTTCTTTTTGTAAAACACATCAATTAAAACAATAACAATTTACTTTTTTCAGTGAATAAATCAATATGTCACAGAATTTTGTTTTTCTCTGTTCAGGTTTTTCATCTCTGTACATTAAGGTGAGGAAAATAAAGGTGGACAAAATGAAGCTTTCGAGTGCAGGTGATGCTGAAGGTAATTCAGGAAAATGATGCAGGGGGGTTTGGGGCACATACACTACAAGCCATGCATGTGTTACAGAAAGTAGAGGTTACAGCATGCAGGGTGAGAACTCGTTACTGTATGTACTGTTTTCACAAACAATCCTTTGTGTTCTAGATCCACAACTGGCAGGAAGAAGGACAAGTCAGGAGGAAACGGTGCTGTTTGTTCTGGCCGTATTTTTAATTATTGCAAATGCGGTAACCATCGTACTTTCAATAAAATTTCTTCATGATGGTTTAAAACGGTAAGTTGGCAAACTTTTATTGCATCTACATGTTTGACTGTTGTCTGCATATGATTTTGTCTGACTGTGGTGTTATGTGTTGTATATTACAGATCAACAACATGATGAAACAATGCTACTGTGTCCCTGATCAAATGAGTCAAACCAACAATGACTTTCTTACCTGCTCCAGTTGTGCTAATGTTAAAAACAAACTAACAAACAAACAACAGCAAAAAAAGCTCACTATAAGAAAATTATACTTAGAAGATGAAAAAAGACCAAAAAAAGAGAATCACAGATGTTAAAATGCTGATTCTTTGCTTTCGAAAATCTTTCTCAGTATTTGTTTCTTTTCTAAACTGAGCTTTTGAACTAAGAGTTGATAGATATAATATTTCAGAAGCAAATAATTCTAGATGTTAGGGTTTAATTTCCCCATATATAACGCATAGGCACTATGATGTATTTTTCTCACTTAAAAATACTCAAATGAAGATCATTCTATATAATGGGGATAACAGCCATAGCTGGACTGGCCATCGGGCATACTGGGCATTTGGCCGGTGGGCCGATGGTGATTTTTTGTTTTTATGGGCCGATGTTTTATAAACACTGAAAGGTGGTGGGTTGGCCAGATGCTGGCAGATCTGTAAAAATAACTAAATTGTTTGGTGGTCGCTTCCACAGATTCATTAACATTAGCAAGTGGTGGAGGCCAGCAGGTGGATGAGGGAAAGGTGAGGCAGGAGTTATTCTGCATCCTTACGCTGTCGGCTGCATCTTCTTCTCTCATTCTCTCCCCCTCCCTCTCCTGTTGCTGCTTCAATCATGACACTGATCAATGATCAGCTGATCGGTATTTCTGACGCAAGTCCCGTCTCTCTTGTTTATCGCCCACTTTGCACCAGAAAGAAGGAACCAGCGGAGGTCGCGCCAAACAACAGCAGCACGTTTAAGCTTAATCAGCTGTTGTTAGAATTTATTTAATATTACTTTCTAGTATCAGCTGATGTTTGCTGGAGCCACAGCTGTAAAGCTGCTGGTCATGATGTCGGTTTGGATATGTGGTGAGAGGGAAACATGAAGATGAAACCAGGAGATGTCCTTACTGAATCATCAGAGCTGAACAGGTGATGTAGAAACAGGTTTACCTTTTAGGTGACATGAATGGGTTGAAGGGAAGTTATGAACTGTTTCTGAGAGACAAATAACACCAGGATCCTTTTCTATGTAGCTGACAGCTGGTAACTGTGCAGGGGCGGATCTAGCAAAGTTATGCCAGGGGGCCAGGTAGGGCATTAACAGGGAAAGGGGGGCACAAGGAAATACTTTTCTTTTGTTAATCTCATTTAAAATGTCTCACTTTTAACAAATAATTATCTGAATCTTACAACTAACGTTTTCATCTGATGGAAAATGTATAGAAACCCATTATTGTACATAGTAATTTCTTTTTTCAGGGTCCCATCATAATTTCTTCAGAAATAAGTTCTGTATATGATGCCAGTATTTTCCCACATTTTCTAGATACTGTACCAGTACTGTGTGTAAAATACCATCAAAAAGTCAATTAAGTTTTATTCTTTCTCACCTCTTTCTGTCTCCTTTCACTTTTTAAAGGTTGCAATATTAGAAAAAAATATTTTGCCCTGCCATGCTGTTTATTGATGTGGTAAAAAAAAAGTTTATGAAAATATCACTAAATCTGTCATTTATTATTTTTAATATTCAGTAATGATAATGTCTCACCTCTAGCCTTCTCTGTCTTAATTTCAGGTTTCCACCATGTGTTGTAAATAGTTCAGGAGGTTAACTCGACCAAGCAGTCTTTGGGTTTTGGCTAAGTACGGTTTAGAATACCAGAACAGGGAGGATGGTGTAGGTTTAAGTTTATTAGATTGAGACATATATAACAGCAAGACAGTGTACATCACTGTCACAACAGAGTTAGTTTTTATTCAAAGGCTTTATGGTTTTTCCTATAATACCTGGTGGGCTGGTTTCTAGTCAAAATGCCCGGGCCGATTTTTCGTCCCAGTCCAGGCCTGATAACAGCTGTGGGGTTTAAGATAGAAAGAACAGATGTGATTTTCTGTACCATCTCTTCAAAGTCCTTCTTTTCTGTATCTATTACCACATTGTGTTTATATGCACAGAGAAATAATTTACTTGTTATCAAAAGGGACTTTGATGTATGATTTCATCAGTTAAATTGCACAAGGCGTATTGTAGAGGGTACAGCAGCCATGAGCGGCACTAATGCTAACTTTATTTGAAACAACTTGTCTATAGATATATTGATTCTGTTCTTGACATAATATTTTGACTTTTAGAAATGTTGTCTTATTCTCAAAATGAAAAATGTAAAAAAACCTGTTGTCAGTTATGTCCCCACAGTGCTGCGTGGTAGACTGCTAAAACAGCTGCCGGCGCATATGTTCTTAAGCTTCCTGTTTTTCTGGTTCTTTTTGTCACACTCATGGCAGTCAAGACTCTTTGCCATCTCATCACTCTGGCAGTGCATATCCTGTTTACTTTGAAGTGAACACAACATGGTTTCAGAGCTGAAGCTAACTGGAGAGCTAAGCAGCTATCAGAGGTCAATGATATGGACAAATCTGGGGAACAGAATCCGCAATGCGGTTTGATGTGAGTCATGGACAAGGCGCTGCACTCACACTTCCTGGACTATGGTGTGACCAATTTTTTGAGTGGACAGAGACATTAATCTGAGAGGCAAGAAGAAAGGTGGAGGAATTCTACAGTTTCTCAGTATAAAGGGCTTTAATAATTTGGCTGTTATAACACAATAATTTCCCTGCTTTCGGGTTAAATAAAGCATATTTTATCTCACCTTATTTTTTATTCAGTGAATAAACTCAAAAACAGGAAGCAGCATTAGCTGTTAATAATTATTACAGTTTAAAAACCAAGTGCAGTCAAAAGGAAGCGTGTGAGCTTTGGAAAACCTTTCCCAAGTGGGACTTCACTGTATAAGAGTATCATATGGCCACACTGATGCATAAGCAGCAAATGAATCGTAGTATCTCCTACTATTAAGTAAACATAACAAGATTGTGATATTTTTCCTTAGTTTACAACATTAGTGGCTAATTTCTAAAGAAGTAAAGCACCTCTTATTGTTATATTGTTGCACCAAGTAAAATAAAGTACATTTTTTACAGAGAGCATTGACTTGCTCTTGCTCTAGTGTACAGACTGTGCACCAAAAACACACAGTATGGTTCTTAAATGGGTCTTAAAGGGGGCATGAAAGCTACACAGGCTAATTTACACCATTGAGCCATGCTCTAAATAACTGACACAGATATAACTCTGTCTATGAAGCTAGATTTAAGAAATAAGTGCTTGAAGTTCAAGTTTTAAAAACAAGTTTAGCGCCATCTTGTGCCAGTACAGAACGAGACATCACCAGTTTGGCTAGTTGCAGTTAATAGACTTATATTAGTTTATGTTAGCTAACTAGTAACAGGACCAATAATTCAGGGAAAAATAAGGACGCTAAAACTAAAAATCAGTCTGAGGGGGTCACCTGTGTGCTGTCCCTGGCTGTAACAATGAGTTTTATGTTAAAAGTAAGTGGTTCCTTATTGTTTAGCTCTAGCTGCAGTGAAACGGGAAAATCCACCTGTTAGTCGTAATTTTCGGGTTTGTAAAGCATTTTATAAATGAGGACTGTGTGGAGCACAGCCTGTTTGAGTCACCAGACTAACAAGCTGGAATCCGACACGCCAGATTTTCCTCGAAATGCCGGATGCACCGAGCTATGCAATCAGGTGGCAAAGCAGAGGTTTGCAGAATGCAATCAGTGCTGTTTTATGCAATAAAATATTCTCTTTTTTCTCAACACAACCAAACAGTTAACATCACTACAGGTTACAACACGTATGTCACATAACAAACGTAACTATGTTTCTTAGCCCGTTTTATTCCAGCAGGTGTCACTGTTTCACTTCAAAACATTTCCAAACCTCATTCTCTCTTTGTCACATCGGCAGGATCTGTTCATGTGTTCCAGACAGTCTGACCTTATTTAAATAGCAAATGGACACATGATCTCTGAAATTTCATTTTTATTTTATTTTTTAATTATATTTTTTAATGGAATGAGTTTAGTTTATTGAGTAGATTAAACTCTACAAGAAAATTTCAGTTTTAATCCAAAATTTAGATAAACCAATTACGGAAATAAATATATTAGACCTGGAAAACACCACTTCACAGAGATTATTCAGTGTTTGTCTAGTTTCAGTCACAACTGCATCACACCTTAAGACTGGAAGTTAAAAAGGCTCCGTGCTGGTAAAACATAATAAACATTTTATTAAACCATTAATATACATTTACATCTGTTTGTGAAACCAATCTTTAGGTCCATACATTATTAGGGTTAAAAAAACAAAAACAAAAGATTATTCTCTGCACACACCTTCATGAACACACCTGCAGTCATTGGTAGAAGGACTTATGTGTTAGCATCTTACAGAATTCACCTTTAAAACACCAAAAGAGCAGAAACATGTTCAGTGCTGCGACCACAGATTTCACATGAACTCTAAAAATATCAGAAAGATATCCTTATCAACTTGGAATGTAAATAATGTAAAGACATTTTTTTTTTCTGGAAACAACATTAGATGCAGGAATGAGAAAAAAATATAGAAAATATAAATGAAGTTCTAAAATGTAACTATGGATTTCTACAAGCTGTTGTCAAATTGATGTTTAGACAACAGCTTAAGATGACCTAGATCAACTACTGGTTTCCTTAAATTCAATTCAATTCAATTCAATTTTATTTATATAGCGCCAAATCACAACAAAAGTCGCCTCAAGGCGCTTTATATTGTACAGTAGATAGCACAATAATAAATACAGAGAAAAACCCAACAATCATATGACCCCCTATGAGCAAGCACTTTGGCGACAGTGGGAAGGAAAAACTCCCTTTTAACAGGAAGAAACCTCCGGCAGAACCAGGCTCAGGGAGGGGCGGCCATCTGCTGCGACCGGTTGGGGTGAAAGAAGAAAAACAGGATAAAGACATGCTGTGGAAGAGAGACAGAGATTAATAACAGATATGATTCGATGCAGAGAGGTCTATTAACACATAGTGAGTGAGAAAGGTGACTGGAAGGGAAAAACTCAATGCATCATGGGAATCCACGGCAGCCTACGTCTATTGCAGCATAACTAAGGGAGGATTCAGGGTCACCTGGTCCAGCCCTAACTATATGCTTTAGCAAAAGGAAAGTTTTAAGCCTAATCTTAAAAGTAGAGATAGTGTCTCTCTCCCGAATCCAAACTGGAAGCTGGTTCCACAGAAGAGGGGCCTGAAAACTGAAGGCTCTGCCTCCCATTCTACTTTTAAATACTCTAGGAACAACAAGTAAGCCTGCAGAGCAAGAGCGAAGTGCTCTAATAGGGTGATATGGTACTACAAGGTCATTAAGATAAGATGGGGCCTGATTATTTAAGACCTTGTATGTGAGGAGCAGGATTTTGAATTCAATTCTGGATTTAACAGGAAGCCAATGAAGGGAAGCCAAAACAGGAGAAATATGCTCTCTCTTTCTAGTCCCTGTCAGTACCCTTGCTGCAGCATTTTGGATCAGCTGAAGGCTTTTCAGTGAGTTTTTAGGACATCCTGATAATAAAGAATTACAGTAGTCCAGCCTGGAAGTAATAAATGCATGAACTAGTTTTTCAGCGTCACTCTGAGACAGGATATTTCTAATTTTAGAGATGTTGCGCAAATGGAAGAAAGCAGTCTTACATATTTGTTTAATATGTGCGTTGAAGGACATGTCCTGGTCAAAAATGACTCCAAGGTTCCTCACAGCATTACTGGAGGCCAAGGTAATGCCATCCAGAGTAAGAATCTGCTTAGATACCATATTTCTAAGATTTTCAGGGCCGAGTACAATAACCTCAGTTTTATCTGAATTAAGAAGCAGAAAGTTAGCGGCCATCCAGGTCTTTATGTCTTTAAGACATTCCTGCAGTTTAACTAATTGGTGTGTGTTACCTGGCTTCATGGATAGATAGAGCTGCGTGTCATCTGCATAGCAGTGAAAATGTATGCTATGTCTTCTAATGATGCTGCCTAAGGGAAGCATGTATAATGTAAACAGAATTGGTCCTAGCACTGAACCCTGTGGAACACCATAATTGACCTTAGTGTCTGAAGAGGACTCTCCATTTACTTGAACAAATTGGAGTCTATTAGATAGATATGATACAAACCACTGCAGTGCAGTACCTGTAATACCTACAGCATGTTCTAATCGCTCTAATAGGATATTATGGTCAACAGTATCGAACGCACCACTGAGGTCTAGCAGGACAAGCACAGAGATGAGTCCACTGTCAGAGGCCATAAGAAGATCATTTGTAACCTTCACTAAAGCTGTTTCTGTGCTGTGATGAGCTCTGAAACCTGACTGAAACTCTTCAAATAAGCCATTCCTCTGCAGATGATCTGTTAGCTGTTTGACAACTACTCTTTCAAGGATTTTTGATATGAAAGGAAGGTTGGAGATTGGCCTATAATTAGCTAAGACAGCTGGGTCTAGAGATGGCTTTTTAAGTAAAGGTTTAACTACAGCCACCTCTAGGCCCGTGGTACATAGCCGATTATTAGAGATAGGTTGATCATATTTAAGATCGAAGAATTAATTAATGGCAGGACTTCTTTGAGCAGTTTTGTAGGAATGGGGTCTAAAAGACACGTTGATGGTTTGGAGGAATTAATTATTGAAGTTAACTCAGAAAGATCAACTGGAGAAAAAGAGTCTAACTTAACATCGATGGTACTAAAAGTAGCTGTAGATAATATTACATCTGTGGGATGATTATTGGTAATTTTTTCTCTAATGATAAAAATTTTATTTGTGAAGAAGTTCATGAAGTCATTACTAGTTAACGTTAAAGGGATTGTTGGCTCAGTAGAGCTCTGACTTTTTGTCAGCCTGGCTACAGTGCTGAAGAGAAACCTGGGGTTGTTCTTATTTTCTTCAATCAGTGACGAATAGTAAGATGTTCTGGCTTTGCAGAGGGCTTTCTTATAAAGCAGCAAACTATTTCTCCAGGCTAAATGATGATCCTCTAAATTTGTGACACGCCATTTCCTCTCCAGCTTACGAGTTATCTGCTTTAGGCTACATGTTTGAGAATTATACCACGGAGTCAGGTACTTCGGATTTGAGGCCTTAGTTTTCACAGGAGCTACAGTATCCAGAGTCGTACGTAGTGAGGAGGTAAAATTATTAACAAGATAATCGACCTCTGTTGGAGTAGCGTTCAGATAGCTGCTCTGCTCTATGTTGGTACAGGGCATTGAAGATGATAACAGTGGGTGGATTATATTCTTAAACTTAGTTACAGCACTTTCAGAAAGACATCTACTGTGATAAAGTCTACTCTCCGCTGCTGTGTAATCAATTATTGTAAATGTAAATGTTATCAGGAAATGATCAGACAGCAGAGGGTTTTCAGGAAACACTGTTAAATGTTCAGTTTCTATGCCATATGTTAAAACAAGATCTAGAGTGTGATTAAAGTGGTGGGTGGGTTCTTTTACATTTTGAGAGAAGCCAATTGAGTCTAATAACAGATTAAATGCGATGTTGAGGCTGTCATTTTTAGCATCTACATGGATGTTAAAATCACCCACAATAATTATTTTACCTGAGCTGAGCACTAAATCAGATAAAAAGTCTGAGAAATCAGAGAGAAACTCTGTGTAAGGCCCAGGTGGACAATAGATAATAACAAGTAAGACTGGTTTCTGAGTTTTACAGCTGGGGTGGACGAGGCTAAGCATCAGGCTTTCAAATGAAGTAAAAGTCTGTCTTGGTCTTTCATTAATTAATAGACTGGTGTGAAAAATTGCTGCCACACCGCCCCTCGGCCTGTGCTTCGGGATTTCTGGTAGTTAGAATGACTCGGGGGTGTTGATTCATTTAAACTAACATACTCATCCTGCTGCAACCAGGTTTCTGTAAGGCAGAGTAAATCGATTTGTTGATCAATTATTAAGTCATGTACTAACAGAGACTTGGAGGAGAGAGACCTAATATTTAATAATCCACATTTCACTGTTTTACTCTTTGGTTCAGATGTGGATACTGTATTGTTCTTTCTTTGTGATTTTTTATGTTTAAGTTGTTTATTGCTGGTTTTTAGTTTGTTTTTTGTCTTTTTGGGAGCTGACACAGTCTCAATGGAGATGGGTTTTTGGGGGGGTAGCAGGAGGAGAGAAGCTGCAGAGAGGCGTGTAAGACTGCAACTCTGCTTCCTGGTCCCAACTCTGGATAGTCATATTTTGGGGGGTTTAATAAATTGGTCCATATTTCTAGAAATGAGAGCTGCTCCATCCAAAGTGGGATGGATGCCGTCTCTCCTAACAAGACCAGGTTTCCTCCAGAAGGTTTGCCAATTATCTATGAAGCCCACATCGTTTCTGGGACACCACTCAGACAGCCAGCAATTTAAGGAGAACATGCGGCTAAACATGTCACTCCTGGTCTTAAATTTCTCTGTCAATTGAATATTGATGAACATGTGTTACTGATCCTCTTTGCTCCTCATGGAAACTAACGCCACCGACGTAGAGTCGGATAGAGACCCCGGGAAACCACCACCGTTGTCTGGTGGGACTACTGTGGACACAGGCCGAGACTTAGCAGACAACGCTGGACTGGTCTCATGTGCAGGAGTGCCAACGGGACCACCTGCACTGTTGCAGCTATCCAACCATGAGGCTAGATGATGTGAATGCAGCACTACAGACAATACCTACCGGGATTAACAAGCTGATCTAGACTACGGCAGCAGTGATCAGTGAGATGCTTGGCTACAAGTTGAACAGCCATAGAGAGAAATACCCTCCATGGAGAAGGAGACTAGAGGCTAAGGTCAAGGTAGCACAGAGGGAGGATAGCCAACTATCGGCGCTGCAGAAAAGTGCGACAAAGAAGGTGCCTAAGAAGTACAGCAAGCTGTCCATACCTGAGGCCTTGGATACTGCCAAGCAAAGACTCACTGTTGGAGTTATTTGGTTAAATGTTGTCATTGTTGTGCTTCAATTTGTAAACCTTGTCTTAAAAAGCATGTTTAGATATTCTTTTGTTCTCCTCCCCAGCTTGTTGAATGGTGGGGAGGCTGTAATGTTTAACCACAGGCACATTCCATGTGAGATTCTGGTATCCTTATCTTGTGAAGGATGTTCACTCCCAGCCATTTAGGGGCTCGCCTATGCTTGCATATGATGAACCATTCAAGTGAAGCCGTATGTGGGGAGATAACCTTTGGATAACTAGGAAATGTGGTTAAACAGTTGTAAGCATATATTGTGTGCCAGGAAGTCATGTATACAGAGACACATACACATTCATTTACATGCCCACGCATGCATGCACATACACACAGTGCCTTAGTTTTTATGGTACATCACAGGGGTTTTATGGTGGGGGGTTGTGTAACTAGGTTGAATAAAAGACTGTGAGAGGAGACTGAAGTTTGGAGTTGTTGGCTACAGTTGTGCTTGTATTAGCTCTCTGAGCAAAGTCTCCCCTTGAAAGTAAAACGTACGAGTGGCTCTTGTGTTCTGTATGAAGTCTCTCGTGGTCTAATTCCAGAAGGGTCGCATGTGTACTCTCAATGGCAGGGGAACAATATGAGAACAGCACCACTTAGAGATGGAGATGGAACAATACTGGAAGAGCAGATGGGAGAAGGATGCAACCCACAACAGCAATGCTCAGTGACCACAGCAACCTCCCTGAACAGGGTCCAGTAACCCTCACAGTGGCAGACATCCAGGAAGGGATCTCTAGTATGAAGAGTTGGACAGCACCAGGCCCTGACATGATTTGCTTGTACTGGCTGAAGAAGCTGACTGCACTCCATGAGCGTCTGGCAGCACAAATGAACCAGCTGCTAGTTGACGAGAGACACCCGGAATGGCTAACCGAAGGCCGGATGGTCCTGGTCCTCAAGGACCCCCAGAAGGGACCGGTCCCATCCAACTACTGACCAATAACCTGCCTCAGTACTACATGGAAGCTCCTGTCAGACATCATAGCAGCAAAGATGAACAGGCACATAGGTCAATACATGAGCTGGGCACAGAAAGGGATTGGCAAGAGTACCAGAGGCTCAAAACACCAGCTACTGGTAGACCAAGCAGTCAGCCGAGACTGCAAGACCAGACTGACCAACCTGTGCACTGCTTGGATTGATTACAAGAAGGCCTATGACTCAATGCCCCACGCCCGGGTCCTGGAATGCCTAGACCTATACAAGATCAACAGGACCCTAAGAGCCTTCATCAGGAACTCAATGGGCATGTGGCGGACAACACTAGAGGCCAACTTTAAGTCCATAGCACAAGTCACCATCAAGTGCGGGATCTACCAAGGAGATGCTCTGTCCCCACTGCTGTTCTGCATAGGCCTGAATTCCCTCAGTGAGATCGTTGACAAGACAAACTACGGGTACCAACTACGGAATGGAGCAGTTGTCAGCCACCTCCTGTACATGGACGACATCAAGCTGTATGTCAAGAGTGAACGAGACATCGATTCATTGATCCACACCACCAGGATATGCAGCAATGACATTGGGATGACGTTTGGACTGGAGAAATATAGTCGAATGATAACAAAGAGAGGGAAGGTAGTCAGAACTGAGGGGATTGAAGTACCAGAAGGCAACATAGCAGACATAGAGGACAGTTACAAGTATCTGGGGACCCCACAGATAAATGGGAACCATGAAGAGGCAGCTTGGAAAGCTGCAACCACCAAGTACCTGCAGAGGGTCAGGCAAGTCCTGAGGAGTCAGCTGAATGGTAAGAACAAGATCCAGGTTGTCAACACCTACGCCCTACCCGTGATCAGGTATCCTGCTGAGATAATAAGCTGGCCTAAGGAGGAGATAGAAGCCACTGACATCAAGACAAGGAAGGTCCTTACCATACCAAGTTCAGCACCCTGAGGCTGTACGCTAAGCAGAAGGAAGGAGGCCGGAGACTGGTGAGTGTCAGCACCACGGTCCAGGATGAGACAATGAACATGAGCGTGCTCAGTGAATGCTGCAGGCAGCAGAAACCCAAGAAAGAGAAAGAAATGGAGGAACCATCATGGAAGGACAGGCCCCTACACGGCATGTACCACCGACAGATAGCGGAGGTGGCTGACATCCACAAATCCTACCAGTGGCTGGACAAACCTGGACTGAAAGACAGCACAGAGGCACTAATCATGGCAGCACAGGTGTGGGGGGTAATAGAAACATTCTCCTGTTTAGTAGAAAAGATTTTGATATTTTATGGAGCAACAGATGAGTGTGGTTAAGTTAGTTTTTAGGAAAAAGAAAGAAAACAAAACAGTCTCTTTTTTCTCTTAATATAGCATTACCTTTGACAGAAAATCTTTTCTGATGCTCTGAATTCTTTAAAATGTGAAATATTTTCAGAGCAAATCAAAGTGCAGGTTTTTCTTCTGGTTGCATATCACCATCTCTCTTTCCTCTCTCTCTGCTTTGCTGGTTCATTGTAAATATCAGATGGGAAAGTCACATCAACACTCAAACAGTTTGCTCAACAGGAGTTTCTACTTTTTTTTCTTTTACCCAGTGGCACTTTTGAACATCTGGGGTAATGCTAAATCAGACTGATAGGTTTGTAGCTTGAACCTATTCGCTGGAACGTTGAAGGCAATGTAATCACACAACAAGCAAGACACGAGTAGGCAACATTCTTTATGTTTCACGTGCACGGGAGAGAACTGGACAGGCGCCGTTCCTTCGCTTGACCCCAGTTGCTCTCGTCCGTTCCCCCGTAACACTGCTCTTTTATTGTGGTTACATGAATATGCATAGGTTCATTAACATATGACATAGGTATACATGTGAACAAAGAATACCTTGTGTGTGGGGGTCAAACTGTGACCCCAGGAAGACTCCCCAGAGCCGTCCATCTAAACAAAAGGCACTTAGACTAAAACAGACATAGATACGTTTATCCTACCATAAAACAATAAGACAAGGTACGACCTCTCCCATGCTCCTAAAATGTGGGTGTGAAAGTCAGAGAGCTCTGGAATGCACACAAAGCTTGCAGACTATTAAGGATCAAACCTCTACCAATCTACACCTAATTATAAAACTCTAAGAATATATAAGTAGATATTTCTAAGCATAAATGACAATCACAATACAAATCTAACATTTCCCCCCTTTTGGCAATTATGCTAAAAAAGTCCCCAGTTATGATCACGTCATGTCTGACAGTGTCAATGCAAACATTTTTATACTCAGCATATGTAAACGTACACAGTTTGACAAATATATTAGCAGTTATCCAAGTTCTCATTAATCTCATTCAATGGTAACCTGCATCCTACAAGCAAACAAATGAATTGTTAATGGTCATAAGAGAAATTAACATTTTCAAAAACACTCCAGCTTTGTGGTGCTCCTCTGCAAGACATGTAAATCACACGTCTCTCTGCAGAGTGGTTTAAGTTCTGCAGGACGTCATAAATGTCTCTTCCAGTTGTTTCCATCACTGTTCATAGGACCAGAGTCCAAATGTATGTAGAATAGACATTCAAACATACCAGTTGAGTTTGTTGTTTGTCAACATGGGTCTCAGCTATCTTGAAAGCTGCAGACGTCTTCAGCACTCTAGTTTTATGGCCTCTGCCAACCCCCATCACCTCACTTCAGGCCTCTGTCCTGTGGGGGATATTTATGACTCCTCCATTGTCCATCCTCTGCAGAAAACCCCTCTGTGGAAAGGGTGTTGGATCCAGTTATCTTACTGCTGTTATGATCCCAGCAGTTTTCAGTGTGCCATCGTATGCACAGTATAGTGACACAGCATTAGGTGATGTTCATAGGAAACTGCTGTCATCACCACCATCGCTTCTGGCTCCTGTGCTTTTCACAGAATCGTGATGTCATCCTTGGACTCCGCCTGCGCTGTCGATGGAGCTTGGCACGCTCCCCTCATCCTTCAGGTGCCCGTCTGTCGTCCACAATCTCCTCTGTTGGCCTCTGGAAAGCCCCCTTGGCACAGCTCTCATTCCAACGCAGCTTCATGATCCTTGCTGCGGCTGTGGAATCTGATCTCCCAATGGGCCCCAAACAGCTCGACCTTTGACCGCAACCACTGCCTGGACTGTCAGCTCTGCCTGGAATAGTTCTTGCTTCTCACTGGGCCTCAGAAGATTTCTCAGGAGATTCCTTTCAGCAATACTCTGACTGCTGCACCTGTATTTCCTTGCTAGGAGGAAAAACTTCTATTTGGAGAGCATGTCAATCATCATCAAACCACATTCTTTAGTTCAGTGAGCTTCACTTATGGACCATCAAAGTCTCATCTGAACATGGATGCACCACTTTGCATAGGTTTAATACCCGTTGACTAACTGTTAATCACACAAATCACTGCAACAATCTTAAAAAACATAGTTTAGAAAACATAGAAAACATAGTTTCATGTAATTCATGTAATTCTGGACCCCTCCTCTTGACACATGGACACTCCCATGAGTCAACTCATCAAACCTAGATTCCTGTCTGAAAGAAAAAGGTTAGCTAGATCATGTCCCAGGCAACATCAGGGCATCTCCTCTGGAGCAGCTCCGTAACCCTGCAATAAAAGACGTTAGTGTGTTTTGCACAGTAAGTTTGCTTCACATCTGGCTCCGCCTGGAGCCATCATACACACCATCATGGCCTGGCAAACAAGATCTGGAAGTAAAATCAACCTTCACACTTATAAACAATTGTATCATAAGAGTAATAAAGCATTCAGCATCAACAGGACAAGTATCATGTGCAGGTTCTCTCAAATCAGTAAACTACAATCATTGCCATAATCTGCCTCAGACATGGATCATCCCATGTACTCCGTTAACATTAATGTAATCGGTGACTTCCCTTAAGCAAAGTCACTCCATGTATTTAACACTAGGAGCTCAGTAGTGGCCAGCTAATGAGCCCCATATTAAACTATTCCATAAACACTGCATCTCTTAGTTGCTTTCTCATGTTACTTGTCCATCTCTGCTGAATCCTCTACATGCACTCTTAGAAAAACAAACATTAGCAACACACATGGACAATCCTGGTGATCAGGCACAAGTTGACAGGGTCCAGAGGTGCTATAAAAAGACCATAAAGACCATAGCTGTGGACAGAAGTGGCACTAGTTTCAACACAGGGAATGTTTTACATGTTATTCACATCGTCAAAGTAACCTTCACATTTCTCCAACAACACAGTGTAACAGCATCACCAACTCATAACCTGTAAACACAGTTTTCTTCACACGTAAACCCAGAAATCCTGTAGTGGAAAACATCAACCAGCTATCCTGGTATAAATCACATGATCAAATCACATGAAAACTGTAATGCTGTAGAAAAGTTAGCGCTGCGCAGGTGTATACACACTTTCTCACAGTCACCTCTGTGTGCAACACAAGGTAGTGAATAACACCCCTGGTAGATGCACAGACACAGAAAGTGGCATTTAAAAGGTTAAATCGTCACGCAACCTCGAATGTTGCTGTCATCTTTCTGCTCCTGTAAAAAGAAACACACATAGATTCATCTGCACCTTTGTCAGGTGGGGGTTAACTTCACACAGTCGTCAGTCAGTCTGTCAGCTTCTGTCCGCTTTTACCAGTCAGTCAGTTTTATTTTCTCTCACTCATTCATTCATGCATTCATTCATTCTTTCTTTGCTGATAGTGGGAATTACCGTCGCATTTTCATTTCCACTTCTCAGCAAAATGACGTCATTTCAAAAAGAAAAGAAGAACTTTATATTGGATTATCTCGCCTAATCCTTTTTTGGGTAGGGACCTATTTTCTAATTGTCCCATATAAGTGACTTTCTCCAGAGCCCATTGTAATCTTTTGGAGAAACTCACTTGCAACAATTTTCTCGACGACGTGTCGTATAGCGCTTCTGTTCTAATCGTGCAGATCTGCTCAAATAGAGATCATCAAACAAAACTTTCAGTGCACTGTGAAAGTATCAAAATAAAAAGGCCTCGTTAAGTCATGACACATGCTCCTCATCTCAGGAGGGTAAATCATACCATTAGCATGGTTCATCATACCATCATACTAATTGGCAGGCTCAACTTCACAACAAAAGAAAAATCATCAGCTAGATAACCTCCAACCCAACCATTAGCCGCACAACACACAACATAACCCTAATGTGTTATTAGATATAAGTTTCATCTGTACTTTTTACTCATTTAGGCCACAGATTTTATTTAGTTTTCCTTTTTCCCCGTCATCATAAAGCATGTGACATGTTGTCATGCATTTCACAAAAGACATTTGTTCTTACGTATTCAGAGTTGTGTATCTGGGTGCAGGATTCACTCGCACATCACAACAGGAAACTCAGTGTTTTAGAGTCTCCACTCTAACAAACTCCAACACATCCCATTCACTCGTACTAGAATTCAATCACCTTTCATTAATCTAAGAACTATCAACTAATTTGCATATCAGCTATTAACCCACTAAGATGACAGGACAACAGAAATGCATGTTCAAAATATTATCACAAAAATAGAATTTCCCTCATACAGTAAATTACTTGTGCTGCATCAATCAGGCAGAAAGCATCTCCCAATTTACTATATTAACAACTAAATTTATTGTCTGATCACTGGTTGGTCAAACCAGAATCTTTTTTTCCCACAAAAGTTAAACTGTTGTCCTGCAACATAGAGAGTTAACTGTCAGCATTGGATAAATTCAGCATTTGATAACAAGCATCTGCTAAATTTACACTATTTTAACACTGATGAGAGATAACAAGCTGATTTTCATTGCATGTGTGTTTGTGTTATTAGGCAGGTTTAATCAATGTCTGTGGAGTTGCATCTCCAGCAGGGCATGTTCTTAAAGCTGCCTTTCCTACACATTCCTCTGCTATTAATTGATCATTTTCAACTAATGTGCTATGAGTCCACTGATCTTTGCATCACACCAGGTGACTTGTACAAGATGATAAACAGACTCACATGCTCAAGATGGTGTCTAATCTTCATGGGCTCTCTTGTTTGTGTTAGTAGGGTTAATGCATGTTCTGCTTGTGTGTGTGATTTTGTATATGTATCTTTTTGCAGTGGTTCAGATTCCTTCACAATTTTCCACTTAAGCAGTCAGTTTTCTTTTCCCCAGGTTTGCTAACCCAAATTTTGATTTCCCACATTAAACACCAGCATTCCTCTGTGTCCTTACCTACTCTCACTCTGTTGTCCTCTCCCACTTGAACAGTCCAACAGCCGGCAGTTCTTCTTCAGCTTTGTCCTGTGTTCCACTGTCTCTTCTTGCCATCTTGCTCCGAAAGTGGCAAATGTCAAACTCCAACAGTCTCCTCAGTTTTCCAAAAACGTCCTTTTCACAAGCACAGTGACTTTGCAGCTTGTTGGAAACAGTGTCATTCATCCAGTCAGGATGATGGTTTACTTTTCTTCTCTGATGCCGTTTGTCCACACTGCTGCTGCTTGCTGGGACTCTTTGCTCAGGACTTTGCTGCTGTCTCTTATCTGCCATGTTATTGCTCTTTGGAACTGCATTCCTTGTCTTCAGGGAGGAGTGAGAGCTCACTTGCGAGGTTGAGGGACACATGGTGCTGTAAATAAGTTAGCCAGAAATTGCAGAAATTGGCCTGAATGTTTCCAATGATGTCAAACTATAACTTTATTCCGACTGCTGCATATGGGAAACTGATCCAGGTCTACTTTTCATCTGAAAGTGACAAAACTAAGACATTTCCATTATTATCATCACTGCTTAACCAACACACATCTCTCCTTTCTTAAAAGCAGAAAATGAGATTGTAGTTGTTCTTGGCTGATAGACACAAAACCTTTTTCCTATTATTGTTTTCATCTACAATATAAACTTAGTCTCTTTTTTTACTCTTTTTTTTTTATAACTGGTGACCTGCAGAATCACCGTTCTCACAATTGGAGACAATTACGTTTACACAGCGCACACACTGTGACGTCAGACACATTCACACTCACTTTTTCATCTGCATAAATAAATCATATGGCTGATGATATGTGCCATGGTGATCCATAAGTATGATCACAAGTTTATTTAGTTAGTTTTCAACCCAACAAAACAAATAAACAGAAACATGATGCTGATGCTATGAACACTCTACACACATGGGTCAAGATCCAGGAGAACTGCTGCGCATCTGAAAGAAGAAGCTGAACTCACGGATACGCTACATACTCGAGTTATCATAGTTCTCTTCCCCTTTCTTTGATGAGTTCTCAGCCAGCTCCTGATCTGATAATGTGTAGCTTGCTCATCAGCTCAGAAGAGACAGCAACACAACCTCACACAGTGGTTGTGTGCTTTGCCCACAGTGGCAAAGACTTACACTTTCATATTCAACACAACAACAACACAAAATAGGCCTATTGTCCAGCACAGTCTGGACTCCGCGGAACTTCTCAACGCCCCACTGAGCGGCGGAGAATGTATTACAGGACCCCACAAAGCGGTCCGTATTTCGCCCCACTAAGACGGCGAACCAAAAAAGTTCGAACTGCGCAACTCTGCGACTTAATGCTTCTGTACAACAACTTCACTGAGCGGTTTTGTACATCGCCCCACTAAGCGGCCACGAACAACGCCCCACACAGCCGGCGAAGACGTACAGTTATAGAGATGTACTCTAAACGTACTCGGTGTTGCTTAGCGTGTAATATCAGCCTCGGATCCCGCCGATCGTCATTCGTCGGGGAGAGAAAACGGACAGCTAATCCACCGGCCCGATGACAAATTCTCACGTCTCGCTGACGTCAGGGTTCTCTCCTCGGTGAATGCCGACTCCAGGGATCCGGCTCGAAGGACCAATTAATGATAGGTTTGTAGCTTGAACCTATTCGCTGGAACGTTGAAGGCAATGTAATCACACAACAAGCAAGACACGAGTAGGCAACATTCTTTATGTTTCACGTGCACGGGAGAGAACTGGACAGGCGCCGTTCCTTCGCTTGACCCCAGTTGCTCTCGTCCGTTCCCCCGTAACACTGCTCTTTTATTGTGGTTACATGAATATGCATAGGTTCATTAACATATGACATAGGTATACATGTGAACAAAGAATACCTTGTGTGTGGGGGTCAAACTGTGACCCCAGGAAGACTCCCCAGAGCCGTCCATCTAAACAAAAGGCACTTAGACTAAAACAGACATAGATACGTTTATCCTACCATAAAACAATAAGACAAGGTACGACCTCTCCCATGCTCCTAAAATGTGGGTGTGAAAGTCAGAGAGCTCTGGAATGCACACAAAGCTTGCAGACTATTAAGGATCAAACCTCTACCAATCTACACCTAATTATAAAACTCTAAGAATATATAAGTAGATATTTCTAAGCATAAATGACAATCACAATACAAATCTAACACAGACATCATCAGATTTAATGAGGAGGTTGAAGACTGATTCTGGCGTGTGACCGTGACCATCTGTGGACGAGGTGCAAGTGGGATGGTGGTTCACTGGTGTGTACTGTAAACTCACAGCAAGAAGGTTCTTGTTCCACCTCCTGTTTGTAGTTTTGCTAGTCTTGATTGAAAAATACCAGCGTTATTTCATTTAAGGAGCTGTCCAGTGCACTGCCAAAAAAAATATAATTTAAGATAATATTATTGTATCTCTGAACCATGTACAGTTTTATGACTCAATAACACTTCTTTGACCTGAGCTAAAAAGTCAGATAAGAATGTGAAAGAACTACAAAATGAAGACAGACCGAAGAAGAAAGGAAAAAAGGGGAATGTTTTTTTGTTTTTTGTTTTTTTTTGTTTTTTAATGCTGGTGAGCTTATAGCGCCATCATCTGGCCAAGAGGAAGAATGTTAGTTCCATAACTTGAAGGGAAAAAAAAACATACACTACTCAAAAATTTGGACACACCTTTTCATTAATGTTGTTTCTTTAATTTCACGACTATTTACTTTGTAGATTCTCACTGACACATCAAAAGTATGAATGAAGACATATGGAATTATGTAGTAAACAAAAAACTGTGAAATAACTCAAAACATGTTTTATATTTCAGATTCTTTAAAATAGCCTCCCTTTGCTTTGATTACTACTTGGCACAGTCTTGGCATTCTCTCAGTGAGCTTCATGAGGTCGTCACCTGAATCGGTTTTCCAACAGTCTTGAAGGACTTCCCAGAGATGCTGAGCACTCATTGGTCCGTTTGCCTTCACTCTGCCGTCCATCTCATCCCAAACCATCTTGATTGGTGTCACGGGGTCCTCTCCTAAACTTCTCTCGAACAAATGCAGGCATAGTCAGGAAGCGTTCAGCGTGGATAGTTTATTCTGCTGGCCTCCTAGGTGCACAAAAGATTATTTACAAAGAAAATAAACAACTAACTTAATTCAAAACAAAACAAACATCTATATAGAAAACACAAGTGGTCAGTCTGCATGCTACCCTTACTGTAACATCTCACAGAATGCCCAGGTAGGCCCTGACAGCCTCCTTTTATACCCCATTGCCCCTCCCACTAGGCATACTAGTCATCCCTTTATTATTTCTTTTCCCAAACACTCTTTTTTCCTCAGCTTATTTCCAGCTGTATTCCTACAATACATATATATGTATATACAGACATTTATGGCCACTTCCAGGCAGCCTACAGTGTTTCACAATAACAAAATAAACACAACAAAAATAATGCAGTTCACGTGACCTTTTCAAGCGCGCGCGAACCCACTATTTGAACCCCGGAACACCATACCATCGGCTTCAATAACCACTCGCATAATCGGCGATCACGTAGAGTCTACGTGACCGACTTTATTAAAGGTAAGCAAAAAAAATATGTTGGCCACCCTCTGTGCCACTCAAAATATACCTCTCACCCCTTTTTTGTTTATCTGCCCGGTGTAAAAAGAATAAACAATAATAAACAAAATTTACATTAATATTACAGATGAAACTGGTTCACTAATTTCTGTGTTAAATCAGCTAACTCAAATCTCCTGGTGTTACATCAGCAATGTCATCTGGCGGTTACGAGTTTAGAGCAGAATAAACTTGTGTCTGAAGCTTTATGTTTTGTGATGAATCTTTCTGATAGATGTGTGGACTGTAGGTTCCTGTTAGTACTGATGGGTTGTTACTATAAGAAGCTCAGCATCTGTACTTCTGCTACAGAGTTCTGTGTCCTGGCTTTATTTCTGAAATAAATAAGTATTACAAACACAGCCAGCAGAGCTGCTGACACTCCCATTAAAATGTAGAAACCAATCATTCCCTCATTTTCTGCTGTTGAGTTTGTTGTTGGTCTCTGAGGTTGGAGCTGATCAGAAAATGCTGTAAATGACATGAAAATATTAACATTAAACATCAGAATTAAACTGATAACAGTTCATTTCACAGTGTTAGTTACAGATAATATAGCAATAATCTCATAATAATAACTTTAATGTAGAGAATAAAACAGCTCTTAGTTTGTAAACTCTACCAAATCTACTTCATGGACTATGTAAAAGAGAGAGGTAGCCACGATGACATGACATCATCTATTGTTTAGTGAAGGCCTGTTATGAAGCATTGATCTGAGTATTTTTACCGTCGCCATCCTGACTTTTTTCAGTTTTGGACATGAAGAGCGAGAGGCAAATCTGACTGAGAAACTGAAATGTATAATTCTCCTTTTGTAATTTCAAAAATATTATTTAGCTTGAGTTCAGCGGCAGATTTAGCCTGCTATGTTTAGACGAACAGGCAAACATTTTAGGAGATTAACTGGTGACACAAAGTTTGAGGTGAAAGCAGTTGACTGATAATCTGCAGGTTTCTGTTTCAGTCACCGTTCAGATGATGACATTTCTTTGACTGAGATGTTTTCATACATCATCCTAGACATACACATCATAAACAAATTGACTGTAAACCACTTAATAAAAAAGTTTAACTAAATCACCTTACCAGTGATGTTGAGTCGACATCTTCCAACACTGAAGCCATAATCAGTGTTGACCTCACACAGGTACAGACCCGAGTCATCAGTCCTGAGTCTGGACAGTTGAAGTCTGATTCGTCCTTCTCTGAGGGCGTCTTTGTCACTCTGGACTCGTCCTGAAAACTTTGCATCCTGAGACTCTGACACCTCAACACCTTCATGAACATGAAACAGGACTGAGAGTTTATCGCTGATGAAGTGTTCACAGAGGATGTTGAGAGTTTTGGAGGATCTGTCAGGTTTGGTGGTGAACGTCCACTCCAGTGTGATGTTGTGGTTCTCCTCTGCCTGATAGGAGGTCTGTGTCACATTGACTACAAATGATCCTGTCGAGGAGACAGAGAGGGAAAGAGAGGAGCAGACACACTGAGAACTGGAACAAATCTGTTGTTGAGCTTTATTTGGAGTTCATAAAGTGAAGCTGTAAACTAACCAGAGACACATGAGGTGAGGATGATGAGCAGCAGGATCCTGCAGATCATCTTCTCCCTGTGAGAGGAGACAGAGGTGAAGAGTCATCAACACATGAGGTCAAAGGTCAGTCAGTTCATGCTCCTAATTTTTACAGTGAAAGCTTTTCTTTGAATGTTGTTTGCCTTTTGTTTTCTGTCCCACACTGCTTCAACAAGGTTGAGATCCTCCGGAGAGGTCAATCCATGACTGATTGTGTGCATTTCTATTGAGCTGTACTGTTAATGCTTAAGAAGCGTCCAGTCTGATGTTTTCCACATTTTATTTCATACTCTGAAGGCATCTTCAAAGGTCAGTCAGTACAGCTAGAAGAAGGAACAATTTGATTTAAAGCTGAAACATTTTCGTTTTGTCAAAATTTGAAAAAATGTTTCTAAATGATAAAGAGAAGTATTAAAATAGGTGTAACCAGGGTTGAAGACAGAAAACCTTAAAGTGCAGGGATATATTCTCTCTTCTCACATGAGGTCAAAGGTCAAAAACATTCATAAAATAAGTATTTGATTGAGCATAGATAATTCTGGAAAGGATTTCCACTTGATTAAATTGCTTTATTTTAGCACTTGGCAATTCTTTTATTACAACTAAATATACTTGACTTGGACCAACTTAATTAGTTTCTGATGAATCAACTTATTTACTGCACTTGATTCCTACTTAATTCAATTAAGTTGAGCCAACACATGGAAATCGCATTAGTCCAAAAAAAAAAAAAACTTAATCCTAACAGAAAGCCATTTATTAATGTGTGAATCATTGTGGGGTGGGCTACACCCTGGACAGGTCACCAGTCTATCGCAGTGCTAACACAGAGAGACAGACAACGATTTGAACTCAGATTCACACTCATGGGTAATTTAGAATGACTCATTAATCTAACCCCACTACTTGCATGTTTTTGAACTTTGCGAGGAAGCCAGAGTACCTGGAGATTGGGGGAGAACATGCAAACTCAACACAAAAATGGCCCGCTGATGGTGGATGTCAACTCAGGACCTTGCTTTCAGGCAACAGTGCTAACCACTAAGCCACCAAGCTGTCAAGCCATATTTTTTTTTTAAGTAGGAAAGCAATGATTAAAAGGGTTGATACAGAATTTAATTTATTTTTGTCCTTGACAGGTTAAACCACAATCAATAGGAATAGCATACACACACCATGTGTATGCGTTTCTGCCTCTTTTAACCCCAGTGATTTTCCGGTTTTTCAAATCTCGTGTGAGCTTCTTCAGGCAACTAACCACTCTTGATAGAGTGCATCGTCTCAACGAAAATAAATTAAGTTGTTGAATTATACCATACCAATCCTACTTGATTTAATTACGTTCACCATAGAAACATGAAGCTGTTTAGTTCAAATCACAAGTTAAACTGTTGTAAATGTAACAATCACCCAATGTAATTTTTTTTCAGTGCAAAACATCTGATCCTGTTCATGATCCTAATTATTATACTTATAGACCAAATCTACATGACAGTAACCTGTTTAAAAAAAATTATAGAAATAATAGGAATAAATGAAAAAAACACTCACAGGAAAGATGAAGATTCCATAGCGAAAGAGTCCATCTGTCAAGGTGTGATCAGCTTCTCATCTCTGCTGTGAGTTCTCACTTTCTTCTCTTACTAAAACTGACTATTACCCCTTCACGTTCACATTCAATCAAATATGAAATGTTCAGGGCGAACTATGGAAAAATGTTTGTTTAAATATTACGCAATATTTTGTCAAAACAGAGTCATATGTTATTTTTTTTAAAGGACATGACCTTGATGTAAGCGAAGGTTTGTTCTGTTTTCTTTCAACAAATTAGTCACTCTGTACTTTGACTTCAATATTAAAGTTTGAATAGATCACTCAAACTAAGGACTGCTACACAGGTAGGTAGTATATGTCAAATGTTAAAATCTCCCAATTCTTTTAATCTTTGGGCTGAAGGAAGGACAATACTCGGTGTATAAATGCTCAATCAACAATTCTTTATTTCCATACAATTCAACACTTTTGAGCATAAACCATCCGGATGGGGAGAAATGCATGAAGAGGGTCACAGCAAATCTCAAACTGGTGGAGGGTTACTCAAGCTCTTATAGCCTCTAGTGGCCCCCACCTACTCGTAAAAATCTAAACATTCACATTCTTTCTCTCACACGGCGCCTAAGTTATGACCTCGGCTCCTTGTTTTATCTCCTCCTGATGAGATGGGGCAGAAAATCTCTCTGGTATGTTCTGTTCTCTTCTAATCAGACAAATAAGGCCATGACTCTCTGAAAACGGTATTTCTTATAACTCAGCAGTATAATGCATCATAAACAATATCATTCATTCACAATAAATCAGCAGTCTAATCTGATACAAATCAGTTTAATAAATCTAATAGTTATCACCTCTACAGAAGAATAAAGCAGACTAAAACTACATAATAATTTCACAATCATTAATCAGGGATATAACATGGCATAAGATAATATAATAATCTCACACAAAGTAACATCCTCATGGATGGCATAACCCAAGGTTTCCTAGCAGAGCATTGCCCAAAGCATCCCACTGCTGCTGACTTTCCTTCCCTAGAGCATCCTGGTGCCAGGCATAGCTGGACTATGCCCGGTGGGCCTATGGTGATTTTTCGTTTTTATGGGCCGATGTGGTTTTTTGTTGTTGTTTTTTGTAACGGTATAAACAATGAAAGGTGGTGGATTTGCCAGATGCTAGCAGATGTGTAAAAATGACTCAGTTGTTTGGTGGTGACTATGGCGGAGTCCACAGAGGCCAGCAGGTGGATGAGGGAAGGGGAGGCAGGAGGAGGAGAGACCCGAGGCGGCCGCTGGTCCGAGTTTCAGGTGAACTGAACTTCGGGTAAGAACTTATGACCTGCAGTCTATCTGGGTCAGATATAAACCAAGTTCAGGTGTAGTTTTTTTTTTTCGTTGTGCTGACGTTTTACAGTCAGTTACAATAACTCGTACTAGCTAGCATGACGGAGTTTCTATACAGCTGGGTGGGTGCTATGATGTTGATACCATAGTGAACTTTATTTTATTCATAAGGTTAGTTAGTAGAGTTGCCAACCGTCCTGTAAAAAACAGAATCGTCCTGTATTCAAAGAAAATATTACGCGTTCCGTATTGAGCTGAAAAGGAACGTAGTTTGTCCCGGACTTCAGCTAGAATGAAAAAAGACACAAAGCTGGAGTTATTCTGCATCTTTACGCTGTAAACTGCCTCTTCTTCTCTCATTCTCCCCCCCTCCCTCTCCTGTTGCTGTTTCATTCATGAAACTGATCAATGATCAGCTGATCGGCTTTTCTCTCTTGTTTGTTTATCGCTCACTTTGCGCCAGAAAAAGGAAACCAGCGCTAAACAACAGCAGCACGTTTAAGCTTGATCAGCTGTTGTTAGAATTTGTTTAATATTAATTTCTAGTATCAGCTGATGTTTGCTGGAGCCACAGCTGTAAAAACTGCTGGTCATGATATCGGTGTGGACACAAAGAAATACTTATTCTCATTTAAAATGTCTAGCTTTTATTAAATAAGTATCTGAATCTTACAACCAAAGTTTTTATCTGATGTAACATGTATAGAAATCATACATATACCGACAAGACCTGGTGCCAGGTGTTCCCTAGGTAAAACATGCACATGCACATGATCGTTCACATCATGTGAAAGAAAACACAATTCATAAGACCAGGCTAACTTTTTCCATTGCTCCATGGTTCAGTTCTGGTGCTCATGTACCCACGATTTTGGTGATGGACAGGGGTCAGCACAATCCCTTCATTTCAGGGGCTCAAAACTAATTGGACAAATCTCTCTGCCAGGTCTTTACTTTCATTTTCTGTTTGTTTTTGAGCCTTTCTGTCTGAAGTTTAGTCTTAGACAAGTGAAATTCATGCTTAATTGGGTTAAGATCAGGTGACTGACATGGCCATTCTGTCAAGGTCTGCGCTGACAGACCGTGAGAAGTGTAGAGTTGTTGTTTTTGTGGGTAAAGGTGAATGCTTGGAGATGAATTGAGCTGCGGTTTGGGGAAGGCCTCGAAGGGGACTGGCAGATCCCCATGTACTAAATAGAAGTGAATAGATAAAGAATTGAAAAGGGGAGGGTGGGGCACATAAACGAGAATGAACAGATTGCAGAACTGGGGGAACCTATATAGATGAGAAACGGAAGGAGTGTGTTTGAAGGCGTCGTTCCGCTCCAAATTCTGATACTTAATTTCCAAATATGTCTGATCGCTGTAGCTCAGCATGAAAATAATCCAGTTTTCACTCCCAAAGATTGAATTTTAGTCATTTCGCATTTAACTATATATATATTTCAATAAAAATAAAAATAAAAAATAAAACCTAATGCTATGCCAGCTTCTAGCTTTGATTGATGGTGTGTAGAACAAACTTCATGACATGAACGCCTAAAAATATTAAGTCAGCCAAACACATCCAAAGTTTGAGGCTGTGAGTAAAACAAATCCGACTGAGTGCAAAAACAGCTGCAAACCTGTGTGGTTATTACAGTAAATACAGCATTCTTTTCTCTGTATGTTTTATTTTATAACCCGATTTATTGTGAGTAACACGATTGTTAACAGCGGGAGAATTTTGCTGAAACACACTGATCTTTACAGTCACAATTTGTTGTCTTTAACAGTCTCAGTATTTTTCTTTTCTTGTTTGTCTGAGGATTTCTCTAAAACGTGTCGATCACAATTAATGATAGTCTGGTAAAATAAGTAGCTTTGTTTGGAGTAGTGCAAGACTTGGCTGTGTCATGGTTTCACAGAACAGCATCATGAAGATGTAGTGATAGCCAGTTTGGCCAGCAGGTGTCACTGTGGAGATGGTTTCAGATTGCTTCAAAGCCTTGACACAAATGCTTTGAATTAGGGGTGGGTTTTGATTATCGATTTTCCCATTAAAACTTCATGCACATCTCTCTCTCTCTCTCTGTGTGTGTGTGTGTGTGTGTGTGTGTGTGTGTGTATTTCAAGAACGATTTCCCATCTAAAAATCGCTGTGTCCAAATTCAGGGAAAGAATGCTCCGAAGGATTCTAGGTACACAGTAGGTAGTATCCTTTAGATTTAGAGTGCTTTGTTTAGCTGTGGAGGGTAACAACTGAAAATATGAAATAAACACGCATGTAAGCTAAGACTCTCTAAAAAAACAGCATTTGTTGATTGACTCGAAGAGCAAGTAACGTAATATGGGTCAAGTGATCAGTTTGATATCAATCTTTTGTGATACACCGTCATATTTACATTATTTGTACAGTACGAATGATTTGCTTTGGTACCTGGTCAAACTTAAGCTCTCCTCTGTCTGCACCAAACTGGCAGGCAGCAGCTTCTCCCCCCTCCCTCACATGTGTAAGTGCTGTGCTCAGTCGCCCAGTGCCTGAGCTTCGATCATACCACAATTAGGGGGAATTTACAACGGTGCGCTCTGTGCTTTGAATATTGTGTGTAGTTTTTGTTTTATACAGTTGTCAGTCAGGCATCTAACTATGAAACAAATCACACTCCAAAAGACCCCAGGCTTCTGAAAAAAATTACCCGGGCTTAAGCCCAGTAAGCCACTTGCTTTACATCGCTTTGGTTCCTCGTTTCAAGGACTTGAAGTGCCTCCCCAAGAGTGACAGAGAGAGAGTGGATAAATGTTTACAGATTTTTTTGTTAACATGAATGTTCAAGATGTTCAATAAACATGTTAAGTTTGTATATTTTCCCTTTTTCTCGAGTCTGTTTGCTCATGCAAAATGAAATGCGATTAATATATACTAAAAATGAATGATATTTAATCGTGATTAATCAAAATTAATCCACAGTAACCCTGTGATTAATCTGATTAAAAATTTTGAATTTAAGCATACATTCTTTGTGTTTATTCTGCATTTACTTCATTATATTGCATAAATGTCTGTTACAAGCTTAAATATGAAGTTGAAAAAGTGTAATTGCAGCCAGGCTATTGATCAAGTAATTGCAATTAATCGCGATTAATTACAGAAAATTGTGAGATTAATTAGTTCATTTTTTTTATTGACAGCACTAGTGCAAATATTTAAATGTCTTCCTTACATCCTGATGCTTCATGTTGCTTCAATTGGTTCTAATTTCCTTTGTCTAAATCTTTTTGTCAAAGGCCCAAGGAATAAAACAAACTTTACTGGCATCAGTTTGTTTTAAAGACACAAAAATACAGATAGTTACTCAAGTCTCAAGTGCGATACGAAGAATGTTTGCCTACAAAGTCTATCATTATTATTATTATTATTATTATTATCAGTAGTAGTATTAGTATTATTATTACTTTATTTATTTACTTTTATTTTGTTTTGTTTTGAATGTGAAGGACACAAAGAACAGCTGCTGTCTGTTTAGCTTCTGGACTTCAGTTCAAACCAAGTTAAAGGCGTATGACACATCCAAATTCATACCTTCAGTTCCAACAAGTCTAACCAAATGTAAACATTCAAGACTATTTTATCTAAGAAAATGTCATCTTTGAATTTCTTGAGGCTAATAACATTTTGTTAATAGTTGAATACAAACTAACAATCTACTGTCATGGTCCTGGGTCGGTAACCCAGTGTTTTGATTTTTGTATTGTCATTATTATTATTATTGTCATTATTATTATTATTATTATTATTATTATTATTATTATTATTATTATTATTATTATTATCTTGTTCACCAGTCAGTTGTGTCTTATGTCACTCCTGTCTCTGTGCTCCATGTTCTTTTTGTTCAGTGTCAAGTCTGCATCTCTGTATTATACTTCCTGTTTTACATTGATGGTCCCTTGTCTAATGTCAGTGTTTCTAGTTTTGCTTCACCCTTGTCCTGTCATGTTTGATTGCTCCCAGCTGTGCTCCCCTAATGTTTCTCATTCCCTCGTTTCCCTCAGTGTAATTTAACCCTGTGTTTCTTTCTGTGTTCCTCATCCTAAGTCACTCGTTTCCAAGTTTCCTCGTGTCTAGCAGCTTTTAGTCTGAAGCTGACATATTTACAGATCCTCATGACTCCTTTCTTCATTCTCTGCTCACATCCTCCTTTTCTCTTTTCATCACCTTAGGATCATCTTTCTCTAAGGGTCGACCAGGTGTCCTTGCACTTTCCTTCTGCTTTCATTACCAGACATCTATTCTCCATTTTATATTCATCATACAAGTCGAGCTAGCTCATATAAGTCAAGCTATCCTTTTTTTTTTTTTTTTTTTTTTTTTACCAGAATCCATAAACATGAAAACCACATTGGGTGACACATGATTTAACTAAATCAATTTACCAGTCACATTGAGTCGACATCTTCCAACACTGAAGCCATAATCAGTGTTCACCTCACACAGGTACAGACCCGAGTCATCAGTCCTGAGTCTGGACAGTTGAAGTCTGATTCGTCCTTCTCTGAGGGCGTCTTTGTCACTCTGGACTCGTCCTGAAAACTTTTCATCCTGAGACTCTGACACCTCAACACCTTCATGAACATGAAACAGGACTGAGAGTTTATCGCTGATGAAGTGTTCACAGAGGATGTTGAGAGTTTTGTTGGATCTGTCAGGTTTGGTGGTGAACGTCCACTCCAGTGTGATGTTGTGGTTCTCCTCTGCCTGATAGGAGGTCTGTGTCACATTGACTACAAATGATCCTGTTGAGGAGACAGAGAGGGAAAGAGAAGAGCAGACACACTGAGAACTGGAACAAATCTGTTGTTGAGCTTTATTTGGAGTTCATAAAGTGAAGTTGTAAACTAACCAGAGACACATGAGGTGAGGATGATGAGCAGCAGGATCCTGCAGATCATCTTCTCCCTGTGAGAGGAGACAGAGGTGAAGAGTCATCAACACATGAGGTCAAAGGTCAGTCAGAACATCTGATCCTGTTCATGATCCTGATTATTACACCGAAGACCAAAACTACATGACATTATCCTGTGAATACAAATAATAAATAAATGAATAGGAATAAATTTTAAAATAACTCACAGGGAGGATGAAGATTTCATAAAGAAGTCAGCCTGTCAATGTGTGATCAGCTTCTTATCTCTCCTGTGAGTTCTCACATTCTTCTCTTTCTAAAACTGACTATTACCCCTTCATTTTCACATTCAGTCAAATATGAAATGTTTAGGGAAAATATGGAAAGATGTTTGGGTTTAAATATTGGGTAATATTTATTCAAAATAGAGTCAAATATTACTTTTAACAAAAAGGATGTGACCATAGAGCCGGTGGTTCCACCTATGGGCGGAGTCGCTGCGTTCCTGCAGGAAGTCCACATGTGCAGGCAATTGAGCTGCCAGAACTTAAGTGCTCTTAATTTTGTAGCAATTTCTTGGTTGTTTTTTTTCTGTTTTTGCAGCTTAAGGGGTGCTTGTTTCACCTGCATGGAGAACTCCATGTTGTCTGTTCACAGCAAAATTTTCCAAATGCAAACACCACACCTCAAATCAACTCCAGTCGTTTTATCTGCTTAATTAATAATGACATAAGGAAGGAACTGCACACACCTGCCCATCAAATAGCCTTTGAATCAATGTCCAATTACTTTTGGTCTCTCTAAAAAAATTGTGGCACATGTTAAGGAACTGAAACTCCTAAACCCTTCATCCAATTCGAATCTGGATACCCTCAAATTAAATCTGACAGTATACACATTATGTCCATGTCCATTATATAAATAAAATTGTAATATGTTTCAATGAAAAGGTAAAAAACAAAACTTGTGTCAGTGTCCAAATATGTATGGACTTAACTGTACTGTATGTTTGATCAGTGTAGATCAGGATGACAATAATCCAGTTTTAAGTCCCACAATTTCGCAAAAAATGATTATATAGAAAAAAAATAATAAAAATAAAAATAAAATTTGGAAGTCAAAAATGATAAATGAGCTATTTTGGATGGTTACAGATTCAGTCTTTGACAAAGACAACACCACCTTCTGTTTCAGGTAGGCCGCACGGTGACATATATGTTTCCGTATCACTTGATTATTTGTGATTAAATCTACAAGCTAGGTGCCGAAGGCTGAAGACACCGAAGACTAGCCACACATGTTTTTTGAAGGTGTCTTTAGGCAGCACTACCGGAATTCAACAAAGTCAGCCATCTGTCAGTAAACAATACATGCACTTCCTGAGCTCAGTTTATATAAAAACATGAAGGTGGTTCCTAATCAGCAGCTTACACCCTCCCTCTCAGAGCACATTCAGCAAAATATACTTAGAAAGCCATCTAAAAAAAGACTTATTTAAGGTGGACCCAAAGACTACTGCACATTTTTATCAGAGCTGTGTAACTTGTTTGTGCTATCTGATGGTCTTTAGAGTCAAAGTAAAGCTAACAATACCCTGCATGTTGACAGGAGAAAGAGTTACAAACATAACAGCTAAGGTGGACCGGATTTCTCTCTCTTAACTACTATACTGTGTGACAATAACTCAGAAAAAGATTGAGATTTAAGAGCTGATTAAATAATTTTTAATTTTGCAATTTGTGACCTTAAGATGTGGCAATAAGAGCCACGAGGACAACCTCTTAAGTGCCTCATTTTAAAGTCATGCTGAAGGATGTCTAATTTCCTACAGTTAATCTGTATTAAAGAGGAGGCTGAGGAAGCTACAGTCAAGCAATGAACTGCACTTTACAGGTTTTACACAGGTTTGTGAATGTCGTCTAAATAAATAACATTTACATTAGTAATATATATCATTTTTTTTTCATCTTCTTAAACTAGTTGACTTATTTCTTTGTTAAAATGACTCCTAACTCTATTACTGTTACAAATACAATCTAAAAGCACCATCTGTTGGTTACATGAGTTAAGAAAACTAAAACGTCCACATCAAACAAGTATCTATGGCAAAACAGATGGATTAATGAAGGATAATTCAGATGAAGAAGACACATAATTTACACAACTCCTACTCCACTTCAGCATCCACACTGCGCGCCCGAACATGTTCTCGTTTGCTTATTCTTATCAAGGTCTATCCCAGCTATCATATAGAGAGTAGAGACAAGCAAACAGAAATGGGCAATTTAGAATCACCAGTTATCTAGAAAGCCAGAGTACCTGGAGAGAACCTGGGGAGAACATGCTCTGGTCAGAAGGGTTGAGTCCCTCTGAGGCAAGGAAAGTGAGGAAAGTGTGATTTTTAGGACAGTCGAGCCTATAACTGGCGGACACAGCTTACAACAACAACAAGCTGCAATGAACGAATGCAAAACAAAGCCAGGCTGGATCTGCGGGGAAAATGAACCGATCCCAATTGGGTCTGATGCCCTCATAAACATTGGTCCCCTCTGCCATCCCCACTCTACCCCATGAGCTCACTGCACCACCCCTCCACTCCAGACACCACACCCCTGCCACAAAGTCAGTATCAGTTTTCCAATAAAATTGGACTACACCAGGGAAAGGTCACTAACGACTTACCCAGTATTTTTAATGGTGCAGCCTGTCAGCAATGTAGCAATCGCCCGATAGCTCAGTCTCCAAGAGGACATTAATTGTGTTTCCTCTTAACATTCACTTGAATTTCTGCTGAAAGCCAGTATGATTACATTGCTTAAATTGCAACTAGATTTTCTCAGCATAGTCTTTTCATACTCCAAAACTTTGTGGCATCCTAAATCACAACTGTCCACACATCAGATTCAACAACAACAACAACAACAACAACAATAATAATAATAATAATAATAATAATAATAATGCATTATTACTTATTAGTTTTACATAAATATATAAAACTAATAGCTAATGGTTTCATCTTTTTAAACCCTCATATTTTATATTTCTAGCTGTCACCTCAATCCTAAGCGAATCACTAGATTACTATTGTTATTATTATTATTATTTCATTCATTATTTATAAAGCAAACAGTGAGTTGTTCACTTTCAGTCCAGAATGCTCCACCATTACATGGAGTTGTATGCTGCACTCTGTAGGTCAGGGCTGAAAGAGGAAACAGAGCAGAGTTTCACCACAGGGATGGGATGCTCGAAACACATGTTTAAATGCTGTGTCCAGCTTCTGAAGCACAACTACTTCGTATCGTGCCCCGAATCATAGTTCAAAAACCTCGTTTAGACCAGGACTAAACAAGGTTTTTGTGCGCTTCACTGCAGTTTCGACAGGTGACATACCTGCTGCTTCCAGGCATTGCGAGGCACTATCTTTCATTAACCTGAGTCATTTGTAAACACCAAATTAATCTCTTTGATGCTACCACTTTGTTTTGTATGTGTAAGAGAAAACAATACCCCATCTATCATTATTGTTATTATTGTGGATTGTGAAGACCAATATGAGTCATTCAACACTAAAAAAGTGCAATCAAGTAATCAATCAGATATTATATAGTTATATATAAATAATACAGAAATACCTATTTTGAATGACTGCTGTCATATAGATGAGAGGCACAGAGAAGACAGGGACAAATGCAATTGTCAGCCTGGGTGAAATGGACTTTTGCAATTCATCAGAATTAGTTCTTGAAAATGTGATGTTACCTTTTTATAAAGAGGGAATTTTGTCTTTTTCATTTAAAAGTATATATTTTAAATTAAATTAAAATGAAACCTAATGCTTTGCCAGCTTTGACTGACGGTGTGTAGAACAAACCTGATGACATGAAAGCCTAAAAAACTAGAGTCAGCAAAACTGATCCAAGCCCTTGTTTGCGTCATTGTTTCACAGAACAGAATCATCAAGATGTAGTCATAGCCAAATTGGTCAGCAGGTGTCACACAGACCTCCTATCAGGCAGAGGAGAACCACAACATCACACTGGAGTGGACGTTCACCACCAAACCTGACAGATCCAACAAAACTCTCAACATCCTCTGTGAACTTTTTTGTTATGGTGTGTTTGTTTGTTTCCCATTCGCTATAGTGTAGTTGTGGTGATTAGTGTGCCAATTATTGTTGTATTGTCTTATTACGTTATCGCTTGTATAGATTTAATAATCCGTGATCTTTTTTGCATTTGAGCAAATCAATTAATAAAAAAAATAATTGATTTACCAAATTATTTTCAGTTTAAAGTGACTACCACACCTTAATGAACTACCACACCTTAATGAATATTTATGTAAATGCATTTAATATCCTCCACTTCCAACAACTCTAGTGTGCAAATTATTGTGTCCATTGTCATATGTATGCACGTTTTCATCTGGGCGTTTATTCACTAAAATATTCTCTCAGTGAAATTCAAAATTCACTGAATTTCTATTCAAAGTCTGTCCTAAATCCTGGTAAAGATGAACGTTTTATATAAAAGAGCTCCTAAAGCTGTGAGGAGTGGTGAGGAGGACTTGTGAGAGGCTCAGTTCAGAGAAATATGTTGGAATAATGTTGAGGAAAAAAAAAGGGAAACTTTGTGTAAAACTGTCATTTACTGTATCTCTGTGATCTTTAAAGGATCACTCACCACTGATGTCATTATCAGGACAAAGTGAAAGCTGCATGTTTGCATTTCAGGTGTGCTGATTGATTCTAGATGTCAACTCTTGTAAACAAATCATTCCACCTCAATAATCTTCAGGCTGGTCCGCTGGGATGTGACAGGTCTGTTGATTCCAAACTGGTTTTCTGTGGGTGTGGAAAGAACAAACTTAATAGTATTACTAACATCCTCATGAATCCTCCAGTTTAAGGTGAGTGAGAAAATAGCTACCACACATTAATGAATATGAGTTCCAACAACTCTATAACCTAATGGTACATTTTCACAGCTGCATGTATACTAGTTACAGATTATAAAAGATCCATCCATACGTAAAAAAAAAAAAAAAAAATTTAAAAAATCTGTAAAACTTTTAGTAAAACTTTCAGTAAGACTTTTAGTTTAACATAAAGAATTTCTTATACGTTTCAAATGTTTTCAAACACACTGAAATTTAACCATTTAACAGTGAGAGAAACGTATGTAAAAAAAAAAGAAACAAACAAACAAAAAAATTAATGTTTGCCTTTTTATGCAATGTGTTTTTCTTTTTTTATTACAGTGTAGCTAAACTAATGGAAAGCTATTGTTGGTGATTGCTGTTTACAAATAGAACAGTCATAAACTATAAACTAAGTCATAACATTTTCATTTTTCTTGACATTAACATGCAGAGGAAAAGTATGAGTGAACTTTAACTGACAGAGTGCACAAACATTAATGCTCTTTACAGTCTGTTAGCTGTCAGTAATCTCCACAGTTTCTTATTACTGACTGTTTTATCAGAGGTTTCTTCATAATTTACACAGAGGCCAGTCTCCATGGACAGAGTTGATAGACTGATGGCAGTTTTCAAATGTTTATTGAACTGGCTGCAGTTGCACTGGGGACTGGAGAGTGGCTCAGGAGGGGTGGGGTTAATGCACGCCAAGTACTTAATGGTATCCATGCACTTAAAAGAATGATGTTATCTTACTTCCTGGTATGAATTGCGAGGGGGTGGGGCTCTCAGGTAGGCAGGCATATGGATCTCCAGGAGATCTGCCATCCTTTCAGCCACTAAGGACTCGGGATAATGAGAATATTTACAATTGGTGTAAATGGTAGTCAGGTTAAAGCCAAATTCTCTGCTTGCAAGGAAGAAAGAAGTAGAGACACACAAGTGAGGGAAGGAAGAATGAAAACAAAACCCCTGAGCCTGCCCGAACCATAACTGTTCAACACAAATAGGGTGATACTGTTCTGGTTGAATGAGTACAGTAATGAAAGTCTGTTTTAACCCTTTATGGACCAAGCATTAGGCTGCCTGGACTTATTTGGTAATTTTGGCTGTAAAAGGGTGAAAAATCATATTATAAGTGAAATCTTTTGCACCTTTTTTCAGAATAACCTCAGCTTTCAAAATCTGGCAGTCATTTTATGTTATTTTATTGCTGTGACAATGGAACAACAGTTAAGAGTGGAAAAAAAATACAAATCGGACGTTTTTTCAGATTAGCTAAGTGGAAACTGATATTCAACAGGAACAAAATGTAACACAACATGAACTTTAAATATGAACTATACTAAATATAGTAGGCCACTCAGTTTTTTAAATATCCAAGGCTTTTGGGGACGTTCCCACTTCTCCACACCCGCCACTCTGCTCCGTGAGTCATCAATTCTTACATGTGATTGGACCGTTGCAGCTCGTGCTTCCTAATGATGCGCAATAAAGTTTCGTAAAGCTTGTTTACTCGTCTTTCAGTCACCTTTTGAAATGTATTTCTTTGCCAAATGGTCAAGAAGTTACGCTAGTGCAAAGCGCACCTAAGTGGAGGTGGCTTTTCATTTTCCAGAGCAGTAGCTTGCAAACCATTTGTGCTATCATAATACACCAAATATCCCTGTAAAGCACAGCTTCTCTTCTTTCAGTAACCGTGGGAATTTTTTCTCTAGCTCAAATGGTCAATGAGGTACGGTAGTGCGAAGCGCACATGCTAAAGTCTAGGCGGAGTCCAGTTTTCCTTTTGTGTTCAGATAGCAGTAGCTTGTGAACGCTTTGTGCTACAGTAATACACCAAATATCCCTGTAAAGCGCAGCTTCTCTTCTTTTCAAAACCGTTCACATTTTCGCTCCAGCGTAAATGATGACGGAGTTTCAGTTGTTTAAAGAGCGCTTGTAAATGGGCCCGCCGACGGGCCCATGGTAAATTTAACAACTCAGAATAAAACACATAAATCTGTTCACATCTCTCTTTAAACAGCCCATAGAAACATTATAAACACTTTATTTGTTTGTTCTGATACAAATGTACCTTAAGAAACTAAATAACAGATGCAGACACAAAAGTCCAGGGCTAAAAAATAAAGCTGAAAGCTGCAGTTCCTCCAATGTCCACTTCAGGCTGGCTCTCCAAAACTTCAATGTTAAAATGTGCAAAATGAAAGTCAGGGACATTCAATATCTTTATAGGATGATGGGAAAAACTGCTGGCGATGAAAAGTAGACGAGTCAAAAATTAAAGTTCTCTGACATTTGAAGAAAAAGACTGACTCCTGACCAATGAGAGGGCAGGATACAGTGAACTGATTATAACACAGAGTGGTAAATATGTTAAACCTTATTTTTTAGTTTTTGTTTTTTTCTCTGGATCAAAAACACATTCCATTTTAAAATACTTATATTTATATGTGCATATATAAGCCAAACTAACAAATTTTAGGAGGGTTTAGAAAAACGTATTTTTTTTAATATCAATTTGTCAGTTTACTGCAATGTTAGTTATATTTTTCGTTAACTACAGTTACCGTGGACAGTTGGACATAATTCTATGTTGGTACCTGACAGATCCCCATTGTGATGTCATCAGGCTATGCTGGTAACTCTGACTCTGCCCACTGTGTCTCTGGAGCTCTCAGTGAGTTTTAAACTGGACACCAGTGGTTTGTGTGGGAAGTATTTGTGGTTGCAGCGGCACCAAAGAGGCAGACGAAGACAGTATCTTCTTGCTGTAAGTATATGTTTTTTGTTTGTTTGTTTAGGTTTTCTGTTGAGTTTTTTTTTTGTTATGAGTAGCACCACAGAGCACAAGAAGGTTCAATCCAACAGCTCCATAGAGCTCCGTAGAGTGCTGTGGCTTTAAGCCATAATAATGTGTACTTACCATGAGATGTTCGATCATGTTCTTTAGTGAAGATGACTGAATTATGTGTTTTACTGAAGCTACAGCTGTACAGCTTTGTGCACTTTTTTTTATACTATTGATAAATGTTATGTTTTATATTGAAGGCTTCCACAGCCCTATTAAAACTGAGCCAGAGACACAGTTTTTAAATTTGAAGGACCGGCTGGGCTGCTTAATCCAATTTCAATTTTTTATTATTATTTTTAATTTGTACGGTACAGTCATTTAAAAAGACCAGCACATCCTTATTAAAGCAAAAAGTGTTGCAGATTGTAAACTAAGAAACCTACTTTAAGGATTTCCTTAAAAAAAGACTAGAGGTTGCATCAACTGTAGAATTGTTTTTGTCTGTTCTTTGAACTAAAGCCACAGGTAGGTGTGACTGAGCTGGTCCAGTACAAGATGAAGTCACACTGGCTTTCGTTAGAAAGAAATCACAAACTCCAATGATCATCAGTGGTGGACAGCAATCACATTAATGTAATGGATGTGAGGATGCATTAAGATCACATCAGTGTCTAATGTGTTTCAGCTGCATTCATGAGTTTAGAGCACATTTAACTGATCAAATCATCTTCACTCGAACCATTTAACATAGACAGGTCAATCGATTTATTCTAATCACTGCAGCATCCAGTCAGCTAAGACTCCAACTGAAATCTAATGGCATTATTGAAGCTCATTAGCTCATTATTTGCGTAAAATTCATGCTACTGTCATCACTAGTAACTTTTGTATTTACAACAGTGATAAAAAAAACAGTAAAGTTAAAAAAGACATTGTGTAAAATATTTTCAGATGTATGCTGCTGTTTTTGAGTTATCTGATTTTAAAAAAAATTATACCACATCATTTTGCACCATCTTGTGATACAAGTTGGTATTGCATGCAAGTAGAGCCTTAATCACTATAGTTTTAGATGTAAAGTCATAGATCCTTTTTTTTTTCTTGTAGCTTTATTCATTTTGAGGGGTTTAAATTGTTATTCAAGATGGACTTCACACATAATTTGAGGCACTTTGTGACAAAAGGGGGTCATTCTCCTACACTCACAAGTGGGAACCATACCACTGAATCCCTAATGTCCTGCTCTAGTTACTCACTGTTTCTGCAAGGGCAGATTTATCAGAAACCATATTTTATTTTATTTATTTTTATAACAGTTTTGTCCACCTCATCTCCATTTCTTTACTTGTTTTGCTCTGTCTCCTCTCACAGTGAGAAGATGATCTGCAGGATCCTGCTGCTCACCATCCTCACCTCGTGTGTCTCTGGTTAGCGCTTCACTTTATTTCCAAGAAAAAATACGACTGCCAGAGCTGTTTTTGGATTAAGAAAATGTAACTGTTTAATAAATTATATTGCTATACTTGCATACAATTCCTGAAGCAATAAGAAAGAATAAGGGTGTTAACTAATTCATGAATTGATTATGAAAACAACAATTCAGCAGCATGCTTTACACTGCATTAATAAGTACTTCAGCTGTCCACTAATTTATTTATTAAGGTCTCCATTTGCTATGTTTTAATGCACTGCTATTTCCTGAGGTGCACATGAAATGTATGTAACCACTAAACACATATGGAAAGCAAAGATTAGCACAAAAATTGGCACAATTAAGCAAGAAGATCAAGGTAATTAACATCTGCATTTATTTTTAGTGTATTTATTAGCACATTAACACCATTTCATATTAATCATTTATTTATAATGATTTACTTTGGCCATTTCAGGACTTTGAGGCATCCTAAATAAAACTGGTGCTGGAATTGTGTTTATTAAAGCATTAACAATTTTATTTGTCTTATAAGGTCCACAAATGGTCAACTTTAAATGCCACATAAGCAAAATAACCAAACAAGTATAAAGCATTTAAAAAAAATAATACTGGCCTTAAAAACCAAGTTTCTAAAATCAACTACAAATTCAGCTTTCCATTGGGCTGACACTGTCTTTTCCAAAGTTTAGGAGCTACAACTTTAAAACTATGGTCACCTCATGAGTAGCTGAAATGTCTTTATTTATGACTTTTTGTTTTTAGAATAGAAGCATTCTGTTCATCATGAAACCTCGATACATGCAGTTTCTCAGTGTGTCTGCTCCTCTCTTTCCCTCTCTGTCTCCTCAACAGGATCATTTGTAGTCAATGTGACACAGACCTCCTATCAGGCAGAGGAGAACCACAACATCACACTGGAGTGGACGTTCACCACCAAACCTGACAGATCCACCAGATCTCTTTTTATCCTTTGTAGCTTTTCTCACAAATTGCATGAAATATTACCTGACCGTGTAATCCCAGAAGTATTAACCCCAAACAAAACCTTGTATCGTGTGGATCGTGGTGAAGAGGTCACAGATTCTCAGGACAAAGACTTTACAGGAAGATTGTCTAGTGACAAAGACGCCCTCAGAGAAGGAAGAATCAGACTTCAACTGTCCAGACTCAGGACTGATGACTCGGGTCTGTACCTGTGTGATGTGAACACTGATCATGGTTCTGGCTATAAGAGCTGTCAACTCAATGTCACAGGTATGTTATTAAGAAGAGTATTTTGTCTTTTTTTGTTCTTTTTCTTTAAAGATGATTTCACTGTTGATTTGCTTAATTGTCATTTATAACTGAAACATACAGCATAATGTGCTTTCAGTGACAGTAAATGATTGTCAACAAGTATCTTTGGGTCTTTTGAAACAGCAGCTGATGAACTTCCTTTGAGTCCTCGAGCAGAGAGACGGAGAAACATCAGCTTTTCTGCTGGAGTGTTACTGCTGATTGGAATACCAGCAGCAAGTGCCGTGGCTCTTTTTGTCTGTGTTTTTTGGGTGATCTTTTGTAAAAGCGGATGAGATGTGGGAGACACTCCTTGTGGAAGAAATGGTGATCCTGTTAGTCTAAATTTCCATCAGGATGCTGTTTTTTACCTTTAGTTACAGTCATAACTCTGTCTTTGTTCAACATCTGTTTTAAATGATATATAACAGAAAAGCAAAGCAAAGCTTTTCTGTGTTGCATTATGTTCCTGTCAGGGTTTGATCCAAAGTTAATACAGCACCAGTGACTGATGTGAGTGTACAGGCTATTATACAAAACAGCTTCTTATTGTATTTTGATGCATGCTCAATCATCCAGGTAAGTAAATCCCCAAAGGTTGATTCTGTTTATCTTGACGTAGCGTTTTCAATGGGAGAAACGTTTCGTCACTCATCCAAGTGACTTCTTCAGTCTCAGCTGACTGCAGGTTTCCCAAACCTTATAAACAGTACATTTGCACAATGACTGAAACCAGCCCACTGAATCAACAATGGGCTGTGAGGTCAATTTCTTGATCATTAATAACCAAATTGTCATGTCCATTGATTAAAAAGCTTTAGAGACACATAGGGGATGATATATGGCGATTCAAAATATCACAAAATTTTGTCTTGGGATGCTTGATTTATTTTATTATGACTTTGTTATGTACATTGCAGGCTGATTGCACATACATTGTTCCTGATTTTTTTTGTTGTTTTTTGTTGTTTTTGTTTTTTCTTTGTTTGTAAACCAAAATAAACTTGTGATCGGAAACCTTTTTTACCTTGGTATTTGTTACTAAACATTTAAATACATTTTACTATACAATGACATGAATGCTACACATTTGCTTTTTCTGCATAGATTAAAAAAATACTAAAATAATTGTGCTGAAAATTAAAATCAAGTATAATAAAACGGGTTTTGACAGAGCAAATAATGAAAGCCTGCACTTTGCACTTGTCTTTACTGCATGCCAAAAAAAGCCCTATACATAAAAAGAACATAGAAGACAGAATAAATATATTTAAAATACTATTCCCATAAAACTAAACATTGGCCAGAGTGAGCTGCCTTATTGGAGGTTCCCACTCTCAGTTCAGACCTTCAGGATTAATTTTTGTCATGCTCATGGCTGAGACCCACAGTAAAAAAGCATACATTTAGTAACTTCGATGTGCGTTTCCATATGCTGGTTTATGTTGCTAATTGTAAGATTTTTGGGGGGGTTGGTTTGTAGTTTTTCAGCCATCGGTGGGGTGTGAACTGCATTCCTGGCAGCAGCTGTATTTTTCAGTTTGAGGAAGGTTGAGTTTCCTCTGACACACAGTTTGATATGAACTGATGATCAATAAAATGTCTTTGTTTATAGTAAAGGGCCACCATCCAGCAGGCTGGACTTTGAGAGCTTTAACTATAACACATGGGGCTTTATTGTGTTTTTTGTTATTTTGAAACTGTGCTCATAACTTTATATCACTATCTGTTTTTTTTAGTTTTTAAGTGACATTTTTAAAGCTACACATTTTACTGTTATCATACCAGTGCAATCCTCAAAGATATCACTAGATGGCACAAAGCACTCATGGGGAAACTTAAAAACCTCTTTGAAAGAAGTGCTGCTGAGTAAATTCCAGTTTCAGATGCTGCCAGTTTGCAAAGAGGCGATTTTTGAGCATACAATATGTGAGAGTTCTGGGAAGCATCTCCTTCACTAAGGTGAAACAGACTCACAATGTCTGATAGGAAAATTGTTTTGGTTTTGTTATGCTTTTATTTTGAAATCCACTAACCACTTCCTGAAGGCCAGATGCATGGAGTCCACACATGATGACCAGCTATTGATGTTCACCTGAAGGGAATTCCCAGAGCTGAGGCTGTGAGTGTTGTAGTTTGATTTTATTTTGTTTGTTTGTATATTATTTATTTGGCATTAGTTTTGTAGTCTGATGATAGTTGGGTGTGTTAAAATGAGTACAGTATTTCACTCTATATATTTTTTTTTGTAGGTGGACTGTTTGGGGGGGGGGATTTCACACCTCAAACATTTAGTAAACAATTAGGGCAAATACAAGTAAACGGCAATAAATTACAGGTAGTAATAAAATATACTACTAACTCTTTTGCGCTACGTCCACACCTACACGGGTATTTTTGAAAACGCAGCTGTTTCTATGCGTTTGGGCCTTTCGTCCACACGTAAACGGTGTTGCGATTCACCGAAAACAGAGATTATTTAAAACTCCTTTTTTAAGTTTATGTGTGGACGAGGATTATAGAGTTCGTCACGCAACGTCAAAGGTATGTGCCTCTTTTCACGTCACGCTGTGCGCCACGTTATTGTTTACATGAGATGAATTGCAGAATGGCAGATAGGGACAAAATACTGTTGCTGTTAATCTGACTATCTTCCGGTTTTACACGCTTACATACACACACGCAGTTACTGTCCCTGCATTTAGAAAGGCAGAGGCGTCACGGTGTAATTATTTTACGTGTAGTTGTTTTTTTTCCTGTGTAATAATATTCAACATTGCTGTCAATACATTTTTCAAAAAATGCCTCTCTGTGCAAAATGGGTTTAAACACATAAACAGCTGTGGGATACTGTTTGTCCATGATTTGAACAGGGGGAACAAATTACGGCAGGATCAGCCTGATATTATTTGTATCCCACTGTAACTTTACTGCATAAAGAGCTAACATGTCCAAAAAGTCAGGAGTAGTTAGTTATTACAAGAAGTGTTTGTGAACTAACAATCAAGAGTGTGGGATACTGTTTGTCCGTGATTTGGAGAGCCCAGCGCTGCTCCCGACGCAGGGAAAACTATTTGCAGGGGAGACCTACCTCGGCACTTGTGCAGGTGAAGCCAAAGGGAAGATGTGCTTCACCATATTTTCTAGTCTTTGGCTTGGAAGGAAGTTGGTTTGGAAACATATTTGGCGATGCTTCATCTCCTGCTTTGCGTTTGTGTGGGAGCCCCGTCAAAAACCTGTCCATTATGCTAGCAGTGTCCAAGCTTTCTTTTCTTTTTTTCTTTTCATACCACCCCCCCCCTGCAATGGCTCTGGCGGGCCCCACACTTTGGGAACCTCTGCTGTAAGTGATGTTTGTGCTGCTGCACTGCAGCATGTAATTGTGCATTGCTTGCAGTTTTTCCCCTGTAGCTGTGCACCCCTGATCTTCCCAGCACAGTCACGGAAATCTCTCAATCTGTATCTCCATGCCTGCATAATGTCAGTGGAAAGAAGAGGAGACAGCAGCAGTAAGTTTTTTTAAATTTTTTATTTTTTTTTATCTGTAACTCTGTTTTTATGTAAAACATTTCTGAGAGTGCTGAAAGTGAGATCTCTGCTCTCAATATCATTAGATATAATGTTATTATTTTACCAGCTGATGTTACATTGTAATACAGACACTTTACATCATTTACTGTCAGTGTTTGTCCTCCTTCTTTCTCCTGTGTCTCTCTTTAATCCATCGATTGTCATTTTTTACAAAGCTGAATAAATGAAGATGTCATTTCTGGCACTGTAATGTGCGAACTCACAGAGGCACATTTTATAAGTTACACTTTATACTTTGCCGTAAGCTTGGAGAAACCTTGTGTTTCCTTCATCAGTCTCTGTATCCCTGATAAGAAGCTTCTTCATCAGAAAAGCAGCATGAAAACTCCTTCCTCTGCACACTTTATTCACAGCACAACAAGCTGCTCTTTAGCGTGAATGAAATGCAATGAGGCATTCAGGAGCAGTAAGGAACTGTAGGTTACATTAATATTGAAGAACTAAACATCAAACTAAAAACAAGTTAATGTCCAACTGTTTTCTGTTTGTTCTCAACATTACTATGAATCAAAGGAGCTTCATATTAAAGAGTCATGTTGTTGTATCTAAACGAGGCAGTAATCACAGAAAATCCTCCTTAAATGTTTATTTATAGACTTCTGTTTCTGTTTTGTATACAGACTCTGTTCAGGTTCCAATCAGACTTATAATTATAGAAATGAGTTCAAACCAAAAGAAGCTGAGTAACTATGTTTTCATTCACTTTGATTTGTTCACTCAGCAAACACATTTATTTATAGCCTTATATTTTTATAACACATAATGACTTTTTCCCCTGGAGGACAAACTCTGTAACTACAACACTGTTTCTGAATGACTGAATTACCTGCTTTGATATTTTTGCAATTTCTCAATGTGTGTCAGGGTCCTGGGTTTTTTGACTAAGTGTTTTGAGTTTCCTGTGTTTTTTGTCACTCTGTATTGTGAATTATGTTCTCATTGTTGGTCTTTTGTTACTCCCTTGAGTGTAGTTTCTTGTGTTCCATGTTTAGTATTTCCCTCTTATCATCTCTAGTCTTTTGGTTCTTAGAGTTCTCTGCCTTATGGTTATGTCTCTGTGTTTCTTAGTTGCTCTGTCTCCACCATGTCAACTTCGCGTCTCAGTGTTATACTTCCTGTTTTACTTTGAAGGTCTGTGTCTCATGTGAGTGTATCCTGCTTTGCTTCCTTGTCTTGTCAGTTCTGATTTCTCCCAGCTGTGCCCTCCTTCTGTGTCTCATTCCCTCATTATTCCCCAGTGTATTTAAGCCCTGTGTTTCTCTGTGTCAGTGTTGTGTTGTCCCTCAAGCTGTGTGTTCCCTTGTTTGCCTCTCTTTAAAGTTTAGTTTATATTTTCCCAGTTTAGTTTTGTATTATTATTTGTGTCCCACCAAGCCAGCAATAAAGCTGTGATTTTGTGTTCACCCTCATGTCTGAAAGCCTGCATTTTGGGTCCAACTCCTGCCTGCCACACAGCGATTCTTGACATTGTGTCTGTTTGTAGATGTTGTAATGAGTGAATAAAGCCAGACTGTAGATTTTCTTTATTCTTCTTGTGCTGACTGAGCTCATGTGTTGATGACTCTTCACCTCTGTCTCCTCTCACAGGGAGAAGATATTCTGCAGGATCCTGCTGCTCATCATCCTCACCTCATGTGTCTCTGGTTAGTTTACAACTTCACTTTATGAACTCCAAATAAAGCTCAACAACAGATTTGTTCCAGTTCTCAGTGTGTCTGCTCCTCTCTTTCCCTCTCTGTCTCCTCAACAGGATCATTTGTAGTCAATGTGACACAGACCTCCTATCAGGCAGAGGAGAACCACAACATCACACTGGAGTGGACGTTCACCACCAAACCTGACAGATCCTCCAAAACTCTCAACATCCTCTGTGAACTCTTCATCAGTCATAAATCCTCAGTCCTGTATCATGTTCATGAAGGTGTTGAGGTGTCAGAGTCTCAGGATGCAAAGTTTTCAGGACGAGTCCAGAGTGACAAAGACGCCCTCAGAGAAGGACGAATCAGACTTCAACTGTCCAGACTCAGGACTGATGACTCGGGTCTGTACCTGTGTGAGGTCAACACTGATTATGGCTTCAGTGTTGGAAGATGTCGACTTAACGTCACTGGTAAGTAAAATTTCACAAGAGTTCATAATGATTTCAGTAAGAGTGAGTTAATAAAATACTATTATAATAATATTTTTGATGACTCACATGTATTTGGTGTCTTTGCAGCTGTTAGAGATTGTCCTCAACCTGAGACATCAAACACAGAAAGTCAAGGAAGGATCGGAGTTTACTGTGGACTGATAGCAGCCTTGCTGCTTCTCTGCTGCTTTTCATTCATTTACTGCCTGCACAAAAAGGAAGATTAGTTCTGCAGCAAAATGTACAGCTCAGCAAATGAATCACCAAAAATAATTAGATCAGCAGTGAAAATGATAATACTGGAGTTTAGTTTAATAACACAGTGCCACAAAATAATAGTGTAATAATTTAATTTTACAGGCTTAGGTATTCATTGCCACTCGGGCGGTTAATTTCTTCATGCCTAAATTCAACAACCTGCATGTGTATAACTCAGGAGCTAGGCATACAAAGAAATTCTTGCACACGTCAGTGTCTGCATTGCGCCTGCTGTTGGAGTTTTACGCTCGCAATAGAATCTTGTTTACTCTAATCAACAGACTTTTGACTGTCTGGAGGGCAGAGCCCAAAGAAACAACACTGTTCTTTTGTTTTTTAAACACTCTGGTATTGACAAGAACCATATGATTTTCCCAACAAATAAAACAATATGAACAGTAGAATTTACATGTCAACACAAAAATGTTCAGTTATGCATGAACTAGAGTATAATAATCACTTTCATCTTAAAAAAGAATATTTAATAAATGACTGACATTTTCCTGCTTTTTAGCTACTCTTCACCAGCACCACTAATTTCTGAATGGGCCTTTGAATGATGGATGTTTGGATGAGGAGTTTGCCTCATTTTCCTAACTTCCATTCTCCAATCTGCATTGTCACCTTCCGTATGAGCCTGTCTTCATCGTCATGTGCTTCAACAACTCTGGCAAGTTTCCATTCATTCAGGGAAATCCTCCTCTTTGAAGATCACAATATCACCCCCCTCCACGTTATGTCCTGCCACATGCCATTGCTGTCTCAGAACGATGTTTGCCACATATTCCTTCCTCTATCTGTGCCAAGATTGCAGATATTGGACCCTTCTCCACCATTTTTAGCATACAGATCCTTCTTGACAAATTTACCTGGAGGGGAAAATGGAAAAGAGGATTTCCTGGTGATCAAGTGATTGGTGTGAATGGCTCCAAACTTTTGGAGTCACCGATGTTATTGACAATGAGTGGGAGGTTATTCCTAATGGAGAGAGCTTCATAAAGGAAAGTCTTTAAAGAGGTATCATCCAACCTTAAATGATTGCAGTCAAGGACTGTGCTTAGTACACTTCTCACTGTCTGGATTTGATGCTCCTGGTAGTGACTCATCCCACTCTGTGCCTCTCTGACACATCTCTTGCAGCACCTTCAAGAATGACTGGGGCTAGAAACGCTAAAAGGTCATAGGAGGAAGCCACAACTGCAAGAATCCCTCAGCGTGTCTCTGACACCTTGAAGCAGAAGCTACCATTTTCACTGTTCCACATTATACCTAGCACTTTTTGGACTGGTAAATCATTATGGTTAAGGTCAACATTTTTGTTGTAACAGTGGATCATCGATGTACTTCCACCTTCATCTCCGTTGACACAGCATGATCGTGAGAATGTACTTTCTTCAACTGCGCCTTGTGTTGATGGTGTCTCTGCTGGAGAGTGATCTTCATGCAATGGAGTGTGGTGACTCTTTCTGCATATCCCACACATTGCACCGTTTCTACAGTCTTTAGAATTGTGACTTTTTCCTTAGACATACAAAACACAACTTATTTTCTAGTATGCATTTTTTCTTATCCTCTGCAGACATTTCCATTAGGCTCTTGCATTTATGTATAGAGTGGGTTTTCACCACAGCAAATACATGTGTCAGTATTTGAGTTTTGTGATTGTATGCTCCATTTCTTTGGTTTCTTAGCATCTCTCAACTTGATTGCACCAGGGTCAGATTTGGCTTTTGATCTTGATGGATCCAGCTGCTCTGTGACATAACGGTTCCATTTAGATGTCACCCATTCAGAAGTTTGACTAGTATTTTCTCGTTCACAGTCATTGAGAACCTGTAAGCCCTTTATGTGAGGCATTACTACATGTTTGGAGGAAATCATTGAATTCCTGTAGCTTGTGTACTGGAATTTCCTTTATCTGATGATCTAATGCAACAGGGGGAAAGATAAATGGAAATGACACATAATTAGAAAGGGCAGTAATCCTACTAACATACACACATGCAGCAATGCTCATGAAGATCAGATAATATTTTAAGCATGCATTTCTGTTATTAGCATCTTGTCCGGTTGACTTAGTGGGTTGAGAAGTGATATATAGAGTAGTTGACTGTTACTATATCATGGGAAGATTCCTGAATTAAAACATGAGTGAACAGAATGCTGCAGAGGGGTTAAATGAGTGGAGACTCTAATAGATTGTTGAGTTTCTTGTTTCTGATGTGTGGTGGAGATTTTATCATGACATACACCTGGTTACATGGGAAGAAACTCATTATCTAATAGAACATCAGTGTTTTGTGCATTGTGTGGCTGGTGGGTGGAAGGTTTGGGGGATTTATCTGGATAATGCATTTTTCGGTACCAAGTTTGTTTTATCTTTCCAAGAGAAAAGATATGCTTGGACCTGTCCTAAACTAGGCTTTCATTTTATTTTTTAACAGTGCCCTTAAAAAATGAGTATGCCTTTACGTATGCTGCGCGAGAGGTTCTGGTATCAGCAAAAAAAAAAACAAAAACATATAAGGGGACTGACTGAACTGATGATGTGTGTCCCTGTGTCCCAGGGATCCCAGGGGCTATGTTGTCTGGGGGCTTTTTGCCCCCTGGTAGGGTCTCCCATGACTAATTGGCCACTTGTGAGGGACCAGACAAAGAGCGATTCAGAAGACCATCGAGGGAACAGTTCACCCTGTCCAGGAAAGGGTTACCGGGCACTGCCCTGGAAGGTGCCCGATGACGAACAAATGGTGGCCGGGCCTTAGTCCTTGGGGCCCGGTCGGGCACAGCCCGAAAAAGGGACATGGGACCATCTTCCTGAAGGTCCACCACCCGCAGAAGGTGCCGTGGGGGTTGGGTGCATTGTGAGCCTGGCTACCAAGACTGGCAATTGTGACATGGAATGTCACCTCTCTGGTGGGGAAGTAGCCTGTGTTAGCGTGAGGTTGAGAGGTGCCGGCTAGGTATAGTCGGGCTCACCTCAATGCACTGCTTGGCCTCTGAAACCAGTCTCCTGGAGAGGGGCTGGATTCTGTCTCAGTCTAGAGTTGCCCCTGGTGGGAGGTGGCGGGCTGGGGTGGGTACCTTGGCTTGGCTTGCTGCCTGTATGTTGGATGAGAGGGTTTGTTCCCTGCTCCTCCATATAAGGAGCAGGGACAGTCAGGAACGGGTCCTGACTGTCGTCTGCACTCATGTGCCAAGTGTCGGTTCAGAATACCCAGGTTGGTGGCAGAACCCCTTGGGTGGATGAGATCTGCCCCGAGTTCCTGAAGGTTCTGGAGGTTGTAGGGCTGTCTTGGTTGACATGCCTCTACAATGTTGTGTGGAGATCAGGGGCAGTACCCCTCAATTGGCAGACCGGGGTGGTGATTCCCATCTTTAAGAAAGGGGACGGGAGGGTGTGTTCCAACTACACTCCTCAACCTCCCTGAGAAGGTCTATACCAGGGTGCTGGAAAAGAGAGTCCATCTGTTAGTCAAACCTTGGATACAGGAGGAACAGCATGGGAGTTTGCCAAGCCAGTCTACCCGTGTTTTGTGTTTTTGTCGACCGTGTTCCTTGGGTGTCCTGTGGGGTTTGCTATGGGAGTATGGAGTGTCTGGCACATTGCTACGGGACATTCGATCCTTATGGAACCGTTGCAAGAGCTTGGTCTGCATAGCCGACAATAAGTCGGACTCATTCCTGGTGGGTGATGGGCTCCGCCAGGGCTACCCTTTGTCACTGATTCTGTTTGTAATTTTTATCGACAGAATTTTTATGGGCAGCCAAGTGGTGGAAGGCTTTCACTTGGGTGGTCTCAGAATCTCATCTCTGCTTTTCGCGGAAGATGTGGTTCTGTTGGCTTCATTGGGTCATGGCCTCCAGCTCGCTTTGGAAAGGTTCGCAGCCGAGTGTGAAGCGGTGGGAATGAGAATCAGCACCTCCAAATCTGACGCCATGGTCCTCAGCCGGAAAAGGGTGAGGACCAAGGGAACACCTTGGTGTTCCCCCGGACAAGCTGGAGGAGGTGGCTGGGGAGAGGAAGGTTTGGGCATCTGTGCTTGGGCTGCTGCCCCTGCGACCCAGCCCCGGATAAGCGGATGTAGATGGATGGATGGATGGATGGATGGATATTCAATGTCATGAACTCTGTGTGGCAGGCAGGATTGGATGCAAATGTAGACTCTTCGACAGGACTTACACACAAAAAGCTTTATTGCTTGTCAGCGTTATTGCCGGAACAAGTTAATGCAGGAAACTGGAAATCCTAGGAACTAAACAATGAACAAAAACACAGCTGGTATGAGAGAGAACATGATACTGGACAGAGGGAAACAGAGGGCTTAAATACACAATGCAATGACGAGGAGCGAGGGAACCACAAGGGAGCATGAAAAAGGAGACAAGAGAGACATGGCAGGCAGGGGAAACATGGATAAACACAATAGACAGGGAAACGTACAATGAAACATAAGGAGGGAAAAAAGACACAAGGACTCACAAACATATATAAAACCCAGACACATATAGAGAGACACCAAGGGCTAAGACACAAGGGAATCTAATAATCAAGGAACTAAACAGCATAACTAATGAACCAGAACATAAACCATAATACAAAATTTTACCAAAACAAGAAACTCAAAATGCTGGTTCAAAAGGACCCAGAACCATGACTTTAAATGAATTTTGCTGACAGCACAGTTAACCAAAACAAAACTAATATAAAGCATACTGTTCAAGGGCAGTGAAGACATCTACTGGGCCAACTTTGTCTGTGGCTTTTGTGGTATCAAATTCATTTGTGATACAAATGTTTGTCCAGATACTATATATTTTAAAGGTGTTTTTTGTCTTTAAAAAAAGGTTTGAAATTATATTTTTATAACAATGACTCTTTACTTCTCTAGTATGAGTATTCGAGTGACCCTAGCGAAAAAAGGGACCCGTTTGGGTACTTTTGGATTTTTGATTCTCAATATATCAGTCATTTTAAAGACCAGTTGCATGAAACTTGGCCAGGATGTGTGTTTTAGGATTATTTTTAAAATTCAATGATCCCCTCTATGGTGTGGTGTATAGTAAAGGAGATTCACATATGTACTACCTCCTGTTACTCTTGTACCCGTTTGGCCCCATTGACTCCCATTATAATCACATATTTTCAATATACTGTAATCCTGACATGTGATAATGCTTTTCTCATGAATAGCTAATGGATCTAAGCCTCTGCCTTCAAAATAAAGGAAAAATAGGTTTTGGATCAAATGAGCACAATATTAGGCACAGCACCACCATAGACATTTTCAGTGGTTTTGAATGCAGGACATGGTTATCTTACCTTTCAAAATACATGGTAATAAAACAGCTGACCACCATAAAATTGTCTTGATGTAGTGGAACTGATATAAGTGAGTGGTGTGAATGTGATTGAGAATATATATATATACTGTGTGTGTGTGTGTGTGTGTGTGTGTGTCGGTCGCAAACAAAACGGCCCATAGCGCCGCCTCCTTGAAGTGAACAACGGGAGCCTGCTCCGTTTTTTTCCCTTTCTCTAAATCTCTCTAAATGTTTTTTTTTGCTTCATTTTGCACATGAGCCTTGCGTTTGCTCTCAGCAAGCGAGGGGAGGGGTGCCAAAGCAGCCACGTGTTTGTTGAGCAGAGGGGGGAGGGGCAGTCGCTACTCTCCCAGTGGCACGTCAACAGAGCCGCGGGGAGAGACAGATCGTTTTCTATCTTCTTGGATTCAAGTGCACCTTTGAAGTCTGTGAGAATAGTTTGCAGCCTGGTCTTACAAGTCGTTTCTGCACAGACGCCACAAAATGCACTGGCGCACGCACAACACGAAGCGCACGGTCAATTTAGGGGAGACTTGGAAGCTGTGCTCATCATGCAAACAGCGCGTTATTATCGTAACTGCTGCAAATGGTAGGATATGTCCTGTCTGCAAAATCCATCCATCTAGAGGTTCGTGCTATAAAATGTAAATTACCTCTTTGTTCAGTTTGTTGTTGAGTTTGTTCAGGTCAGTCCAGTTTCCCAGTGGCACAGGGACAGAACAGGAGGGAGAGACAGAAAAAGATCATCGTCTATCCAATAAGATAGAGGATGATCTTTTTTTTAAAATTCAGGTGCACCTTTGAAGTCTGTGAGAATAGTTTGCAGCCTTGTCTTACTAGTCATTTCTGCACAGACGCCACGAAATGCACAGACGCGGGCACGCACAACGCGAAGCGCACGGTCAATTTAGGGCAGGCTTTTGCTGAGAAAGAGCAGCGTTCCAAAAAGCGGAAGCAGGGCTCATCGTGCAAACAGCACATTATTATCGTAACTGCTGCAAATGTTAGATATATATAAGATATGTCCTGTCTGCAAAATCTATGCATCTTGTGGTTCATGCTATAAAATGTAAATTACATCTTTGTTTAGTTTGTTGTTGAGTTTGTTCAGGTCAGTTCAGTTTGTTTTTTTGCAATAAAGTGTTATTGTTCCAAAAATAATAATGCATCCAAATCAATGTTGTTATGAATTATTTACCTATTCAAGGCTGCAATAACCTCATGCCAAATAGTTCCATTTGCAACTAATTTTTTGAAAATATTGCATATTATGGGTTTTTCACCCCCCAAAACAGGGGTTTTTATGACAATAAAGCCATAAAAACCTAAAAAATATTTAAAAAATAATGAAAAACTTTATATCAGTGGTTAGGTCTGAAGTTGTTTAAAAGATCTGATATGAAAAAAAAAATAAAAAAAATTCATATATGATATTGCTATATCACCTTTTGTCAGGGGACCCGTTTGGGTACGAAGGGCAAAGGATGGGTGTAAATTTTAAGGGATGCTCAAGTATGGCACACAGAAACAGACAGGTGCTCTGGCATTGATTTGAATAATGACTACAATAGTCAAGTAAATGCTAATTTGAATCTTGTCAAACACAAAAGGAAATTAATTCGTTCCAGAGGGTCTTTCGTAAGTCAAAATTTTCGTAAGTCGAAGCACCTTTTTCCATCGCCTTTTGAGTGAGGCGATGCTGGCTGAAGACGAAGTTCTTGGTGGAGGCTGAAGAAAGCATATGTATGCATGCATACATACGTACGTGTACATGTACATCACATTATGGAATTTAATTCTAAACATTAAAACTAAAACTTACATTTACGTTAATTCATGTACGTACGTACACTGTCCAATGATATCTTTTTAACATTTTTTTAAACTCGCTCATATTATGCCTTATGCAGCCCCATTATGAATGAACGATAGGCTAATTGCAAATGAAAAGCACACGAAATAGCGCACTGCAACAATAATACGTCTTTCACGTGGAACAGCTAAACGCATTTCGTTACACGGGCATTTTGTTGTACCATGGGCAAAAATATTGCCGTTAAGTGCCTTCGTAACTTGAATTTTTCGTTAAATGGGGTCTTCGTAAGCTGGGTAAGCCGGGGTTCGTGTATGTATATATATATATAATTAATATATAACAACAGGCTACTTTGTCTGCACAGTAGCCTGTTGTTCAAATTTGGGGAATAAGAAAGAAGTAAGGGATATTTGTTGTTGGTGGTATTTTGATTAAAACCTCTGAAGTCAATACACAGGCAAGGGATCTTATGCACTGTTATCCACAAAGAAAAACCCAACACTGAGAAGGGATGAAGAGCTGCTAGTGAGCCTTTTTCCATGGCTGGTCATTCTCATCTGCAGAGACTGGAGAGGTGGCTAGTAAGTAAAGGTACCAAACGAGAAGATAAATGTAAATGGCCTGTATTTGTATAGTGCTTTACTTAGTCCTAAAGGACCCCAAAGTGCTTTAAACTACATTCAGTCATTCACCCATTCACACACACATTCACACACTCACACACTGGTGAGTGTCAGATCAATGGGACAATCATATCAACTTATGTTGGGGTGGAAGCAAAGGTCCCAAGTCTTTGCATATCTGTAGGGGGCATAGTGACAGTGTCTGGTGACTTCCTCAAAAAATCCCAGTCATCACACTAGTCATGTACAAACTGAGATTCATAGTAACTACCTGAAAAGGCAAGGTTCACAGGTAAGGTCGTAGGCAAAGAAGCGCTTCAGGCAGGGGAATCCAGCAATCAGTCCACAGCGTTTTTCTCCACAGTCTCCCATTTCCACAGGTGTGCCTGAGAGCCCGAAACACACAAGCCACAATGAATCCAACCACGCACACACAAATAAAGAGAGAGAGAGATAGAGGAAGTGACAGAGAGAGCAAAAAGAGGAAAGATTAGGTTGATGGGTGAGTCAACAGGAGGACAAGGGGATCATGACATATTGGTGATAATAAGTTATTATACTCTGGATATCACACCTCGTCAGACAAATATCATTTGGAAGATTCAAAACTGCTGAAAAAGTGAGTAGTGAAATTATGGGAAGGGTGCCGCTGTAAGTAAAATTCATAGAGGTTTTTTTCTTCTTTGTCTTTAGTTTTTTTAGCGTTGCAAACTATTCCGTATGTAAAGCAGTAAGAGACATCATAGCTTCATTCTTTCTGCTAACATTTACAGAAATGTTGACACACCCAGTAATGCCCAGAGGTTCCCTACTGTAATCAGTCATAATAGCCTTAATAACAATACTTGAAATGACATCTTATCAACAATAAAAGACTAACACAACAAAGCTGGATTAACATTAAAATATTGTAATGATTAAAATCTTTACATTCAGGGACTCTCCCACTACGTTTGGCTACATTTGAATCGTCTGTTAATAAAGTCCGGAATAAAGTGGCACAGAAATGTCGTCTGCATAGTGGCCATAGTAAGAGTTTTTCAAATGTTTCAAATGCTAAAGGAAGGAGTTTTAAATCTTCTTTTATTACATTCTTTAGAATAGGAAACACTTGACCCTCCTTTAGGAAAGAATAGGTGAAAATGCTGTCTCATCTGCACTGACACACTCCATTTAAACATTAATTTTAACTACATTTTTCTATTTCATGTCATAACCTGCTAAAATGTTTTAAACACATACTTAAAAATATTTTTTAAAAATGTGTTAAACACACATTTGAGTTCTAAACATTACACTGCTGTACAAAAATCTGCTTCTTGGCCGTTTTGGAAGACCTTAGAAAAACTTAAATTTATATAAACTCTTTAAATCCACATTATGTGCTAATTTGTTAAACGTGCATTCAAGGCAGCTGTAGCTCAGGCGATAAATGAGAGGAGGCTGAAGTAGAATCTGTATGCTTTTGATACCAGAGTTAACTCTTCTGCTGGAAATCTTTGGACACTATATAAGGTCCTGATGACTGAGACTAACGTGAAGTGCAGGACTTATCCAGAGGAAACCTGCGTTATTATAAACTATTTCACCACATAAGCTGGAAATCTGTAACAGCTGAACAAAAAGCACAGTTTGCCATCAGATCCTGAGCTCCCCATGTGTTCATGATGGTACTGTTACTGTGTCATGTGGGTAGACATGATTTTTTCCTTGGTATTAGAATTAGCAAAATTTGCATCATGCAAACTTTAATAAACCATGTTCGCATCACTCATTTAAATCCTCCTGAAAGTATTGCAAATACATATGCCATAAGCCCAGCCACAAAAACTCCCGTCCTTTCAGTCACAAAACAGACACCTTGCCTAAATCTAGTTTTTTAAAAAAGAGGGCCTTACACAGACCTTCACTCAGTCTGACCCACTATGTTCCTTTTTTAAAATTATTGATGGTAATGAAGAGATATTTTAAGGCTGTTATTATTTATATCACCAGCATAAAATAACATGGTAAAAACATATTGTTATGAAGTAAAATACTGCAACAGAGCAGACATCTATGGAAGCCTGTTTCCATCACTAAAAAAAAAAAAATATCGATAACTCTAAATTTTAAATATTTGTTTGCAATAAAGTTGTCAGGGGGCTGGGTCTGTGACCCAGCATTTTTGAGGTTATCTTTTTTTTTTTTTTTTTTTTTAAATCTTTTTGTGAATTCTTTGTTTGGAATGTTTTAGTTTTCTGTTAGTATTAGTTACTCATCACTTTGGCTGTATATTTAGTTATATTTGTTTCCTTGTTGCCTCGGCTAGGTGTTTTGTCTCCCCTTCCTGTTTACTTGTCTCCTCACTGTGTTCTGTTCCATGTCTCCTGGTCTGTCATGTGTATCCATGTATGTTTCTGCAGCTATCATGTCTCATTCCCCTGTGTTTAAGTCTCTCTCTCGTGATTCCTCCCTTTCATTCTCCTTAGCTCCCTCTCTCTGTCTCTAGTGTCAAGCTTGCATGTCCCAGTTTATGTCTCTCTATGTTTCCTGTTTTATTTTGAAAGTCTTCTGTTTTCCATGTTCAGTGTGTTTAGTTTTGCTTCCCCTGTGGCGTGTTGTTTATCAGCCAGAATAAAGGGCTCGCTTTTGGTTAAAATCCAGTTCTGTCCCTCGTGTTTTCTGCTTTTGGGTCTGCACCTCAAACTCACCAGCCATCCCGGTCATAACAAAAGTATCAAATATTTGTTTATGTTTTGTCTTGTAGATAGTTTCTTTGTTAGGTATACCATTGTTAGAGTGCTAGCCTTATTTTAACACACCAGGTCACATAGCATTTCAGCCACAATTGAAATGTAATAATCTCTTGTTTATTAGGTTTTTCTTTGTCTTTACCTCTTTATTTTCCAGTATTTTTTATTCTGTCCATACAGATGTCAACAAACTCCTCCTCACCTACTGTATCGCTTTATCCTCCACTGCTCACAATTTGTGATCACCTGCATAGCTGCTTCAACACAACCACTGGTGCTATCATGATCACTACCATCACAGTCTCAAGTATCCTCCTCCTCCTCCCTCTCTATATTTTTGTCCTATACCTGGGTTACCAGCGATGGAGGCAACAGTACTGGGGCACAATGAGTCATTCCGACCTTCTAACCCACAACATGGTCACCATAGAGCTAATAAAGATCCTCGGGACCACCCTCACTTCCTTTGGTGTACACACTGACCACAGAGTGGTGTCCACGTTGGGTATCATTCTTTGGTCCGTTGACTTGTCTGGACAGCTCTTTTTCCACTTCTTGACATGCATGGAGCACTACCTCGCTGTTGTTCATCCCATCACCTACATGCGCCTGAGAACAGCAAATGGGATCAGAGTCAGAAACATCAGCATTGGTTGTATTTGGATGTTATGTTGTGCATTATCAGGTTTTGGATCTGTGATAGACTACAGAACTGTCATTATACTGTGTTTCTGTCTTTTCACCTTCGCACTAATTATAATTTCTGTCTGCAGCATTTCTGTTCTTCATGTCCTGATTAATTCAGGACCAGGAGAAGGGGGTGGGAATGCACAGCGGGTCAACAAATCAAAATTGAGAGCATTTTACACCATCATAGCCATACTGGTAGTGCTGGTGTTGAGGTTTGGGGGTAGTATTTCTACTGTTGCTCTATATGAAACACTACAGTTGGGGAAGAGTGAAAGGTGTGGCGTGTTTCTGTCTTTACTCTGGTTCTCTCTACCCAGCAGTCTGGTCTCACCAATGCTTTTCTTACACAGAGCAGGAAAACTAGTGTGTTTTAAGAACAGCAAGGGAACAAGGACTAGATATGATTAGTTCTTCACTGACAGAAGTGCTATTGCCATTTTGGCTGTATTCCTTTTTTTTTCTTTGGACTAGAGATTGGCTGTTGAAGCGAGATCGATCAACTGCAGACCAGACAACAAACGACGGAGGCACCAGACAAGTGCAATCAAACGATGAGTTTATTAACACAGGAGAACAACCATCAGCATATGGCTTCTTTTCCTTTTTTCCTCTGACAAAAATACATTGAATGCTGGTTTTATAGCATAGAAAATTAACGCCCACACATACACGTCAATACAGGTCAAAAATACATGGTTTACAGACAAGGGTACATCATGTACATCTTAATAACTATAAACAGACATATAACTTCTCTTTTCTATAACACCTGCCTTTTAAGGTAATAAACTTCAAGCTTCAGGGTCTCTAAGGACTAATAATTGACCCTCGTCATCAATCACTAAGTAGACAGAATTGGCGCAGGTCTCAAGAAGAAGCAGAAGACACTTGGGCCTTCGCTCAGGCCTGCTACTAGATCTATGTGTATTGTAAGCATGCATGCAATTAACCTGCTATGTTCTCATCTTCCCTCAACATGTATCACATGGACACTCTCACCAGTGAAGCTTAAAACCCTCTTGGATAGAACATCAACTCCAAACAAGCACAGATATGCAATGTGTATAAAATGAACTAAACCTGTGAATAGAATGAATGTGATGACAAACATATTCAATGCAATATGAACCCTGTAAGAAATATTACTGATAAAATAATGCTGTAAAACATGTTATTAATGCATTTATCATAAGGCAGATTATATGGCAGCAATAAAAGAATCTCTAGATTCCAACACTGTATCCATTTATTATTTCTCCACTAGTTGCTACATGTTCTTCTTTTTCACAATATCACTTCACCTTGACTATAGTTATAGTAATAAACCCCTACTCAAACCAACTTAATTTAAGCTTTATGCTTTGACAGTCACCATCCTACTTCCCCTTTCTCCCTACATCCTGATCCTGTACTTTGGGCAAACAAGAAGCCTAGCTGAATTTGGACTACATAAAAAGCATCCCAAAAAGATTACATTAAACAAATGCAAGTGATATGTACATGTTCAAAAGTTCTAGGCCTAAGATAGTAGTCTTTGAATTCCAGATGTTTCATCCCCAGATGTTTATAATTAAGAAATTAGCTGTGTGCTATGCTTTTATGATCATTTACCAGGCAAATTTGACATTTCTTTCTTTGAAATCTGCTGCAAAGTAGAAACTTTTAGAAAGAAAGAGCAAGTCAGTAGAGCATTTAAAGTTAGAGCAGGCTCAACGAGTACTGATGCACATAGTGTATAAACTAAGGCTCTGCTGACTCTAAGAGAGTTCCAAATTTCCCATGATATTAACACAAAAAATGCACCAGATGCTTTGTGGCATGGGTTTCGCAGAAAAAGCACCTCCTTTAGTTGTAATATGTAGGTGGCCCAGTGCTTTTGTAAATATAGTTCATATTTAAGTGTAAATAAAATTTATTGATTTTACTATTTAAAGATCTGAAGGTTAACAAAGACTCACGGCAAGGTGACTCTTTAAATATAATTTTTTTTAAACAGTTATAAGTTTTAAAATATTTTTGTAGTAAAGTAGTAGTTTTGTAGTAAAAATATTATAAAATAGTACTGCACTATTCTGAAAAAATATTCAAGAACTGAATAATTAATAGAAAAATAATCTAACGTATATATAATGTATAAAAATATACAAATATGGTTTCCCTACATAAATTTGTTGGATATAACTTATGAAAAATATTATTATAATATAAAGCAGTTGCTCTATAGTGTTATGGTTAACACATTAGCTTGGCAAGTGAAAGGTCCCTTGATTGTTTCTATTTCCTTTTGAGTTAGGAAGGGCGCTCAGAGAGCACAACTCCCCATGGAGGGCAAGGGCTGCACTAAAACTTTGGTGTTTTATGATGTTGTTATTGCAACATGCTAAAATGGTGTATTCTGTTATCTTTACCCATATGATTGGAGCAGAATTGGCTGAAATCTTTGGCTTCTATAAGATGTAAAAATTGAGATTTATGTATGTTAATGCAGTGCAAAGCTTCATGTGATGTTTTTGTTTATTGTGATGCTATAGGGCCTTGTATTGAAACAAATAAATGGTGCATTGTACAGCTCTTTCCATGCTCTTTCATTTGATATATTACTCAGTATGCTTTCTTGAAACATTTTCTAAGGTCAACTTTAAGGTAAACTTTTTTAACAGTGAAGGTCAAGGTCAGATGCTTCCAAGGCCAAATATGTTGTTTGAAGTTTGAAGGAAATCTATGAAAAAAATGTGGGTAACATTTGGTGTGACTTTGACCTGGTTGTCAACAAAATTAAATCAGCTCAAGCTGTTATTGATATCTACCATGATATCTACACTGCAAGCAGAAAATAGACAGACAGACAAACAAATAAATGGAACCAATTACATAGATAGGTGAGTCCTACAGGTTGTATGTATGTTAGGTCCATGTGTAGTGGTAAACACATTTGCCTTGCATGCAAATGACCTCTAGTGGGCTGCTCACGTGTATGTTTCTGATCAAACATTCAGAAACAGACTTCATGAGGGACTGGCATCCTTTTGCTCTTTTTACAATCAATGGGTCAAAAAAGTATCACTTTTTTGAAAATCTTTAATTTTTATCTTAGAAGTGAATATTCGTGAAGTGAACATAGCTGCTCCACTGTCACTTTCCTCAAATATAATACACATATCAAAGTCTAGTCAGAGGCATCTGCTTCATGATACTTAATGAAGGTTTCTTGATGCATGCTAATCATCCAAGTAAGGAAATCCCAGAAAGCTGATTCTGTTCATCGGGACATTGTGTTTTCAGTGGGAGAAATGTTTCACTCGTCCAAGTGACTTCTTCAGTCCCAAGACTGAAAATGCAATGTCCAGATGAACAAAATGAGCTTGCTGGCACTTCTCTAATGTGATAATATTCTCAAATAAGATACTATGACTAAACATATAGAGTTTTCTTTAAAAACTTAAGTTCATTCACTGAATTGAGCATGTGTATACATCCAAAAACAGAATGTGCTATTCCACGGCTCATAGAGCTAGCTTCTATGAAAGAGTTGAGTAGACGCTACAAAAATAATTCAAAGTTCATTTTTGAAGCCAGCTTTGAATGACAACAGCAACAATAAAGTGTAAATCTACTGAAAACAAAATATATTGACATAGAAATTGTAAATATATACCATGATGTAAAAAAATCATTATTATAATTGCAACTACTGGTGGTACTGTCATGGTCCTGGGCCAGTGACCCAGTGTTTTTTGCATTGTTATTGTAATTTGTTATTTCCAGTATTTATTCAAGTTTAGCTCTGTGCCTCTGAGTTTTGTCTATGGATTTCCTGTTTTACTTTGAAGGTCTGTGTCTTGTGTTGGTGTATTCTGTCTTTCTCACCTGGTCTCGTTTTGCCAAACTGGTTCCAGCTGTGTTTTCACCTGTGCCTCGTTCCCCCCGTGTCTTTCAGTGCTCGTCGTCGCATTGTACCACCATTTCTGCCTGTGTGTTCTGTTCTCGTGTCATGTCAGTTTCGTATTCTGCCAGCAATAAAGCTGAGGTTCTATTAACTTTTGCCTCCATGAGTCCTGCACTTGGGTTCTCTTCCTGCCTGCCTGCAAACAGACCATGACACCTTTGATTTTTTTTCTTACATGTAATTTTTGCTACGTGTGGGATTAATAAAGGTTTTTCTTATCTTAGCTTATCTTATCTTATCTTCAAACAAAAAACAATTATTGAATTAAGAAAATGTGCAATTAAATAAAAATAAAAATAAACCATTTATTTACCATTTATAGACTCAAAATGTCAACAAGTAGGAGAAATTTATCAATGGATCCCTCTTTAATGATAATGTCCAATATACTATTTACTACCACTATCCTATATTTGTAATAGACAATTTTGTTTTCAGATATAACACAATGACTAAATACATCTGGTATATGTCTAAAATGAATATATCATCACTTTTGATAGTCTTTGGTGAACAGGGTGTCTGCTCAAATACGGGGCCATCATTTTTATGCCACTAATGTCTAGAATTTCTAGGACAACATGAGTCTCAATATTTAGAACAACTATTAAACTTTAAATTTTCTGGGTTTCATCAACTTATGACTGTTAGTTTCAGTGTTATGACCACATGTGTGGGAGCAGGTAGAGGCAAAGCTGATTTCCCAGATTCTGGAAGAACGCTGAAGCCATAAATGCTCCACCACTGCTGATTGGTCAGATGTAATTTGTCACTATTTATCACATAATCTAATCTTTGCTGACTGGCTGGAAAAATCCATGTGGTTCTGAAACCTCACAATGAGGCATGGGAAGGCCAGTTGTGTCCCAACAACCATCTATAGGATTTACAGATGGGCTACAGCAGCATTAGACCACACCAAGTGACAAAACAAAACAAAACAAAACAAAACAAAACGAGTCTACTGAAAATCTGGACTCTTCAATTGACATCCCTGACCTTAAACAGGCCCTCAGTGTGGCTGAATTAAAACAATTCTGTTCATAATAACTATAGTTAACATAGTAAAACAAAAACAAACAAACAAAACATTCGAGCTGAAAACAGCTGGCATCTCCACTCTAGCTGAAGCCATGTGTGCTAATAAATTTTGTTTGTTACAATTCGTGCAGGTTGTTTTACTGTTTAGTAAAGTAAGTAAGTAAGTAAAATTTTATTTATATAGCACATTTCTAGATAGAAATCACAAAGTGCTTTACAAGATATAACAGATTAAAAAGACAAGATACAAACAAAGTTAGCAAAAAGCAATTTTAAAAAGATGTGTTTTCAGCTGTTTTTTAAAAGTAATCAATGAATCAGCGGATCGTAAGTCCTGAGGAAGGGAATTCCAGAGTCTGGCGGCCACAGTAGCAAAAGCTCTATCACCCCTAGTTTTCAGTCTCGTATACGGAGTGACAAGTAGGCCCTGACTACTCGACCTCAGAGACCTACTAGGGGCATAGGGCTGTAAAAGCTCAATAATATAAGGTGGTGCTTGTTGTTGAAGAGCCTTAAAAGTTAAAACCAAAATCTTAAAATTTTCTTACTGTATTTCAGCCCCAGAATATAAAAGTCACAATTTCTCTGTAGCGTGTTTAAAATAGTCAGAGAGCGCCACTTTGTGGTCTACTGAAGACATTACCCAAGCCTTTTTGAGGAGGTATTTGTAACCGGTTTTACAGCACAAGTTACATTCCTATCCTGCTTTATGTTCAAGTCACATTTTTCTCTGCAAATAAATGAAATCCTATGTAAAATGTCCCCCAAAAAATAATAATTTTACGACTTGCCTTTTAAAAGTTGCCTCACAGAGTCTCTGGAATCTGAAAAAAATCATAATACGATCAGTGTTTTGATGTTATAATTACAATTAATTATGACAAAACTCCTTTTCAAAGCATACCTTCATTATAGAAGGGGCTGAATGGAGACTCTATTTGCAGGGGAGGTTGCAGAGTTGTATAGGTTGATGTGTTAGGCTGGAGATGTGAAGGAAGCTGGTAACTGGCTGTGGCATCAGGATGGTTGCTAGTACTGGGGTGGGGGGCAGACTGTAGAGTGGTGGAGGCTGTTTAAAAATGTTTAGAAAATAGAAGATTACTTTAAACTTATCTACAAAGGTTTATTGCACACAGATACATATCCCAATATACTAAACCTGTTACTTTTCACTTGAGGGGCCCGGGGAAACTTTTTTTGGTAGGTTGTTCATCTTCAGAATCTGTGTAATTGCATACTAAAAGTAAACAAACAGTAACATTGAACTGTTTCGTATTTTTCTTCTGCGTTAAGTTTTGTTAACATTTTTTTTTTAATTACACAAAAGTAAGATATTTCAGGAATTTATCAACTGCACTAATGTACAAAAAACCCTTTTCAGAAAATTTTTTCTTAGCAAAAACAATTTCAGGTAGACAGTTATGGGAAGACAAAATGACATATTGTCATTACTTCATTTTTAGTTGCTTCTTAAACTTACAGTTTACAAAAGAAAAAAATATGTTACATGATGATTCCACATGTTTGAAACAAAATATGTTGTGATTTCACGCTATATATATTATTCATATAAAAATTTGTATGTACAAAAGAGAACAACACAAGGATTACTTTATTACTGATGATTTTTTTCTTAAGTACTTTATTCATCTTTTCATGCCTAAAGATGAATAAAAATACTTGAAAAAATCCTGATTGAGGGTCTCATAATTCATCCATGAAAGGGTTAAAACCATCAGGAACCACACTGGAAGTAATACTGCTATGTATAATAGCAAGGACTGAGGTTCCAATTGAAGGAAAACCCGCTTTAAAGAGCCATGCAGGGATAACATCCACGGGAGAACCAGAGGGTTTAATTTGTCTAACCACCTCGTTAAGAAGTGTAATTGAGACAGGTTCAAACTGGTGTAAGGCAGCTGAACAGGATCTAAACCTGGATGGGTCATATACAGGGAGTGCAGAATTATTAGGCAAATGAGTATTTTGTCCACATCATCCTCTTCATGCATGTTGTCTTACTCCAAGCTGTATAGGCTCGAAAGCCTACTACCAATTAAGCATATTAGGTGATGTGCATCTCTGTAATGAGAAGGGGTGTGGTCTAATGACATCAACACCCTATATCAGGTGTGCATAATTATTAGGCAACTTCCTTTCCTTTGGCAAAATGGGTCAAAAGAAGGACTTGACAGGCTCAAAATGTCAAAAATAGTGAGATATCTTGCAGAGGGATGCAGCAGTCTTAAAATTGCAAAGCTTCTGAAGCGTGATCATCGATCAATCAAGCGTTTCATTCAAAATAGTCAACAGGGTCGCAAGAAGCGTGTGGAAAAACCAAGGCGCAAAATAACTGCCCATGAACTGAGAAAAGTCAAGCGTGCAGCTGCCAAGATGCCACTTGCCACCAGTTTGGCCATATTTCAGAGCTGCAACATCACTGGAGTGCCCAAAAGCACAAGGTGTGCAATACTCAGAGACATGGCCAAGGTAAGAAAGGCTGAAAGACGACCATCACTGAACAAGACACACAAGCTGAAACGTCAAGACTGGGCCAAGAAATATCTCAAGACTGATTTTTCTAAGGTTTTATGGACTGATGAAATGAGAGTGAGTCTTGATGGGCCAGATGGATGGGCCCGTGGCTGGATTGGTAAAGGGCAGAGAGCTCCAGTCCGACTCAGACGCCAGCAAGGTGGAGGTGGAGTACTGGTTTGGGCTGGTATCATCAAAGATGAGCTTGTGGGGCCTTTTCGGGTTGAGGATGGAGTCAAGCTCAACTCCCAGTCCTACTGCCAGTTTCTGGAAGACACCTTCTTCAAGCAGTGGTACAGGAAGAAGTCTGCATCCTTCAAGAAAAACATGATTTTCATGCAGGACAATGCTCCATCACACGCGTCCAAGTACTCCACAGCGTGGCTGGCAAGAAAGGGTATAAAAGAAGAAAAACTAATGACATAGCCTCCTTGTTCACCTGATCTGAACCCCATTGAGAACCTGTGGTCCATCATCAAATGTGAGATTTACAAGGAGGGAAAACAGTACACCTCTCTGAACAGTGTCTGGGAGGCTGTGGTTGCTGCTGCACGCAATGTTGATGGTGAACAGATCAAAACACTGACAGAATCCATGGATGGCAGGCTTTTGAGTGTCCTTGCAAAGAAAGGCGGCTATATTGGTCGCTGATTTGTTTTTGTTTTGTTTTTGAATGTCAGAAATGTATATTTGTGAATGTGGAGATGTTATATTGGTTTCACTGGTAAAAATAAATAATTGAAATGGGTATATATTTGTTTTTTGTTAAGTTGCCTAATAATTATGCACAGTAATAGTCACCTGCACACACAGATATCCCCCTAAAATAGCTAAAACTAAAAACAAACTAAAAACTACTTCCAAAAACATTCAGTTTTGATATTAATGAGTTTTTTGGGTTCATTGAGAACATGGTTGTTGTTCAATAATAAAATTATTCCTCAAAAATACAACTTGCCTAATAATTCTGCACTCCCTGTACTGCAGCCATTGATGGTGTTACGGCTCTGAGTCAGCTCTGGGCCATCAGACACACACACTGGAAAACCAGCATCTGGACTTCATGCAGGAGAGATGTATTTAACTGAGAGCCATGCTAGGCTCAGTGAGACTCTGCTATGGGCTCAAAATGTGGTCATAAATATTTTGTACTTGTAAATCAGTTTTGTACTTGTAAATCAGGATTTGTATGTGTAAAAAGAATTTGTGTGTGCGTAAAAAAGATTTGTATGTGTAAAAAAGATTTGTGTGTGGACTTAGCCAAAACCCCCCCTGCAAGTTACAAGTACGAATTTTGACCCTATTTTTCTTCCTGTCATCTGATTGGTCAATGTCATGTCAATCACAAATGTAACAATCCAATCAGAGAACAGATGGGTTTGGCTGTCGGAGGGGCACTTTTTTGAACTGCAGGTCCTTGAAGGGTAATACAGTTTGAAGCTGGAGGATCTCTATATAAATATCCGATAGCAGCTAGGTCCCCTTACTTTCAGCAGCTGTTGAAAGGATAAAGTTGTGGTATGTCAGTGGTTAGAAATACCATTATTACTTTAGGATTAGTTTAACACAAAGTCAGGGCTGACCCGGGACCATTGCTGTGAGTCACAGTGCGCAGCACAAAGGTCCTTTCACATCGGACGCAGGATGTGCTGCTAATGCTAACTGCTAACTAAAAGCAAAGGATCCAGAATTTGTTGCGCTGGCTGCTGAGCTCTGTGGGTTTTTGCAGCAGCTCTACCTGTACTAGATGCACCTGCTCCTTGTCGTTTCTATCTCTGACTTTATGTCCTCTACAACAGTTTCTGGTTTTTTTGCTAGTTCTTCAAATGTTCAATAAAAACATGTATGCTAATTCATAACGAAGAAAGCTTTGTAACGAAGACTGTCATTTCCAAAACACTGCCCCCCCCCCCGCGGTCCGCAGCGCTGTTGAAAAGGCTGTGGAAGTCCCTGTATAAAGCACGTAGACCTGTGACACAAAAATCACCAAACTCGGACGACCACAGACTGTTTTCCTTCGTGGTGATGAAGGAAAACGCTGGGTTGGCATGTAAAAGGGCATTTATTCCCTTCAAGGACCTGCAGTTCAAAAAAGTGCCCCTCCGACAGCCAAACCCATCTGTTCTCTGATTGGATTGTTACATTTGTGATTGACATGACATTGACCAATCAGATGACAGGAAGAAAAATAGGGTCAAAATTCGTACTTGTAACTTGCAGGGGGGTTTTTGGCTAAGTCCACACACAAATCTTTTTTACACATACAAATCTTTTTTACGCACGCACAAATTCTTTTTACACATACAAATCCTGATTTACAAGTACAAAACTGATTTACAAGTACAAAATATTTATGACCACATTTTGAGCCCATACTCTGCTGACCCTGCCCCGTGGTCATGCAGGCTCTCCACAAGCTTGGTTTTCTGTTCTGTGTGTTTTGATTAAAGAACGTTAGCTACTGCTCACCGCTCATCTGCAGGCTTTATTTAATGGAAAACTTCCACAACACTCTCCATCTGTCAGCTGCTGCTGGCTCTTCCTCCTCCTCTTCCTCACACACTGCTGAGTTTGTCCTGGTGGATCATCAGGGGTGCAAAGCCTCACAGATGATGTGCAGCAGTGGGTCCCTCAGTCTGTCCTCACTCTGGACACTTGCAGTTGTCACACATGGAAATCAAATGTGTGATAAGCTGCAGGATTCAAACACAAGTGTAACTTATAAATACATGTTCATACTTTTATTCCACAATCAGAGAGAAAGAAACAGAGAGAGAGTGCAGGACAGACAGACAGGTGACAGTCTCAGGTGTACACACTGCTACAAAACAGCACTCTAAGGACACTTCATGTCCTTAGAGTTTCATGTCACTTCCGGTCTCAAATTATTTCATGCTCCTGTTCAGGTTCATGCCTGTTCATGTCCTAGTGTTGTAGTAACCAGTAGCGAAGAGCATGAAGCTGATAACACCAGTGTGATGTGTGAGAAACATGCATGAAAGTGTCCAAAGCCCCCAAGGTAGATCTAGTATGAGACAACCAACACATCCTGGCTCTACAGACATAGTAAGGGCACCCAGAGAGAAGGGCACGCACAAGCCGAGGGACAGCGAACAGACCCGAAGCCTAAGTGGGGCACTGGCCAGCACAACCCAGGCTCCACAGTCTACCCCCAAAGGGGAAAGACAACCAGCCCCAAAAGGCACCCATCCATAACCCCCGACCACCTACCATTCCTAGAAGTAAGAGACACCCACCCAACCCATAGAGCTGGAGGGACAGGGCAGTGAGCCCACAAGGAGGACCCTGGGGTCACACCACACAGTCCAGCACAAGGCATGGGAGGCAGATCAAGGAATATGGAAGAGAAGGGAAGGGAGCTAGAAAGCTAAGTCAAGAGGAACCAGGAGGATCATACAGCCATGAAAGCAGAAGCTGAGCCACGGCCCCACACCTATTTGCTATAACATCCCTGATCATCAGGCAGTCTACCACTGAGTGTGATTAACGATAATGATGACGTCAAAAAACCTTAAAAAAGTTTGTTTCTAGTTTGTGTCTTCAGTTTCATTTCTGAGAATTTAAAGTTTACAGTTGAACACAAATTCTGCTCTTTAAACAGTTTCTGGATCCAGAAACACTTTCTTCACCTGAGTTGATCCAAATGTATCTTCTAAATCTAAATAACTGATGGAAACTCTGACACTGGTACAAACTAAACTACAGTTCATCAAAGTTGTTGTTAGATCTTTATAAATGTCATTTTCAACTGAACATACGTAAAACCATTGTGACTTATAGGTCAAACCGTCAATCTGATCAACATCAGCAGATCTACAAATGTTAAACAGGACTTCTAGCCTGTTGCTGTGTGGGTGTAAACTGTTTGCGTCTCCTTGTTTATCTCTGAGTTTTTTGGTTTTTTGGGGTTTTTTTAATTTCTGACTGATTACCTGAAATTTAATTTATATGAACTGTATTCTGTAGCACGTCATGTGGTTAAGATCACAGCTGCTGTTCTGGAAACAGCAACACTGTCCCATTAAGACTCAGTGTTGATCTGCAAGCAACTTGGTTTCAGAACTAATACTGATTATTTAACTTCAAACATAAACTAAATAAATAAATAAAAATTCCCTTCCTGTCTAAATAAATCTAAAAAAAAATCCCTGTCTAAGGGATAAATTCCCTTTAAAACAGGGAAGTGTGTTTTTTTTCTGAAAATTCAGGGTTATATGACACATTTCTCCTGATCAACACAGACTAACAGTCAGCAGAGTCAGTATGGAATATGACAAAATAATTATTAGCACTGTTTAAACTCTGGTAAATTAAGTATTGTATACTGACTATTGAGAGCTAACTCAGTTTTTCTGTTATCTAAACCTGAATGTTGCTTCCTGTCTTGGTTCCTGTAATGCTGTTTTTTTTCTCAGCGAGTTCCTTATTGGTTATACTAAATTAACTTGTAGGAATTAATTTGGGAATTGGAACTTGTACGTCACATAATTCTATGCTTTTATCTATGCTTCAGTTTTCAGGCCCCTCTTCTATGGAACCAGCTTCCAATTTGGATTTGAGAAAAAGACAAAAACTCTACTTTTAAGATTACGATTAAAACTTTCCTTTTTGCTAAAGCATATAGTTAGGGCTTGATGAGGTGAACCTGAATCCTCCCTTAGTTATGCTGCAATAGGTGTAGGCTGCTGGGGGACTCCTGTGATACACTGAGTATTTCTTCTTCAGTCACCTTTCTCACTCATTATGTGTTCATAGACCTCTCTGCATTGAATCCTAGTTGTTATTAATTAATTGTCATTTGATTGTTGTGTATTTCTCTCTATATATTATTGTAGAGTCTACCTTACAATATAAAGCACCTTGAGGCGACTATTGTTGTGATATTTTTTATACAAAAAAATGAATTTAAGTGAAATGCAGTCTGCTTAGTTCACTATTAAATAGTTAATTTTATACCAGAACATTGTAAACAAAAGCTCAGATAACTCATGGAATAAATTTGCACCTTGAAAATTAATAAAACTGTGATGTTTTAAAGTATTAATGAGAAATCGGAAAACTCTTGCATTCCTCAAACAGACAGTGGAACTAATGTTACAAATCTGACAACCTACTTCTGTGGGTTAGGGTTTGCATTAAAAACTCAGTAGTTTCTTCAAAATAACATGCTATGGCATCATATTACCTAAGAGATACAGAATAATCCAGAAAACACAAACCTGATATTCTATGTAAAATGTTTTTATTTTTTTCAGATTAGTTTTTTCACTTTGAGATTGAAATTACTGTACTACGAGCTACTAACCAGATAACACTCGTGCATCACTCACCCCTTTGGGGAAGAAACATTTCAGGTTATTTTTTCCTGTATCATACTGACTGATGCGAAACACTGACTTTTTTCTTACAGCTTCTAACAGCAGTGCTTACTTAATTTCCTGTTCCCAAGTAAACGAAGCAGCTTGTATGAAGATAAAATACATGGTTGCACAACATCATAGATTGCGTGTCAGTGCAACCCAAAACATTTGATATCTTGAGCAAATTACTATCTTGTTAGCATCTTATCATTTCTCTGATGTAGTTTAGAAATAAATGTGGTATGTTGTGAAGTCCTGATCAGTTTGAGTTCTTAATCTGCAAACAACAGCTTTACGTTTTGCTAGAAATCACAAAATCACTGGCAGGGATGGAGCTTTCTAGGCAGTGGAAACTGTCCAGTGTCTTTATGTTGTACAGACTTCTTTGGCTTATCATAAAAAATAATAAAATCAAGATTGTAAATTTGAACTAGCTCCATTGTTGATTATCTAAATGAGACTTTTATGAATATTTAGTATTGCAAATATGCAGAGAATGTCTAACAGCTATGCAAACCACACAAAATAGTTTCAATCCAAGTAATTGTTTTTTGTCTGTTTGATCTAAGTTTTTAGGTTACGTACATACAGACAGGAGACAGGAGGGTGTGAGAGGAAATGACACACACCCTAAGGCAGATTCAAATCCATATCCTGCAGTGAGAACTCAAACCTTTAGTATATGGGTCACCTGTTTAACCAGGTTAACTATATCAACACTGTGAACTCAGTCTGACAATGAGTTAGTGAGAGTTAGTGACAGTAAGACAAACCCGCTCCCTCCTCCAACTATGACGGCCTAAAGAGAGGCTTTGTGCACGCTTCTCTGGAGTTCACAAACAGTTTTAAAGCGAGCAAAACTGGCAGCTTGTTCCTACTTTAATAACTGGGAAATTTCAGAAGTCCAAAACAACTCCCAAACCACCAGAAAACAGAAGTACCTATGTTTATGTCCATTGTAATTTGTTCCATCTTCCAAGCTGGTGAGAGGTTGTTGTTGTTACTTATGAATTTGATTGGTGAGATTCCTGCATGAAATCATTTGATCAGATATTTTTAATTTCATATTTTTATGGTATACTATTGGCTGCTGTCCTCACTGACAGACAGTGTTGGGGAGTAACGGAATACATGTATCGCCGTTACATATTTAAAATAGAAAATATGAGTAACTGTATTCCGTTAGAGTTACCGTTTAAAAGGGTGGTATTCAGAATACAGTTACTTTGTTAAAATGAATGGATTACATGGCGGTATTTTCCTGTTTCATATGTTAGGCTGTCCCCTCTCTGTTTTTGGTAATTCCACGCCGGTGGAAACCCAAACAAAACATGCATTAAGAGGCTCTAATGCCTGTGTCTCAATCTCGTGGCTCATGTCACCTCTACTTGCGGTCGGCATAATGACGTGAAGGAATATTTTTTAAAGTTATTATTCAAAAAGTTATTTAATATGAAGGCAACAGGCAGAGTGTTACAGGCATAGCCCTAAAGAATGTAGGATAATGGGCAGTGTAGTCCGTGCTGCAGGGAGAATGGACTGCCATACACGTTATGTGTCTGTAAGTGTGAGGGAGGGAGAAAAAGAGTCGAAAAGTATGAGTTGTCACCAACCAGAAATGGGAGATGGAAGCATGTAGCTCAGGAGGTAGAGCAGGTCACCTACTGATTGGAAGGTTGGTGGTTCGATCCCTGGCTTCTCCAGTCTGCATGTCAAGTATCCTTGGGCAAGATACTAACCCCAACTTGCTCTCGGATGCATCCATCGGAGTATGAATGTGTGTGAATGTACTTAGAAAGCACTGAGTATAGATAAAGTGCTTGTGAGAATAGGTGTGATTGGGTGAATGTGGCATGTTGTATAGAGCGCTTTGAGTACTCTGTGAGAGTAGAAAAGTGCTATATAAGAATCAGTCCATTTTTTTTTTTTTTTTTTTTTTTTATACCATGTAAATATAATAATAACCACTGCAGCCATCTAGTTGGTATTGGCATGGTAAATAACCTTCAGTAAGAGTAATAAATCACACATAGTACATTCATGCAGTTGTAAAAAGCATGATAATATATTAAGTAATCCAAAGTATTCAGAATACATTACTCTCATTGAGTAACGTAAAGGAATACATTACAAAATACATTTGGGGGCATGTATTCTGTAATCTGTAGTGGAATACATTTTAAAAGTAACCTTCCCAACACTGCTGACATGATATGCGTTTTCCTTGTCAGACATTACAAACAGGTTCTTATTCAAGAAATCCTCTAAATCCATTTTACACTTGGCACCATTTGGCCAACTGTGCCATTAATTTTAAGTATTTACTATTAAATAATTTCAAAATGCGACAGCAAAAGAATATGTTGATTTATACATAAATATATTAATATTTTTCCTTACGCCTAATGGATGTTTTTTGAATTTCACTGTTCATTTTACTGTTCACAACACGAACATTGTATTAATTATAAAATGGTTACATGGCTACAAAACAAAGAAAAAATCTGTTTCATGTGTTCCTGTCAGAGCTTGAATCACCTGTCATCAGTATTTCAAAGTCAGATTTGGTCTGAAATTCTTTTCATCCACATTTACAGCATCAGAGAAGCTTCACAGTACTGATCTACAAAAAGGCAGATTCATAATGTTAGATATACGATGTTTTGTACACACATACGTTTCATTATCACATCATCATCATCTTTAGCGTGTGATGAATGCATCTAAAACAATTTGAAGGAAGTGATAAAAAGGAAACAAGTCATTGAGTAACATCAGTTTTCTGATGATCTGACAGACACAGACGGAGTGAAGTGTCAGACGCTGTTCTTCTGAAGTTTAACAACTTTTCTGCATCAGGATTAAAGTCAGAATGAAAATCCTTCATTTTCTATTCTTCTGCTTGTTGTCAGGTGAGAACTGATGATCTTAATGTTGATCTATAAAAAAAAAGATATAAGTCCACTTTATGAAACATTTTATACAATACACATATTTTCATCTTGTGATTATTTTTTGTTTTTTAATTTTATGAAATTTTTTCATGTGACAGATGCAGGTGTGCAAGTCGAGGCAAAACATAATATCTGGTCTGCAGCTGAAGGAGGAAATGCGTCGTTTCTCTGCTACTTAACTTTATCTGGAAGCACAAAGTTTTTCTGTAAGGAAAAATGTGAGCGAGCAGAAGATATCCTCATTAAAACAGATGGAAGCACAGCTCAGAGTGGGAGATACAGCATTAAATATGAAGATGGATCTCCAGGAAGCGGAATTGTGTCTGCGACCTTCACACATATGATCAAGTCTGACTCAGGAATGTACAGGTGTGCTTTAGGAAGACCTTCTGTTCCAGATTCATACTATGACTTTGAGGTCAGAGTTTCAAATGGTGAGTTTTTACTAAAATTCCCTGAAATAAAAAATGTGAAGAACCCCACTAACTCGTATTTAGCAATACAGACCATATTTATATCAAACAGTTTAATTAATTAATAAATGTAACTTTAGTGTGATATACTATGTAGGTGTACAGTTTACACACCATGTAAAAACTGTAGTTGAATTGAAATTCTAGCACCTCAGTGTAAAGCCTACAACAATATAAAATTATTTATGGACTCAAATTTAGGTTCTGCTAAAACCAACTCAGTTTTACACCAAATCCAACTCCCACAGTCTAAAGCCAAATCTGTCTCATGTTCACATATTTAACTGATTTTGAGTATCAGTGTGATGGGTTATATCATGATTTTAATAGCAAAATTCTATTAATGTATTATCAATAAGTAACAGAAGCCATTTTTGCTGTGTTTGAGAAACCTTAAAAAAGATGATGATCTTCCAAAAGTCTCATCATGCTAAAAACAAGTTAGTCACCTTTTATTATAAGTTTTGATACCAGGCTCATCTGGCTGCGAGTCCTGAAAAATGCTTCACAAAATAAGCCAAATGAAAGAAGAAAATAACTTAAAGGGTTCGTATCTTTGCCCTTCAAGTTCATAGTTTGAAGGCAACATTTTGCATGGCTTCATTATATATTGTACAACAAAAAGTGTTGATTCTGAGAGGATCAAGTAAGTATGTGTTTTTTCTGATCTAATATGAAAAGATAACTGTATTTATTTGAACCAGGAAATATAATTATGATATAACAGCTTACAGTTTCAGTTCTTACTCCAAGCCAACTGAATGTTCTTCTTTTTCACAGATCTGGGTAAAAGGGTTGGTTTTTATCGCACACAAACTGAGGGAGAAAACATCACATTGGGATGTTCCAATACTGTGTATGGACAGAGGAAGTTCTTTTGCAAGAATCAGTGTAAGAATGAAGGCGAGATCCTCATTGACACAACTAATGATAAATCTGTGAGTGGCAGATACAGCATTGAATACAGACCAGTATCCACATTTGGACTGTATGGGACCATCACACAGCTGACCAAGTCAGACACAGGAGAGTACAGCTGTGGTTATGGAAACCCTCTGTCTCCAGATTCATACGGCAGTGTAAATGTTCTTGTCATTGATGGTAAGTTTCTTTTCAAAACAGTAAAAACATTATTATTATTATTATTATTAAGATCACAACTTAAACAGGAACCAAAAACAAAAATAAAGTAAACAAATTATAACTATAAGTATAAGAATAAATAAAATCACAGTGAGATTAATGTTACTGCCCGAGATCAGCTGATACACTGGCTGAGACATCACTATACCTTCCTAGAACTTTCTAAATTGAAATAGAGGGTTTGACATTTAAAAAAAGGCTGGATGATCAATCTCAGAGTATTATTTTCTTTTTGTGCTGGTAAATTTAATCATCTGTTCACCATCTGCAAAACCGTATTTCTTATGATGCTTTAATTAAAAAAAAAAAAAAAACACGAAGATATTGTCATACGTAATAAGTTTCACAGCCATGTTTTTTTTTTAATCACTGCACATATTATATACTCCCCCCCCCACCCCCACCCCCCCCACCCCCAAAAAAGCAAAAGTGTGTGTTTTAAAAGTGTGTTCTCCTCTTTAAATACATTTATTTTTTATGGAGCCCCGCAAGGGACATTGGAGAAAAAAAAAATGAAGATGAGCTTTTCTGAGATCTCGCAAAAGTTCATCTTGATATTTTTTTCTCCAATGTCCCTTGCGGGGCTCCGTAATTTTTTGAATTATGATGGCAGAGCAAAAATTGATTTCATCTAACATTTTCCCACAAGGAGAAGTTTCTACTCTTGCACAGCTTCACTGTAACTGCAGGCAAGTGTAAACGTTTTTAGTGTTTTTTTATATTTTAATGTGTAAAAGGTTATTAACTTATCCTTTAGCCAGTTTGATGAGATGAGACTGAACCTGACTGGCAAGATTATGTTATGAACAAAATTCATTTTCTTTTGTGTTTGATAAATGTTTGTATTTACCTGTCTGACAGTATTATTATGATGGTGTATTAGTGTGTATCAGTATTGATTTTTTATTAATTGTTTTATGTATATTATTCACAGCTTCAAACACAACTGCCTCCCCACTACAAACAACAACACAGAGTGAAAGTGTCACTGCAGGAGTCTCTACACATTGTCCTGACTCCTCCTGGCTTCTGGTTGTGCGTGCGTCCTTGGATGGTGTTTTGCTGATGGCTGTTTTCCTCATGCTCTTCTACATTAGTAAGACAAGGAGGAACTTTGGACTGAACACCAGAGAAAATGACACAAAGATGGAGGTGAGTTTGTGTCACTTGTGTCACTCATCTGTTGAACTTCTTATGATATTTTGAATGTTGTATCATTTTTTTCCTGTCTCTGAAAAAAAAACCACTTTGAAGTTTAAAAATAAGAAGCACAATCTCCATGAAACGGTAATGTTGCATGAGGTTGTTGAAAATCTGTTGTGCTTCTCATGTTTTATGCTGTTTGCTTAATTTGTTTGTTTTATTTTCAGTTATTTGCTGCACATGAGAACTTGGATCCAACCTCAGAACATAAAGAGCCCAAATGCAGCAGGACCAAACCGACTCTGCGTTATTAAAGACCAAAATCTAAAAAGTAAAAAAATCTGATTCAAAATTTGGTCGATCTACTCTGTGAGGTTATCTTCTCTTTCATATCTGTTTAGTTTTGATGTTTTTGAGCATATTTCTGAGATTTGATGATCACCTCCTATACAATCTGCTTCACCATGTTTTATTTTTGTTCTGTTGTTCTATATCTGTATCAGCATAATTAATAAGGAGACTTTGGAGGAAGTTCATAGCTTGGCCACCTAATCTAGTAATCAAGCAAGAACAGAAATGCTGTTTTGCTCTTCTTCTCATCTGAGTCACTGTTTGAGTTGGACTGTTGATCAATAAAGTGTCTTTGCTTACGGTTGGGCACTTTCATTTTTACACATGAAGCTTTAATATGTTCAGCAAAACGGTGCTACGGTGTAGTCATATTTGCTTATCATTATTTGTTATTATAGAAATTAACTTTACATTTGTTCATGTATACATGTCATGGATTTAGAAATTCAAATATTTTGTCCGAAACAGTTTTACTGCTGTGAAATTGGAGATACAAACAAAGATTTAAGGAGAAATGAAAGTCTTGATGCATGCTCAGTCATACAGGTAAGAAAATCAATTCTATTCATCTGGATGTAGCAATTGCAGCTGTTCAAAGTCAAAGTCAAAGTCAAAGTCAACTTTATTTGTCAATTCTGCCACATGTACAGGACATACAGAGAATAGAAATTTCGTTACTCTCAAACCCAAATGAACATTTAAATATAAGAGAGTGATTAAAAATGCAAGTAAAATAATTAAAAAGTAAAAATTTAAATAAATACAGTACAATTTTACATATAACAAAAAAAAGCTATACAATATACAATATACAATATTCAGGTAAGGGTAAATGACATTGAGTGTAAACCAGGCAAGGTAGTGCAAATAGGCAAATAGTGCAAATGGAGATTTGGTAATGTACGGTAGGAGATAGTGTAACAACAAAGTCTTATGAGGTAATGGCAGTCCAATGCTCCACAAAGTGACTAATAACTGGTGCAGGCCAGTGAGTGAGTCAGAGAGTGTGTGTGTGTGTGTGTGACAGAGTTCAGTGAGACCGTGGAGGAGAGAGGGGAGAGGGGGCAGAATCGGGAGGGAGTTAAGCTTCCTGACAGCCTGATGGATGAAGCTGTCCTTCAGTCTGCTGGTCCTGGCCTGGAGACTCCGCAGTCTCCTCCCTGACGGCAGCAGCTTGAAGAAGCTTTGCATTGGGTGCGTGGGATCAGCCGCTATGCAAAGGGCTTTTTTAGTGAGACGGGTGCTGTAAATGTCCTGGAGGGAGGGGAGAGAGACACCAATGATCCTCTCTGCAGCTCTCACTATGCGTTGGAGGGTTCTATGACAGGACGCATTGCAGGCTCCAAACCACACAGTGATGCAGCTCGACAGGATGCTCTCGATGGTGCCTCTGTAGAAAGTGTACATGATGGGGGCTGGTGCTCCTGCTCTTCTTAGTTTGCGGAGAAAGAAGAGACGCTGCTGTGATTTCTTGGCCAGTGCTGTGGTGTTGTACGTCCAGGAGAGATCCTCTGTGATGTGCACACCCAAGAACTTAGTGCTGCTCACTCTCTCCACAGACGCTCCGTCAATGGTCAGAGGAGCATGTTGGGTGTGCATTCTCCTGAAGTCCACAACAATCTCCTTCGTCTTCTCCACATTCAGAGAGAGATTGTTGTCAACACACCACGTGGCCAGGCGACTCACCTCACTTCTGTAGTCGGTCTCATCCCTGTTGCTAATGAGACCCACCACCGTTGTGTCGTCCGCAAACTTGATGAAGAGGTTGGAGCTGTATGATGGAGTGCAGTCATGGGTCAGCAGAGTGAAGAGGAGGGGGCTCAGCACACATCCCTGCGGGGCCCCCGTGTTTAAAATGATGGTGCTGGATGTACTACTGCCGACCCGTACTGCTTGAGGTCTTCCGGTGAGGAAATCCAACAGCCAGTTGCACAGAGAGGTGTTAAGCCCCAACTGGACCAGTTTTTGAGTGAGCTGTTGGGGGATTATAGTGTTGAATGCTGAACTGAAATCTATGAACAGCATTCGAACATATGAGTCTTTTTTGTCCAGGTGTGTGAGTGCTGAGTGGAGTGCAGTGGAGATAGCATCATCGGTTGAGCGGTTGGGCCAATACGCAAACTGGAAGGGATCCAGGGAGGGGGGCAGGACAGTCTTGATGTGTTGCATGACTAGTCGTTCGAAGCACTTCATCAGGATGGGAGTAAGTGCAACAGGACGGTAGTCATTAAAGCAGGAGGGAGATGACTTTTTTGGAACCGGAATGATTGTGGTGGCTTTAAAACATGTGGGGACGACAGCCTGGATAAGTGATATATTGAAGATGTCTGTGAAGACATCAGTGAGTTCCACTGCACAGTTCCCCAACTCTCTGTGAATGGTACTCATGGTCATTGATCAATTGCCTTCAATCAGTGGTTGTTGATTAATGATCTTAAAAAATTGCATATTAATGATCAAGAAACTGACCTTACAGGCCGTTGTTCGCCAGTGGTGCTAGTAGCTGTTTCAGTCATTATGCAAATGTGCTGTTTTCAAAATTGGGGAAACCTGCAGTCATCCCGAGACTCTGACACTTCAACACCTTCTTGAACATGATACAGGACAGAGTTTTGGACTACCACAGAGGACCTTCACTGAAGTGATGAAGGTGTCAGGTTTGGTGGTGAACGTCCACTCCAGTGTGATGTTGTGCTTCTCCTCTGCCTGATAGGAGGTCTGTGTCACATTGACTACAAATGATCCTGTTGAGGAGACAGAGAGGGAAAGAGAGGAGCAGACACACTGAGAACTGGAACAAATCTGTTGTTGAGCTTTATTTGGAGTTCATAAAGTGAAGCTGTAAACTAACCAGAGACACATGAGGTGAGGATGATGAGCAGCAGGATCCTGCAGATCATCTTCTCCCTGTGAGAGGAGACAGAGGTGAAGAGTCATCAACACATGAGGTCAAAGGTCAGCCATGAAGGAAAATCTACAGTCTGACCTCAGAGTTCATTGAGGCTGCTTGTGTCCTGTGTCATATCATCAATAAATACTACTGTCCCAGTGGTACTGGAAGCCATGCACACCCAGGCCACCACACTGCCTCCGCCGTGTTTTACAGATGATGTGGTTGCTTTGGATCATGAGCCGATCCACGCTTTCTCCATACTTTTTCTTGCCATTATTCTGTTAGAGGTTTATCTTCCTTTCATCTGTCCAAAAGATGTTTTTCCAGAACTGTGTTGGTTTTGGAGAAAAACAGTTTTTTGTATGTTTGTTTGTTTTTTTAGCATAGTCCGATCTATCCTTTCTAAGCTAGAGGCCTATGAGTGCCTTGCGCCTTGCAGTGAACCCTCAGTATTTACATTCATGCCATCTTCTTTTTATGATAGACGTGAATATTGACATGCCCTTCTCCTGGAGAGTATTATTCACTTGGTTATGTCTGTGAAGGTTCTCAGTCATCCAGGTCATCGTAGACTAAGGAGCTTGGAAAGAAAAGCGTCTGGACACCTTGGCTCATGTGATTAGGTAGAGGATCATCAGGGGGTCCTTTGTCCCCCTTTGGGGGGGAAACTCCCACTAGGTTTAAATCTGGGACTCTCCACCACTGATCTTTAGAACTGAAGAAGCTTCTCGGATGAGAGGTGAAACGTCTTCAAGCAACTCAAGAAGTCCAGACGCTTTTCTTTCCAAGCTCCTTAGTGTTCACTTGGTTAGCTGCTGTGAAATGATTCATCCAGCACTGGTGTCTTCTGTGGACGTCCAGGTCTTCTTGTCTAGCTGATTTTACTAGTGCTTTCTTTCTTTCTCAGTATGTACTAAACTGTAGGTTTTGCTACTGTTTTGTTATTGCAGCAATTTCTTCAATGGGTTTCTTTTGTTTTTAGAACTTAAGGATGGCTTTTTCCCTGCATTGAGAGCTCCATGTTGTCTGAATGATGATCAAACAGACATGAAACACATGTAACACTACATCCGTCAGAATGACCAACATTATGGCCCTTAATTTCTGAAAGAGCCAGAGAGAGTGAAGAAACAGCAGCTCTCTCTCCAAAAAATGGGACACAAGCTGAACTCATATTGGGGCAGCTGAAAGTGTCCAAGCAGCCATTTGTATCCCCAGGAGTTTAATTTTGTTTCTTCGAAAAACTAAAATCAAGTGTCTTTATTGAGAGTGGTTTCAGCTTTAAGGTATGTTTGGACAGTGGTTCTTAGCAAGTGATCTGTGAGATAAGCAGGGCGTTTTGAGAAAGTCAGTTTATTTAAGGTTGATAAAAGCTCATTTTATACTACTGCATTGATACTGCATTTTTATGCACTACTAAACTACCCCAAATTTACACTCAGCTATTAGACTATAAAAAAGAATACTTAATACTGGATATTTATGAATTACATGTCATGCCATTGCTACTTCCTTCACTTTTTTAGGGGCCAACAACAACAACAATAACAAAGTGCAATAAGCATACACTCATTCTTTTTATTAATTAAGCCATTTCATTGATCATACCTTTCTAGTACTTAAAAAAAATCCACTTAAATTAAGTTACTGGGTTGTTTTGTGTTGTGTTTAGTTGTGCATAGTGCCGACGTGGGACAGTTTCCAATTTTGTTGTACTAAGTATGACTGTGTAATGACAATAAAGAGTTATCTTATCTCATTATCTTATCTTATCTTATCTTATCTTATCTTATCTTATCTTATCTTATCTATACATAAACGGTAAGTGTGTGGAGAGGCTCCACACCTGAGGGTCCTCAGGAAGTACAAACTGGACTCCAACCTGGTGCTGACCTTCTGCCGCTTGTCCATTGGGAGCATCACAGTATGGTACGGCAGCTGCACTAAGGCGGACAGTGCGAGATTTCAGAGTGTAGTCAAGGCAGCACAAAAGATCATCAGCTGCCCTCTCCCCTCCCTGATGGACATTTATTCCTTCCGCTGCCTCAAACATCATCAAAGACAGTTCCCACTCTGGTTTTGACCTGTTTAACCTGCCTCCCTCTGTGAAGTGCTACAGGTGCATCAGCACAAAGACCCACAGACTCAAGAAGAGTTTCTTCCCAAAAGCCACAACCACCCTGAACTCACAAATGGACTGATAACACAGTTCCACTCTCCATTCCAAGGACTTCTCTCTATAAACCACCACTGTGCAATACTTATTTTACATGCAATAACCCAAACTGTAAATACAGTACACTATTTATTTACGTATTTATTTCCTTTTTCCATTTTGTCTTTTTTTTCTAAATACTGTTCATATGTTTATGGCACTGCAAAACCTGTGCACCTCACCCCCATTTCTTTTCCCACGTTTGCACTGAGTAGGAGATGCTCTGTATTTCATTGTACATGTGTATAGTGACAATAAAGGCATTCTATTATATTCTATTCTATAATAAATAAATAAATAAATGAAAACACGGACGTCTCCCAAAAGGTCTGAGCACTTTTGCAAATATATGATGTCTTGATAAACTGAGCAGATATTTGAAGTTTACACAGCTACATTCTCGCCTTAAAATATCTGAAAACTATTTTGTGACCCAGAAAGAGTATTAAGAGTAATATTTAAACTAAGTAGCTGCCACCATTGCTGGAAACTGGAATTGGCTGGGCCACGCTATGAATTCTGGTAATGGTTGGGCCACGAAGGATACACCCGACCCATTATTCAAATCTGGGGAAAAGGAAGACGCATTTGTTGGCCACATTTGGAGGAATCTTTGAATTTGGACAGCCTTTGTCGCATCACTGTAACATAATAAGCCTTCAAATGCGGCCTCCGAAGGATGCGGCCCCTAAATTTGGACACAGCTACGATACCAGAGACTGCTTCTTCTTCTTCTTCTTTGGTATTTAACGGCAGCTGGCAACCTTGCACATGCATTGCTGCCATCTTTTTTTAGTCCGTTTTTACACTCTTAAATCCTACTACTTATTCCTGCATCTTTCAGGATCTTGCAAAGCTTCAAACCACGCGCCGACTATTAAATTAGTCGTTGACAATTTTGATAATCGACGTAATCGTGACTAGTCGACTAATTGTGGGAGCCCTAACCTGGAAAACTGTTTTTGTCATGTAATTGGATTGCACTTTGTTAGGCCTCTACACTAAGACCGGACCAATTTGGGTGTCCCACCAGAAGGCTGAGCTTCTGCTGGTCAAGCTTTTATAGTCACTAAGGCACGCAAACCCCCTGACCATGTTAAGGTGGCAATCCCTCAGGGGGAAAACAGAAAAGCAAAAAAACAAAAAATAAAATAAAATATTTCTCATCAGATTCTAACAACTAAAAACATGGCATTTACCTTGAATGGATAGCCTATATCGAATATATTTGAAACCAACAATAACACTTCTCACTACTGCCAATATGAACAAAGCTAAAAAGGGTAGGCCCGGTTATATAAAAAAAGAGAATTGGCAAAGTCTTGAAAAATAAAATTGAAAAATAGAAATAAAGAATAAAATAAAATATCCATCCAGATCTTTATAACCAACAACATAAAATCTATCTTAACTAAATGGCCTAATTCAAGTAAGAATAAAATAAGACCCCTCAATATGGCCAATACTTACAAAACTAAAAAGGGTTGGCATAGTAATTATAAACAAGATAAATACCTGTTTATCGCGGTTTCATGGAAACTCAAATTAACAGACAGACATTATACGCACCTCATTGCCTGCTGTAGCCAAATGGGAAAAAGTACGTTTTTCGCAGCTGCACTTCATCTCTGAGGTAGTTTAATAAATTGGATTTAACTTAAGCACAATACTTTGACATAGGTTCTTTATAAACTTGACTCCAACTTGAAGGCGGTGGCAAGATGCGTCGCATGGATGTTTAACTGGGCGGACTGGTCGTGATAATTTTGTGAGGCCACATCGAAAAGGTTCGGATGAGCTTGCCAAAGTTCTACAAGTTGTGCCTCCATCGCTTGTGTCCACATCACACACTGCACTGCTGTGCTACTCTATCTTTTTCACTTCCATTTCTGTGTTTGCGCGTGCGCAGTGTGAGAGGCTGCACTCACACTCTCATGAGGGGCGACAAGTTTGATTTTTTTGCGACCATACGATTGCTGATTGGGAGCTGGTCGTGAGGTGTTAATCGCTTCTCGTTACCTCATGTATACTACACGATGCACCACACACGATTAAGGCATAACTCGCGCCGATCCCCAAAATGGTTGCACAACTGAAATATCGTCTCAAAATGGGCCAAAAATCACACAGAGTATGCACAGCTTACTCCCAAAGGCAGAATGTGTGCCGTTGGGATCTATTTTCAGGAAATACAACATTCCCTTTCACTGTTATGCTGATGACATTCAAATTTACTTCCCCTTGAAACTGGATGTCTCTGTCCTACTGCAGCCTGTGCTTAACTGTCTACATGATATTCAAGATGGGTTAACACAGAATTTTCTCACCCCGAATGAAAATAAGACTGAAGTTTTTGTTTTTGAAAGTCATGCCCCTTTGTATAAGTTGACTGATACCCTTGGTCATCTTGCTTGTCATAATTTCAGACTAAGAAATCTTTTAGTGTTTTTAGGTAGCTCTTTTAAATTAGAGAAGCAAGTGTCCACAGTTGTGAAAACCAGTTTCTAGCAGTTACGGGAAATTGCCAAAGCAAAGCCTTATCTTCCTCCTAGAAAAGAGACCTAGAAGACCTAGAAAAACTTATTATTATCATATTATCACCTCTAGACTGGACAGTTCTCTCTATTTGGGTCTTCAGCACTCATCTAATCCATTGCTAGCTGTTAGTCCAAAATGCTGCTGCACATCTTTTAACAGGGGCTAGAATGTATGAACACATCACTCCACTTTTAGCAAATTTACGCTGGCTCCCCGTCCATTATCATATTGATATTAAGATTCTTTTACTTACTTTCAAAGTTTTAAATGGTATGGTGCCCAGTTATTTAAGCAAATTCCTCAACATGTATAACCCCAAAAGAGCACTGAGATCATCTAGACCAGGGGTGTCCAACTCCAGGCCTCAAGGGCCGGTGTCCCACAGGTTTTAGATATCACCCTGGGTCAACACACGTGAATCAAATGATTAGTTCATTACCAGGGCTCTGGAGAAGTTTAAGACATGTTGAGGAGGTAATTTAGCCATTTAAATCAGCTGTGTTGGATCAAGAACACATCTAAAACCTGCAGGACACCGACCCTAGAGGCCTGGAGTTGGACACCCCTGGTCTAAACAGATGTTCTTAGTACAACCAACGTCTCAATTGAAGGAAAGAGGAAATTGGGCCTTTGTAGTTGCAGCGCCTAGGCTCTGGAACAACTTGCCAGATGATATTCGTACTTTAGAGTATATTCAGACCATGGAACCTCTATGTCCTCCAGCTAATGACTTTGCTCACCTGGATGCTGGTGTTTCGTGTTCCACCTCAGCCGCTACCCACCCACTGCATGCTCTCCAGCTTCGTTTGCCTGCTTCTGGATCAATTCATCACCGTACTCATCCAGACCTCCACAACCACGCCCCACCCCATTTTGCTCCTCCACCTCCAAACACGTAAGCCGTAAAGAATTTCAACTGGAAGCTTTCTATTCACTCCTCAATACAACTCTGACCACCAGCTCTCAACCACTGTTTCCCAGTCAAGTTATTTTCAGCCATGGCACATACTCACAGCCCCCTAGCCCTTGAAAACAGCTTATGTTTATGCTCACTACACGTAGCTCATATTCATGCTTGTAGCTCTAGTTCATGTTTCAAGTTACTCGTCCTATTATCTGTCTCGTGTGTTGCAAATAAAGCTTTTTGTTCATGTTACTCTGAGCCTCCGTCTGAATCTGCTCTTGGGTCCACTTCTCGTTCTGGCTTCCCAGCCTTGACAGGAATTTCACAACAATAAGCATTTCAGAGAATCCCCAGTTTGTTAGTAATCAATAGCAAAGACCAAGAGGCTGAGAACACCTGTGTGCTGTGTGAGAAACATGCATGAAAGTCTGCACCAGTGTCAGAAGCCCCCACGAAGATCTAGTATAAGTCAACAAACACATCCCGGCTCTACAAACTGATTACTTAACTTCAAACATAAACTAAAAATTGCAAATAAACTTTAAAACAGGTAAGTGTCAGACTGTTTCCTTTGGTATGTTTTATTTTTTTTGAAAATCCAGATTTATATAACACATTTCTCCAGATCAACACAGACAAAAATAATTATTACCAGTGTTTAAATAAATTAAGTATTGTATATTGACTATTGAGAGCTTGCTAAAGCTCTGCCTGTATAACTCAGTTTTTCTGTTATCTAAACCTGAATGTTGCTTCCTGTCTTGGTTCCTGTGAGGCAGTTTTCTTCTCGGTGAGTTTCTTCTTGGTTATACGAAATTAAATTGTCAGAATTAATTCAGAATTAGAACCTATACTTCACGTAATTCTATGCATCTATCTATGCTTCAGTTTTCAGGCCCCTTTTCTATGGGACCAGCTTCCAGTTTGGATTTGGGAAACAGGCACTATCTTTACTTTTAAGATTAGGCTTAAAACTTCCCTTTTTGTTAATTATATAGTTAGGGCTGGATCAGGTGACCCTTAATCCTCCCTTAGCTATGCTGCAATAGGTATAGGCTTCTGGGGGACTCCCATGATGTCCCATGAGTATTTCTTCTTCAGTCACCTTTATGTCTTAAAGACATTAAGACCTGGATGGCCGCTAACTTTTTGCTTCTTAATTCAGATAAAACTGAGGTTATTGTACTCGGCCCTGAAAATCTTAGAAATATGATATCTAACCAGATTCTTACTCTGGATGGCATTACCTTGGCCTCCAGTAACACTGTGAGGAACATTGGAGTCATTTTTGACCAAGACATGTCCTTCAATGCACATATTAAACAAATATGTAAGACTGCTTTCTTCCATTTGCGCAACATCTCTAAAATTAGAAATATCCTGTCTCAGAGTGATGCTGAAAAACTAGTTCATGCATTTATTACTTCCAGGCTGGACTACTGTAATTCATTATTATCAGGATGTCCTAAAAACTCCCTGAAAAGCCTTCAATTAATCCAAAATGCTGCAGCAAGAGTCCTGACAGGGACTAGAAAGAGAGAGCATATTTCTCCTGTATTGGCTTCCCTTCATTGGCTTCCTGTTAAATCCAGAATTGAATTCAAAATCCTGCTCCTCACATACAAGGTCTTAAATAATCAGGCCCCATCTTATCTTAAGGACCTTGTAGTGCCATATCACCCTATTAGAGCACTTCGCTCTCGCTCTGCAGGCCTACTTGTTGTTCCTAGAGTATTTAAAAGTAGAATGGGAGGGAGAGCCTTCAGTTTTCAGGCCCCTCGTCTGTGGAACCAGCTTCCAGTTTGGATTCGGGAGACAGACACTATCTCTACTTTTAAGATTAGGCTTAAAACTTTCCTTTTTGCTAAAGCATATAGTTAGGGCTGGATCAGGTGACCCCAAATCCTCCTTTAGTTATTCTGCAATAGGTGTAGGCAGCTGGCTAACTCCCATGATGCACTGAGTATTTCTTCTCCAGTCACCTTTCTCACTCATGTTTTCTTAGACCTCTCTGCATTTTATTTATTTGAGTTATTATTAATCTCTGTCTCTCTTCCACAGCATGTCTTTATCCTGTTTTCCTTCTCTCACCCCAACCGGTCGCAGCAGATGGCCGCCCCTCCCTGAGCCTGGTTCTGCCAGAGGTTTCTTCCTGTTAAAAGGGAGTTTTTCCTTCCCACTCTTGCCAAAGTGCTTGCTCATAGGGGGTCATATGATTGTTGGGTTTTTCTCTGTATGTATTATTGTAGGGTCTACCTTACAATATAAAGTGCCTTGAGGTGACTGTTGTTGTGATTTGGTGCTATATAAATAAAATTGAATTGAATTTAATTGAAATGCAGTCTGCATAGTTCACTTGGAAATAGTTAATTTTACATGAGCACATTGTAAACAAAAGCTCAGATAACTCATGGAATAAATTTGCACCTTGAAAATAAACATAAAACTGTGATGTTTTATAGTATTAATGAGAAACTGGAAAATTCTTGCATTCCTCAAACAGACAGTGGAACTAATGTTACAAATCTGACAACCTACTTTTGTGTTCATTAAAACTCAGAAGGTTCTTCAAAATAACATGCTATGGCATCATATTACCAATTAGATACAGATTAATCCAGAAAACAAAAACCTGAAATTCTATGTAAAATGTATTTAATTTTTTCAGAATTGTTTTTTCACTTTGAGAATGAAATTACTGTACTACGAGCTACTAACCAGATAGCACTCATGCATCACTCATACCTTTAAGTAAGAAACATTTCAGGTTATTTTTTCCTGTATCATACTGACTGATGCGAAACACTGACTTTTTTCTTACAGCTTCTAAGAGCAGTGCTTACTTAATTTCCTGTTCCCAAGTAAACGCAGCTTGTATGAAGATAAAATACGTGGTTGCACAACATCATAGATTGCGTGTCAGTGCAACCCAAAACATTTGGTATCTTGAGCAAATTACTATCTTGTTAGCATCTTATCATTTTTCTGATGTAGTTTAGAAATAAATTGGCTGCTGCCCTCACTGACACATGATATGCGTTTTCCTTGTCAGACATTACAAACAGGTTCTTATTCAAGAAATCCTCTAAATCCATTTTACACTTGGCATCATTTGGCCAACTGTGCCATTAATTTTAAGTATTTACTATTAAATAATTTCAAAATGCGACAGCAAAAGAATATGGTGATTTATAAATAAATATATTAATATTTTTCCTTACGCCTAATGGATGTTTTTTGAATTTCACTGTTCATTTTACTGTTCACAACACAAATATTGTATTCATTCTAAAATGGTTAAATGGCTACAAAACAAAGAAAAAAATCTGTTTCATGTGTTCCTCTCAGAGCTTGAACCACCTGTCATCAGTATTTCAAAGTCAGATTTGATCTGAAATTCTTTTCATCCACATTTACAGCATCAGAGAAGCTTCACAGTACTGATCTACAAACAGGCAGATTCATAATGATAGATATACGATGTTTTGTACACACATACATTTCATTATCACATCATCATCATCTTTAGCGTGTGATGAATGCATCTAAAAAATTTGAAGGAAGTGATAAAAAGGAAACAAGTCATCGAGTAACATCAGTTTTCTGATGATCTGACAGACACAGACGGAGTGAAGTGTCAGACGCTGTTCTTCTGAAGTGTAACAACTTTTCTGCATCAGGATCAAAATCAGAATGAAAATCCTTCATTTTCTATTCTTCTGCTTCTTGTCAGGTGAGAACTGATGATCATAATGTTGCTCTTTAATAAAAAAAAAGGAAGTCATCTTTATGAATCATTTCATAAAATACACATATTTTCATACATTATTTTATGTTGTGAATATCTATCTTTTTTGTGTTTTTAATTTTGTTATCATTTCTTTTCATCCGACAGACGCAGCTGCGCTCGTCATGGCAAAACACAATATTTGGTCTGCAGCTGAAGGATTAAATGGCACGCTTAACTGCAACTTATATTTGTCTGGAAGCACAAAGTTCTTCTGTAAGGAAAAATGTGAGCGAGCAGAAGATATCCTCATTAAAACAGATGGAAGCACAGCTCAGAGTGGGAGATACAGCATTAAATATGAAGACGGATCTCCAGGAAGAGGAATTGTGTCTGTGACCTTCACACACATGATCAAGTCTGACTCAGGACTGTACAGGTGTGCTTTAGGAAGACCTTCTGCTCCAGATTCGTACTATGACTTTGCGGTCAGAGTTTCAAATGGTGAGTTTGTACTAAAATTCCCTGAAATAAAACTATGAAGAGCGCTCACTAACTCTAATTTAGCATTATAGACCATGTTTAGATCAAGCTGTAATTAATTAATAAATGTAACTTTAATGTTATACACCATGTAGGTGTACATTTTATACAGCATGTAAAAACTGTAGTTTCATAAGTTGATGATAACTTTGTTTATTTGAACCAGGACATATAATTATGACATAACAGCTTACACTTTCAGTTCAGGCTCATTAATGTTCTTCTTTTTCACAGATCTGGGTAAAAGGGTTGGTTTTTATCGCTCAGAACCTGAGGGAGAAAACATGACATTGGGATGTTCCAATATTGGGTATAGACAGAGGAAGTTCTTTTGTAAGAATCAGTGTAAGAATGAAGGGGAGATCCTCATTGACACAACTAATGATAAAGCTGTGAGTGGCAGATACAGCACTGAATACAGACCACAATCCACATTTGGACTGTATGTGACCATCACACAGCTGACCAAGTCAGACACAGGACGGTACAGCTGTGGTTATGGAAACCCTCTGTCTCCAGATTCATACTACAGTCTAAATGTTCTTGTCATTGATGGTAAGTTTCTTTTCAAAATAGTAAAAACATCATCATTATTATTATTATTAAGACCACAACTTAAACAGGAACCAAAAACAAAAATAAAGTAAACAAATTATAACTATAAGTATAAGAATAAATAAAATCACAGTGAGATTAATGTTACTGCCCAAGATCAACTGATACACTGGCTGAGACATCACTATACCTTCCTAGAACTTTCTAAATTGAAATAGAGGGTTTGACATTTTAAAAAAGGCTGGATGATCAATCTCAGAGTATTATTTTCTTTTTGTGCTGGTAAATTTAATCATCTGTTCACCATCTGCAAAACCGTATTTCTTATGAGGCTTTATCTTTAAAAAACTTACCCCCCCCCCAAAAAAAAAGAAAAGAAAAAAACCAAGTTAAAGTGTCTGTTTTAAAAGTGTGTTCTCCACTTTGAATACATTTATTTTTCAATTATGATTGCACAGCTAAAATGGATTTCATCTACCATTTTCCCACAAGATACACAGACTCACTGTAACTGCAGGCAGGTGTAAACAATTTTAGTGTGCTTTATATTTTATGTTATGAACAAAATTATGCATTTTGTGTTTGATAAATGTTTGTATTTACCTTTATGACAGTATTATTATTATGATGTATTACTATTGATTTATTATTAAATGTTTCATGTTTATTGTTAACAGCTTCAAACACAACTGCCTCCCCACTACAAACAACAACACAAATGGCTTCAAACCCACCTGCTTTCACTCTACAGAAAACAGCAACACAGAGTAAAAGTGTCACTGCAGGAGTCTCTACACATTGTCCTGACTCCTCCTGGCTTCTGGTTGTGCGTGCGTCCTTGGATGGTGTTTTGCTGATGGCTGTTTTCCTCATGCTCTTCTACATTAGTAAGACAAGGAGGAACTTTGGACTGAACACCAGAGAAAATGACACAAAGATGAAGGTGAGTTTGTGTCACTTGTTTTCTGTCTGTTGTTGCAGATTTCAGTGAGTGTTGTTGATTCATGCTGTCAGTGTGACTTTCTCAGTGAAATTTAGTGAAAAGAGGTGATATTACCTGATTTTTCCACAGTATCATAATTTCATGATGTCATATCTAAAACTGTGAAAGCACCTTTCGTCCTGTTTCCTGACACTGCAGTACATGTATGCTGCTCTGATTGTTACTCCCCTCGAGTCTTAATAAAGCTCAACTTGTTCTTTGCTTTTAAACTGACATTTATTTCGGACAGGAGGATTCTTCGACATGCCTTAACATGTAATGATGTCCAACCACAGCCGATACAATGCCGTCAGAACTAAAAAGAAATACAAACTTAAATGAATATTCTTAATAAAGTCCTTAAGCATTATATATGACGAAACATTCTAACAACAGGATCAATAAAATACACATTACACTTCACACTGCGGTAATTGCACTAGAATATCACGCAATACTAGCGTATTTACATACAACGATAATAAACAAAAGAAAACATTTACCTCATTGGCCTCACTCAAAGGGAATAAAACTTTAATCCTTACGTCGTGGGGTAGTCCAAAAAAGGCACTCTTTTATTTATCTTACTGTAGACGTGCAAACCTCGTGGCTCGTCTCTTAATTAGCTTGCTGAGTGTGACAGCCAAAAAATACCCTCTTAGCAACAACAAACGGAACTATAGAAAAGGTTCCTATCTAATTGCACAGTTAGCACAAATAACACATTTAAACATATAAATCTAATCAACAAACATGAATTACTATTTATTTATTATTTCTTAATATTTCAACTACTAATTGTTTCAACATCAAATCCAATAAAATGAACTTAAATGCGAGAGTTGCCTATGACGGCAGCTACACTCCCACCAAATCACTTGTGATTTTCACCCATGAACTTATGAAATGTAAACTAATCTGCTTCTAATAGTGTCACAGTCTTGTGTATAGGTCTGTCAAGTAGAACTGGTTTACTCAGTCTCTTTCCATGGTCATCTATCAATGAGTCACTCATTAACAGTTGTACTTTGCGTATACATCCATCTTCACTCGGGTGTATGGCAACAACTTTAGCCAACTGGAGAATTTCAGAAAACGTTCTGCCAAAGAATGTTTCCGTAGTTGTATGGAGTACACCAGCTTTGCGTACTTCTGGATCCTCTGCATCAAGTTTTCCCACCTTGACTTCTCCATGGGGAAGTTTCTCTTGCCAAAGAAAACTTGGACCGCTAAACCAGTTGGAGGTAATAAGGTCTTTGGCCTTCAGTCTGCGCGACGCATGGTCAGCTGGATTGAGATCTGATGCCACAAACTTCCATTGCATCGGTTGAGTGTAGGGATGCAACGATACCAATTTTTTCAAACCGATCCGATACCGATACTTGGATCTGAGTACTTGCCGATACCGAGTACAAAAACCGATACTTCTACCACACACAAGTTAAACTTAACCAGTAGTAAAGAAACGACCCCAGACAACTCTTTAACCCAAACGAAACGTTTACTGAACGTAAGGGCAGAGACAAATACTGTACAACACATCCCTTTTTTAAACTCAAATGATATTCCAATTCCTTAACCAAATGAAATACACTGTATAAATGACATAATTCCCTTTCAAATTATATTAAACAACCCAACTTATGTTATCACCTTTTGGTAAGTGACTCACTAATATACACTCCAAAACACGTTATATAAATCCACTAAACACACAATATTCACACATGGGCTCCACACACTCACATTCACACTTGTTGCAGGCCTGTTTGCTGCTCACGCCGGACGATGGAGAAAAATCCTCTTCTCCCCAGTAAGAGCACAAAAGTCTGACTTACAGTTCCGTTGCCCGGTAGATCGCCGTTCACCAGTCCCACAATAAATCCACTCCTTGCGGACCCGATGCTGTCTCTGCTACAGCACGTTAGCGAGTCACTGTCCAGCTCTCTGACAGTTCATAGCGGCTGCCTCCTTGGTGAAGCCAAGCAGTCCGGGCTAGCCTTTAGCCTCGGCGGTCGTAGCTGGAAACACAGCACGGTGGTGCGACCATTGAAACAAAAAGTCACTTCACCCACACTCTGTTGTGAAGCTCTCACACGGTCAGCTTTCTAGTCACACACTCTTTTGTGCTGGTTAACCTCAGTAAAACTAGCCGGGTCTCTCACTTTGGTTCAGCTAACCTCGTTCATCTCTCCATGCCGTTCTCTTCTCCTCCTCCATTGCAACAGATACACAGGTCCCGTTTTATGCTACCTTCACGGGCCTCCAGAAAATGAGAACTCTGAAAAATATTTTAACTCCCTTCAGAGTTACATACCATAAAATAATACTTTTATGATTAACATAACAGTTTGATTGCTCTAATTACCTGTATTTACCTTGCGACATATTACAGGGCAAATTACATTCAGGGTAGAGTTACATCACATAACATCAACTGTGAACACCTTATGTTACCGTGGCGTTTAAGTCCATGGGAATTATGAGTATCCACTCCCAAATTCCCATCCGGGCTACATTAGTATTGGTTCATGGTATCGGTTAACTTTTACGAGTACCAGTACGCACACATTTTACAGTATCGGCCCCGATACCCGATACCAGTATCGGTATCGGTGCATCCCTAGTTGAGTGCTTTCCTTAATACGCTGAATGCGATTTGCAACGAAAACATGGAAACGTCTTACTTTCCTGGATGATTGAGAATGCATCAAGACGTCTTGCATCGTTGTTGATATATCCCAAGACAACTTGAGAATCTGTCCAGAAGAATTCTTGGGCATCTTCTAGCTCCAACTCTGCCTTGAGCATGTCACTAATCCGCACTGCTACAACTGCTGCAGACAGCTCCAATCTTGGCACCGTAGTAACCTTTGTGGGTGCTACTCTGGACTTAGCAAAGACAAGAGAGCAGTGGACTTGTCCTGCTTCACTGGCAGCTCTCAGGTACGTACAAACACCATACCCTGAAACACTTGCGTCTGAGAAATGGTGAAGCTCGTACTTCTGAACTGTTTGAAAATCTCTTGGCACGTAACATCTGTCAATTTTGACATCTGCTAGATTTTTTAGATCCACCAACCAGGACTCCCACCGTGACTTCAGATCGCTTGTGAGTGGTTCGTCCCAATCTGTTTTCTCACGACACATCTGCTGTAGTATCTGCTTCCCAAGTAGAACAAAAGGTGCCACAAAGCCAAGTGGATCGTAAATAGAGGCTACCGTGGACAACACTCCTCTTCTGGAAAGTGGCTGCTCGTTCACAACTACTCGAAACTGGAAATGATCCGAGTCGATGCACCATTTGACACCTAGGGCTCTTTCAATTTGTTGCTCGCCCAGTGACAAGTCTTTTCTTACTGTTTCTGCACAATCTTCTTCCGGCAGCGAATTAAGCACTTGCTTACTGTTTGAAACGAACTTGTGAAGTCGCAAGCCTCCTGTGCTGCAAAGTTCCTTGGCTTCCTTCACCAAACGAATTGCCTCTTCTTCTGAGTGGAAACTGATAAGACCATCGTCCACATAAAAATTTCGCTCAATGAACCTTATGGTAGCTTCACTGAACTTGCCTTGACCTTGTGCAGCAATATACTTGAGACCAAAGTTCGCACAGGCAGGGGAAGAAGCAGCTCCAAACAGGTGTACGCGCATGCGATAGACAGATGGAGTAGAGTTGAAGTCTCCATTGTCCCACCACAAGAAGCGAAAGTAATCTTGATCTTCCTCTCTGACTCTGAATTGATGAAACATGCGCTCAATGTCGCACATCACTGCAACTGGACCTTTCCGAAATCGACACAGGACCCCCACCAGAGAGTTGGTTAACTCTGGCCCTGTAAGCAGGTAGTCGTTCAAAGACGCTCCTTCGTACTTCGCTGAACAATCAAACACCACTCTTATTTTGCCAGGTTTTTGTGGATGATACACTCCATGGTGTGGAATGTACCAGGCAGGGCTTTTGTCCAGGTCTACAGAGGGAACTCTTTCTGCATCACCACGCTCTATAGTCTCTCTCATGAACTCTGTAGTCTTTGTGGTATTGTTTGTCCTTCTCAAATCTTCTCTTCAAATATTTGAGTCTGTGTTCTGCACAGCTCCGGTTGTTTGCCAGACTTGGTCTGTCTTCTTTAAATGGCAAAGGTAACTCACAGTGTCCATCTGCTTTCATCCTCACTCCTTCTTCCATTATGGAGATGAACCTTAAATCTTCTTGTGAGAAGTGTGAGTCTTCCACCTTTCTTTCAATGAAGTCTGACTCGAGCACTTTAATTACATCTGCAGATGTGACCACCTCTTTGACTTGTGTGCGACAGATGTATTGCACTTCTTTGACCAACTGTTCAGCTGACTGATTGGGTGTCACTTCCTTGACAATGATTTTGTGGCTACATCCTATGGCATCCCCATAGTCAACACATGGATTAGTTCCTCCAACTATTGTCCAGCCAAGGTCTGTTCTTTGGGCAAAAGGTTCATTATCTTTTCCTGCCACAATTTCTCTGGGTACCAACACTTGTGAGCAATTGTAACCAATGAGCAGGCCTACTTCACATTCAATCAGTGGAGCAATTTCTTCAGCCAGGTGCTCTAAGTGTGGCCACGCTCTTGCTGTCCTTGGTGTGGGAATATGACTCAAATTCGCAGGAATAAACTCTCTTGTGTATGTCACAGGAAGAGGAATTCTCCTTGAAGAATAGAAACCTCTGACCTGTAATCCGGACAACCTTTGACTTGGTACTAAAGTATCTTTAGAAGACATTGTCGAGAGCTTTAACTGCACACATTTCTTCTCTGCATCCAGAGCATCTGCCTTTTCCTTCAAGACGAATGTCGTGTCACTTTGGCTATCAAGAAGAGCATAGAGAAGAATCTCATGTTCAGGATTGCTTGTTGTGGATAACCAAACTGGAATGATTGTAGACGTGAGATTACTTCTGTCACTTTGAATCACACGGTTTGATATTGCTTCACTTGGTGCTTCCTTGGGTTTGGTTTCTCTACTCTCTTTATTGTCTTCCATCTCTTTCATTTGTGGTTCCTTGTCACTTTCCTTTTCTTTCCTTTTCCTTGAGGATTTGTCTCATTCTTCATGCAAACATGTCGGGTGTTTCCCTTTACATGTGTCACACATCTTTCTCTTTTCACATTTCTTTGATTGGTGTCCAAAGCCTAGACATCCAAAGCACAGTCCCTTGGTTTGCACAAACTTGACTCTTTCACTCAAGACCTTGTCCATAAACTTCCTACATGTGTGAATGCTATGATTTGAGTTTTCACAAAACACACATCTTTTTGTGTTGGACGTCTCTTCTGCAGCACTCACTAGCACCTTTGCTCCAACACTTCTTGTCTTGGAAGATTTCGTTTTCTCTGAGTCACCTGCTTTGAGTGCATGAAGCGATGTTACTGGATTGCACGCAATCTTGGCCTCTCTCGCAATGAAGTCAACAAAGTGGCTAAATGTTGGGAAAGAACCATCTTGCTCTTCAACTTCAATGACCTTTCGATTCCATCTTGCTGACAACCAATCAGGTAGCTTGCTTAGCATTCTCTGATTCTCATTGCAGTCATTCAAAACTTCAAGACCTTTAACCTGAAGCATGGCCGCTTCACATCCTCTGAGAAAATCTGAAAACTCTCGAAGTTCAACGCTATCCTTGTTACCAATCCTTGGCCATGATGTCAACTTATCTCTGAAAGCCTTGGTGATTACAAATGAACTTCCGTATCTTTCCTCCAAAGTGTTCCATGCTGAGTAATAAGCACGCTCTGTTCCCAACAGAAAATAACTCTCAACAGCCTTTCTCGCCGGTCCTCCAACATACTTGCGAAGATAGTAAACCTTTTCATTCACTGGGATGTTCTTTCTGTCTATCAGCATTTGAAACGACAATTTCCAATCCTTGTACTTGAGAGGATCACCGTTGAAGACTGTAGGTTCTGGTACTGGTAGGCGACTTATGTGAATGGACTCAGCTAGAGCTTGGGCCAATGTTGTGGTACTATCTTCCTGTTTGCTTTCTCTTGGTTGTGACCTTGACGTGGCTTGTGGCATATCAAACGGCTCTGCATTTGCATTAAGTTGCGAATGTGCAAACTGATTCATCGGTTTAGATGTGGCATTTCTCCATTTACTCCTTTCGTGCAGAAGATCTGATATTTCTTCATCTGAGTTTCCTTCTTCATTGTACACTTTCAGACGTGCTTTAGCAGCATTCATTCTCTTTACTGTTTCTAGCCTTTCAAGCTCTCTTCGCTTTTGCTCTAAGGCCTTCTGTTTCTCAGCATTCTCTGCTTCAAGGATTTCAAGTGCCTTTCTTTCACTTTCCATTTCCTCCATAATCTTCAGAGTCGCTTCAGTAGCCGCAAGCTCTACAGCTGCTTCTTGCCTCTTTACAGACAACTTACTTGAGCATTTTGATTGCCTGCTATTTGAACTCTTGGATCTTTGAGAGGTTGCAGAATTGAATGCTGATCCTATATCACTCCAGTGAACTAATCTCTCAGAAAGTTCTTCGTCTTCTTCTGCTGCTAATTTTTCTTGAGTTAGCCTTATCATCTTCTGAGAAACCGCGTCACAGGTGTCCACTCTGCGGCGAGTGTCTGCATCAGGAGTTTCATGATTACGCAGCTCATCATAAACTTGTTTCACTTCTGCCGAGATATGTTCAACTCGGTCAATAAGCTCTTTAAGTTTTGCACTAACAGGTTCTTCAAGTGCCTTTTTGCCTTGTTTTGCAACAACTTTCCACCTTTCATAACTGACTTTAAAGCGAGCTTGAAGCTTGTTCACCTTTTCATCATGTAGTGCTTGGCCCCTTTCAGTGAACTTCTTAACTCTTTGACTTTTCCTCAAACTTCCTTCTTTAGTAGCTTTACTTGTGCATGGTTCTTGCAAACTTTCTTGCTCTTCAAAAGCTTCTTGCTGCTCCACAGCTTCAGTGTCACAGCCTTCTTGCTCCATGTCACAGACAGTCAAAGCTGTTATACTACACTCAAGTCACCTAGGTCCACTTAAATACATGAATAGTCACCTTATGAAGCACCTAGGAACTTAAATTGCTTTACTTTAAAGTGTCAACTTAAATATATGTCACCATCACTTAAACCAAAATAATAAATTGTTCTTCACTTGTAGTTAAACAGAAAATAACCTTCAATGTCAAACAAAATACTATAATGTGACCTTTAAATATCTAATGCAGTCTTAAAAACAAGCAAAAACCCTTATAATCAACTTAAACGTACCTTAATTGCAGTTATTTAGTATAAACAACTAATAACATGAACTTAAACTTTTACTCCAAAACCACCACACTTCCCCTTTCATTGCTTGACAGAGTCCCTTTAAGATGAGCTAAGGAAATTTACTCTCCACATTTAACTTGTATAAACGTGTTACTTATTTGTAGCTTAAACAAGCTGCACCACTGGACTCTGGTTGCCTTATGGGATGTCTGTGTGTGTGTTTGGGTGTCTTTGATGCTTGAGAGTGACGCGAGCTTAACCACGTGACCCAGCGCGCTGTCGGCTCAGCTCCGCTCCCTCTCGGCTCCGCTGCGCTCGGCTGTCGGCCCGGCTCCGCTGCGGAAGACCTCTTTCTCCTTCTCTCTCCTCCAGCACGAAGCAGGCTGAGTTCTGATTGTTACTCCCCTCGAGTCTTAATAAAGCTCAACTTGTTCTTTGCTTTTAAACTGACATTTATTTCGGACAGGAGGATTCTTCGACATGCCTTAACATGTAATGATGTCCAACCACAGCCGATACAATGCCGTCAGAACTAAAAAGAAATACAAACTTAAATGAATATTCTTAATAAAGTCCTTAAGCATTATATATGACGAAACATTCTAACAACAGGATCAATAAAATACACATTACACTTCACACTGCGGTAATTGCACTAGAATATCACGCAATACTAGCGTATTTACATACAACGATAATAAACAAAAGAAAACATTTACCTCATTGGCCTCACTCAAAGGGAATAAAACTTTAATCCTTACGTCGTGGGGTAGTCCAAAAAAGGCACTCTTTTATTTATCTTACTGTAGACGTGCAAACCTCGTGGCTCGTCTCTTAATTAGCTTGCTGAGTGTGACAGCCAAAAAATACCCTCTTAGCAACAACAAACGGAACTATAGAAAAGGTTCCTATCTAATTGCACAGTTAGCACAAATAACACATTTAAACATATAAATCTAATCAACAAACATGAATTACTATTTATTTATTATTTCTTAATATTTCAACTACTAATTGTTTCAACATCAAATCCAATAAAATGAACTTAAATGCGAGAGTTGCCTATGACGGCAGCTACACTGATGGAAACCTGTTGAACTTCTTATGATATTTTGAATGTTGCATCATTTTTTTTCCTGTCTCTGAAAAAAAAAAAACACTTTGTGCTTCTTATTTTTAAACTTCAGAATCCATGAAACGGTAATGTTGCATAAGGTTGTTGAAAATCTGTTGTGCTTCTCATGTTTTATGCTGTTTGTTTTATTTGTTTGTTTTATTTTCAGTTATCTGCTGCACATGAGAACTTGGATCCAACCTCAGAACATAAAGAGCCCAAACGCAGCAGGACCAAACCTACTCTGCATTATTAAAGACCAAAATCTAAAAAGTAAAAACATCTGATTCAAAATTTGGTCGATCTACTCTGTGAGGTTATCTTCTCTTTCATATCTGTTTAGTTTTGATGTTTTTGAGCATATTTCTGAGATTTGATGATCACCTCCTATACAATCTGCTTCACCATGTTTTATTGTTGTTCTTTATTGCTGGGCATTATTCGAATGCATATCCGTATCAGAATAATTAACAATGAGACTCTGAAGTTCATATTTTGGCCACCTAATCAAGCAACAGCCATGTGCTGCCCCCCTTTAAAATGTAACTTTAAGAGGTTATGACCATTTGGTTTTGCTTTATGTATTTTTGTCTATTGTATCATTTAGAAATTTATGTGCTTACGTATGCAGTGTATTTGAAACTACTGGCCTTTGTTACAAGGTACAAAAAAATAAGCATCTTTTAAAAATGCAAAATAATGCAATGTTTCCTTGAATGAATTAGACACATACAGAGTGCTCTACAATAATGAGTCTTTGTCACTATTCAGGACTTCCCATCCCTGTCTGTCTACACTTGTCACAATCAGCAGGGCTGACTGTGTGTAGAGTGAAGGGTGGACCCAAATGCAGACGAAAACAAAATGTGAAACATGACTTGGATAACAGAAAACGAGCCCTTTATTGAGGCTGGCAAAATAACTGTAAACAAAAGGCAAAAGGCAAGGCTAACAATAAACTAGTGATGGGTCCAGCAGCACTGACGCACCGGCGCATGTATCAAGCTCACAGAGCGATGCCTGTATCGGTGCGTGCGTCGCTTTAAGAAAAAGTCACGTGATCGATACAGCTGCTGTATCGCTCATTGCCAACGCGCCAAACTGTTTAAAAGGTACCGCATCTGCATCTGTCAACGTAACGAGTCGCCACCAAAAAAACTAAAATTACTCTCGCAAAGATAAAATAAAAATACACATCTCTCCATAACAAAACGGAGCCCGAAAGAAAAAGACATGTTTCTGCTGTGTGGGATCAGTTTGATCTTAACTGCAAATAATTTGTCTGTCTTTGTTTCAGTGTAATCTATCAGAATAGGAAAAACAGCAATGTGACTTGCAGTGTAAATTATTTATTTCATTTGATGCAGGTTAAATGTCTCGTCTGTTCTGCATTTCTTACACAAACAAAAGCACCTCCTCAGGCATTACAGAGCCAAACATGAAAATGAGGCGACAAACACACCGAGAATGAACACAGGTCGGCCTATATTGACACTGAACAGCTTTATCATCTTTTTTTTTATTTTATTTTTTTTTTATTAATATGTGTTTTATTATTTTGAAATCAAGCATCTAGGAAGACTGTTCTGGACCAGGCAGTCCTGAATTTTATTATAAGGGACTGCCAACCCCTTAGTATTGTGGAGAGTGTCGGAGAGAAAATTCCAAGATCAGAGGATCCTTTAACGTACTGGGGGAAAGGAAGACATGTTATCTGAACCTTTTCCACCTGGCTTTACGGTTTTTGTGTACCCAGCTTCATCTGTGCCTGTGAGTTTTCCAAAGCTGGGGAAATGGTGTCAAAAAAACAAAAAAAACAAAACGCAATAGACTGAATGCAAAACATTGGATAAACTTATTTTTCTGAATAAAAATTTATAATAAACTCTGAGTCAATTACATTTAATTGGGTAATATTATATTCACAATACTTTCATTTTAATTTTCACTTAATGTCATTCACAATATATTTTAAAGATGTCTACAATATTTGAAATGTAAAACATATAAAATGATTCCATAGAAAATACAATATCTTACAGTGTATACAAGTATATTATTTGAATCAGTGTCTGTTGTGAGTCTCAAGTAAGTTGCCTGCAATGATACTTAATGTCCAGCAGGTGTCAGTATGGAACAAAACAGCAACACTGTGTCGACACAGTATCGATACAGTTTGGGGAATGTGCTGAAACGCTTCACGAGGCCTCATCTACCCATCACTACAATAAACTAAACTGGGTGAGCTAAATTAACCAAAAAACCTACAACCAGAACATGGACTTGACATGAGGAAACTTGACACAACTTCTTGGCTTGCAAACAAAGCAGACGATCTGACAATGACACACTGAAAACAGAGGACTTAAATACACAGGAGGTGATTAGGGGAAGTGGGAACACATGGAGGAACAGCTGACAGACATGAGCCTAATAACAGGACAGGGGAAGTGAAACTAAATACAATGAACAAAGAACACATGACTCCTTCAAAATAAAACAGGAAACACTGAAACTAGACATGACAACACAAGCTTAACAGACCTAACACGTGATGAACGATATAAGAACTCAAACATAGAAACCAAGGAAACAATAAATAATAACGGCCTTTCCTTAACTAAAGCTAAATAGGAATGACACATAAACTAATCACAAATCTAAAATGAGACAAATACAAAATGAACTCAGAGCGCTGGGTCAGAGACCCAGCCTGTGACAACACTGCCTCTAAACAAGCCTAAAAAAATAGTCTAATGAGTCTACAATGGAAGAAATAATTTCAGAGTTCTCTTTTGCTTATCATTTGAAACATGGCACCACCATGTGACAAAAATAGAACATTTCTTCACCTGTGAACTTTTTAAAACGTGAAATATGTTCAGAGTAAATTAAAGTGTGGGGTTTTCTTTATGGTTGCTTCTATTGCAGTGGTTGTAGCTGATTAAATGTTTGTGTTGGTTTGTAGTTGTTCAGCCATCAGTGAGGTGTGAGCTGCAGAGGTGGTTCTCCTCTGCCTGATAGGAGGTCTGTGTCACATTGACTACAAATGATCCTGTTGAGGAGACAGAGAGGGAAAGAGAGGAGCAGACACACTGAGAACTGGAACAAATCTGTTGTTGAGCTTTATTTGGAGTTCATAAAGTGAAGCTGTAAACTAACCAGAGACACATGAGGTGAGGATGATGAGCAGCAGGATCCTGCAGATCATCTTCTCCCTGTGAGAGGAGACAGAGGAGAAGAGTCATCAACACATGAGGTCAAAGGTCAGTCAGTGCAGCTACAAGAAGGAAAATCTACAGTCAGAATTATTCATTCACGGATTACTGGATTTGAGCACACAGCATATCTCTAAACACCTCAGAGTTCATTGAGGCTCCTGTGTCACATCATCAATAAATACTACTGTCCCAGTGGTACTGGCAACCATGCACACCCAGGCCACCACACTGCCTCCATTGTGTTTTACAGATGATGTGGTTGCTTTTGATCATAAGCTGTTCCACCCCTTTTCCATACTTTTTTCTTGCAATTTTTTTTAACAAAATTCAATCTGTCTTTTCTACTCTTGAGGCCTATGAATGGCTTGCACCTTGCAGTGAACCCTCAGTATTTACATTCATGCCATCTTCTTTTTATGGTAGATGTGGATATCGATATGCCTGCCTTCTGGAAAGTGTTGTTCACTTGGTTAGCTGCTGTGAAGGGGTTTCTCTTCCCCATGGAAATGATTCTGTGATCATCCACCACTGTTGTCTTCTGTGGACGTCCAGGTCTTTTTGTCGTTCACTAGTGCTGTCTTTCTTTCTCAAGATGTACCAAACTGTAGATTTTGCTACTCTTATTATTGCAGCAATTTCTTCGATGGGTTTCTTTTGTTTTTAGAACTTAAGGATGGCTTTTTTCCCTGCATTGAGAGCTCCATGTTGTCTTTTCACAGGAAAACCTGCCAAATGCCAGCACCACACCACAAATGAACTCCAAGCGTTTTATCTGCTTAACCCTTTAAAACCAGTCGGAGCGGGCACGCTCCGTTTTGCATAACTATTTTTACACCCCTGTAGAACCAGAACCATGTAAACGCATATTTTTTTTTTTTTTGCATATGAAACCAGAGGAGTTGTACTTGCATCTTATGCCATCAGCCTGTCCTAGGTCACGGTTTCCTTCCACATATAGCTTTGCAAAAATTGCATAAAATGCACTTGCAGCAACAAAAACATAATATTCCAGAAACACGCTTTGCCGATCCGATCAGCTGTTCATAACACTTCCTACGTTGGAATAGACGTCAGCGCGAACTATCGCATGTCCGCCATTATCTGCCTGAATCCGGACCTGACGTAATTTCCGCGGGAAATGTAGTTTTTTACCTTCAGGGCCTTAAGCCTATACTGGTGTTTTTAAAAGTCATGTTTGACTTCATGATTTTCTGTATCGTTTCTGGGATGCTTAGAACTCAAATTGCACTGCTGGAAATAGTTTATTTTGATGCACATGCTGTTTTCTTTTTTTTGAAAATTTGCATTACAATATTTATTTTCGTTTTTTCTGCAGTATATAAAAATTGGTGTATCTCAAGAATAAAACTATGAAAACACTCCAAATAAATTTCCTGTGGTTGGCGACTATTTTGTGCAGCTTTTTTGAAGCTGGAAGAACAAACAACAGCCTGAATATTTCTAATGAAGGATTAGCTTCAGCTCACTGTTCGACATGTCTGTTAAGACTCATAACTCACACAATGTACAGACTGTTTAATCATAAGTCCCGGTCACACCCGGCTTTACAAATAAACACTACGCACAAAACAAGTACATTTTTTTAAGAGAAATAGGAATACACACTGCTGTTGTCTGTTCTTCTTTCAGTTGGTAGCTTTTTATCCTCTTTAACGCGTCGTCTCTGGCAGATGACTGTGTTTGGCTTCAGTTTTATAGCATAATAACATAATATGTACACAGGACTCATTCACGTCTTTGTTTCTTTATGGTTCATTTTTTCTTTCACTTTTATTTTGAGGTAAACGTCCAACACTCTGATGAACTTTTAGACACACCAGTGAAACCGGTTCTGATCAGCTGACAAAATTGTCCACAGTTTTATTTGAGTGTCAGAGTCTCATCAGTTATTTTGTTGTAAAGGTCTGAGTTTCTCTGCTAAGGCTGCTGACCCCGTGATCTCAGACAAAATAAAAAATAAAAAATAAATAAACTTGTAAGAGTTGCTTGCTTTGACGGTCCCTTGTGTCATGTCAATGTATGTAGTTTTGCTTCCTTGTTGTCTTGTTATGTCTAATTAATCCCAGCTGTGTTCTCCTCCTGTCTCCCACTCCCTGATTTCTCCAGTGTGCATATAAACCCTGTGTTTTCCTTGTTCTATGTCCTGCTGTACCCTCACTATGCTGTTGTGCTCCCTGTGTAGTCCTGGTTTGTTTTCTTCTAATTTAGTTTAGTTTAGTTTAGTTTAGTTTAGTTTAGTTTAGTTTAGTTAAGTTCTTAGCGTCCACGTTCAGGTTTTGGTTTGCTTTTGTGAAGTTTATTTTTTATGAAAATTTGGTCCAGCGTTAAAGCTGCTTTTTGAGTTTATTCCTCTGAGTGTTCTGTTTTTGGGTCCTACACCCTGCCTGCAACACAGCACTGACCATGAAAGTTTTTTTGGTTTTTAATACATAGGATAAAGAGTGTGGAGAGAGACATAGGTTCATTTATTCTGCCACCTGGACACCAAATGAGTAATGACCCTGTTTCCATACCCAGCTAAAGTGCTAACAGAATGAAGGATAAATGTTTATATTTAGATTAATTTTGTTATAACAAAATAATATGATTGACTAATGCAAGATTTCTAATGTAGAATTTACAGAACTCTTTTTTGCAAAGAAGTATGAGTGACAAGTTTTTTTTTCACATATAATTTTCACAGGAAGTATAAGTAGTGATGACAGTGGGAGTGCTTGTGTACATGTATGTGAGGGGAGAAAGCAGAGTTTACACATTTACCTGCAAATAAATTGAGTGAATTAAAATTAAAGGTCCTTCAAGAGGAGTTGTAGAATAATAATTAACTAAGATGACAACTGAGCAAAAGTGGAAACAGCAAAGGAAAAACATTGATTTTGATCTTATGAGATCAAAATCTGTCATGGTCAAAAGGCAGGCTGGACTCAGTAAAGCAGGTTTAGAGAGTTTATTTACAGTGCACACAGATATAAAGTATTTACAGACTTTACAAGTAGGGGATGATTCACTGCCTCTATTTACAAAGAGCCTTCAGGGAAGTCGATCCATTAGTGAATCCAGATTCTCCTCCATGGCTTTCTCTCTCACACAAACACTCTTGTTGCAGAACATCTAGGCTTCTGCATAGAGGAGATGACAGATTAGCAGACTTTGGAGAAAGCATGGGAGACACACTTCCTGTCTTTTTCTAATGTTAAGCACCTGCCTTTAATATCATTTACTGTACCTAAGGAATAAAAAAGGACATACACTTCATTTACACATTTATACAAAGGCAATCTATGGAAACATACTAGTTCATCCTTGGTAGAGAAATCAGTTTCTCTGAAACATTTGTGTAAATGAACATTGTTTGGAAGATGAATGAAATGAGTTTTTTAGGTGACACAGCAGTCCCACACTGATAAATGAAACCTTGGTTACTTATGAAAGTCCCAGATATCATCCTGGAAAATGTCTAATGAAATCAAGACCACTATATAAATGAAAATTATGTTAAAACTGCTCCTCCGAAATCTGTGTTCACTGATAAACAACAGCAAACAATGTAAAACCTATTATTAAATTAGTAACAAAACAGTGTAGAAGGCAAGTAGAGGCTTTACACACCACCAGCAGGCCTTATGCTTCTAGATGTGTGACTTCACAGCCCTCTGAGCCATCGTCTGCCTGTTTTCAGCAGAGAAAAGTCACAGAGTCAATGCAGCCTGATCCAAAACCGTATTATAAATGTTTCAGTTTCACACAGAGAGGTACTGTTTAAAGTTAACGACAGCAAATATTTATTGTTAATCTAACTCACTGGTCATTTGAAGTATTTCCCAGAATCTGTCGGTCTTTTCATGATAAACACCTGAGTAGCCTCACAGAACTTATCTTACCAGCCACACCTGTTTCAGCAGCTCTCCTCTAGATCTGTGCAGGTGGAATATAGCTGGATTTAGTATAGTAGCCTGGACAGTGTTCGAAAGACTGGATGTTAGAGTTTTTTTTAATTGCTAAAAAACTAAACTCCAGTTTTTTAAACCAAATTCTCAGTGGCTTTAACTTTTTTTGATTCAAGCACTCTTTTGGCCAAACCTTTAAACACTGTTCAGGTACTTCGACACACTTTGCCAAACTCATATAATCTTTTTTCAAAACCTTAAACACATTCGCAGTCACTAAACATGGTGTGTAGCATGGTTTGTTTGTATATCTGTTAGCCCAAATTATTTTACCATTTTTATAAATCTTTTAAAAATCAGATTGAAGAATTCGAATGATAATTGGTGCACTGGTCTGGTTGATTTTACCAAGCTATCATTTTAATAAAAATAAGACGATTTTCCTTGACAAGTAACATGAAGAAGTTATCTAATTGTGAGGGAGATCTCCTTCAGTGAATTTTAAGTATCGGCAAGTTTTATTCAGTGGAATCAGTAAAGTGTAAGAAAATACTTCACACCAATAATTGAAGAGGAACTGTTGTTTCATCTGCATCTGATGTGGTCTCTTCTCTTACTCTGTAGAGTAAGCAAAAGTAAAGTAAAAGAAAAAAAATAAACATAAAGCAATGACATAAATAAGAAAAAAGGGGTTTTTAAAAGTTTAGTTTGGTTTTAAAAATGACAGGAAACACTAACTTACCCTTTGTTAATGAAGAATTTAGGGTCAACTATTTCACCTATTAGGACCATCAATCCAGCAAGTATTATACCTGCAATCTGTTCACCTGCTAAAGCATTTTTAACTTTCTCCCAGTACTTCTCCTTTGAATTTTTGGCTCCTGCAAAATGACCAAAACTGAACTTTACATTATTCTTTTGATCAAGAAATTTTCATATTGTTTTTTAAAATTACTAACAAATATAAAACAGTTTCTGAGCACAAACTCTCTCTTGCTACAGTGTACCATTCTATACAACACAACATTCAGTCATAAACTGTGAAAGGCTGCAGAAGGTAGACTAAACAAAACCTTGAGAAAAGAGAAACACAGAGGGACCACAACACTCTAACTTTGGAACTAATTTTGAGCCATGACCAAAAAAGAAGAACAACAGTAAATCAACTTTGTAAGCAACTTGTTTGTAGAGCAAATGCTTTTGTAACATTCTGTAACACAAAAAGAAAATGATAATCAGAAAAATAATGGCCTTCTCTGGATCTGAACTCCATGAAATTTAGTCAGTCTCACAGTGATAATAATACCTTTTAAAAAATCTGGATTCTATAACTCACCAGTGACGTTGAGTCGACATCTTCCAATACTGAAGCCATAATCAGTGTTGACCTCACACAGGTACAGACCCGAGTCATCAGTCCTGAGTCTGGACAGTTGAAGTCTGATTCGTCCTTCTCTGAGGGCGTCTTTGTCACTCTGGACTCGTCCTGAAAACTTTGCATCCTGAGACTCTGACACCTCAACACCTTCATGAACATGATACAGGACTGAGATGTTATTACTGATGAAGACTTCACAAAAGATGTTGAGCGTTTTGGAGGATCTGTCAGGTTTGGTGGTGAACGTCCACTCCAGTGTGATGTTGTGGTTCTCCTCTGCCTGATAGCAGGTCTGTGTCACATTGACTACAAATGATCCTGTTGAGGAGACAGAGAGGGAAAGAGAGGAGCAGACACACTGAGAACTGGAACAAATCTGTTGTTGAGCTTTATTTGGAGTTCATAAAGTGAAGCTGTAAACTAACCAGAGACACATGAGGTGAGGATGATGAGCAGCAGGATCCTGCAGATCATCTTCTCCGTGTGAGAGGAGACAGAGGTGAAGAGTCATCAACACATGAGGTCAAAGGTCAGTCAGTACAGCTAGAAGAACAAAAATCTACAGTCTGACTTCATTCACTCATCACAGCATCTACGAACAGACATAATGAGAAACTACAAAAATATCAAAGTAGGCTTGAAGTCTTTTAGAAACATGTTGTAGTTACAGAGTTTGTCCACCAGAGGGAAATGGCGATTTTTTTGTATGTGTTTGAAGGCTTTTCTTTTCAAACAGAAACACACACACACACACACACACACACACACACACACACACACACACACACACACACATCCAAATCCACATGCCTACACACACATAAAAAGACACATTCCCAGCTATAGACATATAGTCAGAGTCAGCACATGTATCTGGCTTCTGTACATAGCGAGAGGAAGAGGAAGAAGTATATATTTATGTACAGTTAACTAGGTGTAACCCGTGACATTGGAGTTTATGTATTTCTTTAAAAGTATAATGATAATAAGATTTATGGTCTGTTTGCTGAGTTTTTTATTTATGGTTCTTTGTTCCTTTCTATTTATGTTGGCTCCCTTTGTGTCCAGTCTGTCCGAATCTTGTCTCTGTGGCTGTCTGATTCAAGTTAATATGTTTGTACTTCTTTCTCTATGTGTTGTCTCTCTTCCTGTCAATATGTTCATCTGCCTGTGTTTCATCGTTTTCTCTTCTCACTCTGTCTTGGGGCCATGTCTGTTTAGCCTATTACTTACTACTCTCTGTGTTAATAGCTTCCTGTTTTATTTTGCCAGTCCTTTGTCTCATGCATTATGGTTGGTTTGCCTTCCCCTGTCTCATCATGTTTAATTTGTTCCTGTTCTGTTTCCCAGCTGTCTCCACTCCCCTAAATCTCCCTCCTGTGTATATATTGTGCCAGTGTTACTTTGTCCTTTTTCTGTCCATCTCATTTCCCCAGTGTTATAAAGCTTCTTGTGCCTTTCACAGTTTTGTTTGTGGAAGTTGTGGATTTTGGTTCTTTTTGTATTTCATGCTTAAAATTATCTCCAAGAACATAAAACTGTCTCTAAGTGTCTTCATTTGGGTCCTCCACATCAACACTTGGTCAGATCATCCCAGAAACTATGACACCCCTTTGTTTCATACAAATGATTAAACAGAGCAATGAATAAAACACAGTCTTTGAAGAATAACAGAACATTAACTTGTATTTAGTTAGATTTTTAGTTCTGGGCACTGAGTGCTTAGAGAGTTTATGGTGACCAGCTCAACTCAGTGCTGCACGTGAACATCTCATGTGAGTACAAACTCCCCAGTCAGTTCCTTCACACTAACGTGTGGGTGTTTTGTATTGTAAACAAAGTCTTCAGACAGTACAGTTGTTATAATAACCTTGTGATTTGTTAATGGAGTAAATCTTGTTTTGTTTTTCTTGCCACTTTTCTGCTGCAGAAGTTTCCTATCAGGGATGCAGAGACTGACAAAGGGAAACACAAGTTTTCTCCATGGTGACAGCAAAATATAAAGTGTAACTCATAAAATGTGTTACACTTTATATTACACTGAGTTACACTGAGTTCTCACATTACAGTGAAATCAGAAATGACATCATCACTTGTTCAGCTTTGTATAAAATGACGGTAAAAAGACAAGAGAAAAGGAGTAGGACTATCTCTCTGAAATCAAACAATACCAGCGGTCTGGACTGAACATTAACATTTTCTGGTACAATTATTAAATAAAAAATATCACAGCTAATGATAATTAGGCCATATATTTTATTTTTAAAAACAGTCAGACCTTTTACAGTTTTCTTAAAAATGCAAGGCAACAGATGCATCCAGTAAGCCATAAAAATAGTTAAAAATATAAATAGTTTAAAAATAAAATACTTACTGTTGTTATTTCTTCTTTTAACTGGCAGACATGAAGCTAGAGACGGAGGGGTTTTCAGTTTGGTTTAAAACCTGTAGAAAGCCAGGCACCTTCTCTGTGACACGTCCCTCCTCTTAGTGATTCCAGGAAGTCCCAGTCCCTGGCATGCCAGTGAGAAGATAGGTCATGTCCTCTGACAGACAGCTAGAAGTGTTTACAAAACAACTAATATATAACACTCTGTCCAGAGGAAGCAACTCATGGTCCAGATCCATGCCGATTACTTATCCATTTTGTCAGTTTAAACCTGCCTTTAGACCAAATGGAAACAACGTCTTGGTACAGCATAACTGCGTACCTTTCACTGGCTGCTGATATGAGACAGTCATTCACATTTAAAAATAATAAAGATTTTATGAATAGTCACCTGATGAAACTAGTCCTTATTTTCTGGACACTGTCTCAAGGCAAAGTTAGCAACACTTAGTGATGAAGTTGCACCAAAACGTATGTGCATTCACATCCTGAAGTTATCAGGGACTATTTGGCCACCACAAGAAACAAATCGACATCCTCTTCTGGTACCATAAAATGATGATACATGTTGAAATAAAGGATCTTTCTTAACCCTGCTCTTTAGGTTTTGAGTACGTTGCTCAACAAACTTTCTATTGTTTGGTATATTTTGCTGACTCCTTTTCAGTGGCAATGCAGCCTGATAGTGACCATTAACAAGAGTTAGTGACCACCTTCATAAATTGTTGGCTTTCTCTGGACAAAGCAAGCTGTTCATCATGACTACATCATGACTTTATTATTACTATTATTTATAGTTGTATTGTTCAGCACTTTGGTCTAGGTGTGTTTTTAAAGTGCTATATAAATAAACGATGATGATGATGATGATGATGATGACACATTCAGGAAAATACTTTTTTCCCATCGTTTCTGTTTCTCCCCCCTTTTAAATGAATATGGAGCATTTGGGGATGCTTCAAATGATACAATTTGCATGAAATATGTTTCAGTCCTTGCTGATGTGCCCAATACACAAGCAAGCAAAGCATACCCCATTTTCCTTTCCATTAGAGCACACAACTCCAATGTGTGACCAAATCCACATCAAAGACATATTTTCTTGATCTCTGAAACAGTATCTGGTTTCCTTTCCCTTGTCTTAATGTTAGTCTTATTCTCCACAGCAGTTACATTAATACCAAAACTGCCTTGTTCTAGACCTCAAAGTAGCTTGTTTTACACTATTATTTGAGACTGGAGATGGATGGATATTTCCAAATACAGGATCTCCTAGAATATTTTCTTGTCGCTCTACAAATTTAGCAGTATCATTGATTGTGACTGTTTGATTAAATCTCTCTATTTCACTGGCTGTAGTCCTCCACCGATCCATTATGGCAACTTCTTAATTATGGTTAGCATATTAGCTGGTGTATCCAAATCATACAAGTACTGCACAACATTCATAGTTTTACAGCATCCTCTAAAAAATAAACTATAATTCTGAAGTGGCATCCTCTGATCATCCACATATTCTTCACTATCTTCTGTCGGTAACCTCTAGTTAATTGCTCAAGAAAATGCAGACTGTCTTAAAATGACTTTTAACACTGTTTTCAAAATCTCTCATAAGTGAGTCATACTCTAATGGATCAATCAAAAATGTCTTTTAGGCAAAAAATGACAAATACTCTTGTTGTATCAGTAAAGTTATTTCATTTTGCCTTTTCAACGTGCTAAATACACTCCAATTATCACCATTGTTTTCTTAACTGTCCTAACTGAAGTGATACAGAGGTGTAGTGGTGAGGAATATCTGTTTTTTGGAGGTGACTTTAATTGCATCTGTGAGAACCACATGCTGCCTTAAAAAAAAAGCTTAAATATGCTGATAGAATCTCATGAGCTGTGCAATGTGTGGAGTAACTTTTAGTATCATAACCAATGTGCAGGCCCCTCTCAAGACTTCAGACTCAGTGAGTTTATTATTAGAGATTGTGAAAAGATAACATTTACAGAATCTTCGAGCAATGAAAAATCCACAGTCTCTATTTACAAAGTGCACAAAGCTGGTTTGTCTTATAGTGAAATACAGTGTCTCCATTCACAGTTGACAAAGGAACAGACTCTAGGAAACAAAGAAGAAGACTTGTGGCTTGAAGGACGTTGCAGTACAGCAGTTCGTTCAATGTTCAGGTGAAGACTGAAGGTTTGCTCTCAGTATAAGTAGAGGCAAGCTGATCAACAGATGATGAACAAGTAGAGCAGAGCACTTCCTAGACTGTGATGTTAACATTGATTGAAATGATTAGAGCTCACGTAAGCAAAGGTATCACAGTTATCTCAGTTGATATGAACTCTTGATACATAAAATGTCTTCCCTTAAAGTCAAAGGTCACCAGCATCTGCACTTTGACAGCTTTAACTGTTACACATGAAGCGTTAGTGTGTTGATTGTGAAGCTCAAACTTTCCAGCAGTTTTATTATTATCTATCTGACACACTGATGTTGGTAGAATTATGTAAACGTTTCATGTTAAAACTAATGCTACCAATTGATTTTTAACTTTAAACACAAGTATGTTGTTTTGAATTTAATTAACAACATAATATTTCAATACAACAAAATGCAGTAACGTAAAAAGTTCATTTAAAATGAAGAGCACTTTAATTTAAAGAGGATTGTCCTAATAGGCTCTCCATACTTCTGAGTTTGCACATGTGCAGTGTGGAAGATTTATCATCCGCCATTTTCAACTGAGACTTGCATATGCTTAGTATCCTGGATAGAATGCATCGCCATCTGAGGATTATTTGGTAAGTACAACAATTTAAGGATGACAAATTTGATTAATGTATACTAACTGATAAACATCTGACACTTTCGGGAATACTTTTGCATTTTTTTTTTTAAAGAAATGATGCCTGGTAAATTTTTTAACACTCTAGCTTGCATACCTCTCTCACGTGTTAGAAGTATGAAGACATTTAACAAATATTGTTGAACCTGCTTCGGTGTAATTTTCCAAAAATCTTTTGCGATTCCTGTTAAGGTGAGACTTGCCTACTAAGACCGACAGTTTTAAAATTACTCCCAACATCTACCGCACCTGCTCCCTGACATCAGTAATGACCACTGGGAGCGCCAGCGATCCTGTAGTTTGAAGAATGAAATGAATGTGTTGTGTATTTTAGAAATGTGCATCAATTAAGTTGCTACATTGTTTGAAAGAATTCGACTCCATGTTGATTTCTGGTTTAGTGTCAAACGCAGGGATTTAAGCGATTAACACTTTGATTTGTAAAGTATAAGACATGCATTCATCTGTTGTCATTGAAGTGCAGAATAATGTGTAATACTGTTATAAATAATGTATTTAACTCCTTGTATCAGTTTCCATTGGTTATCATCGCTACCGAAGACAGGAAATCATCAAAGACATGCCATTCATTGCAGAGGTCAAAAACAGATGGCCTGCCCTGTTTTCAGAGACTGAGGTAATTCTTACTAACTTTGTTCTTCTTCAAATACAAGTTCTTATGAAAATGACTTGCAATAACAAAGTACTGTAAATTTTGTATCTTTTAAAATTAACAATGTTTGACTGAAAGTTGTAACATTCTTGCATGTGGCCTCTAATAAAATTAATAGAGAATATTCTCTAGTTGTAATTTTTAATATGTTTCAGGTTGTTGCAGAGTTCACCAGCATCACCATGGTCCCTTTGTTGTCGACTTTCATGGCAAAGCTGGACCACTACGCTGACCACCTTAGTGTTCAAACAGAAGGGGGGAACAGCTAAACGCAATATCAACTTAATCATGGCAGCCATGGATGGGGTATGTATTTTAGTTGACCTTGATTGAGCTCTGAAATTATTTGAATGCTTCTTCAACTTCTGTGTCTGTCATTAATCAGATTTTTTTTCAACTGAATATGTGTATATTTGAATATTTTGTATATACATGTGAATCAGTGACATGCAGTCAAGTGAGGCACCTTAATGAGAAGTAAAATACTAACAAAAGAGAAATTCAATTTGTACACTATATTTTAAATTTGCTTTCTGTGTGATTTCAATATTTTTATGGTCAAAATTGCTGTCATTACGGATTTTCTGTTCAAATACAAGGTAAAACGCTGAGAGGAGGTGATGATGATGTGTCTCACCGCGGACACACACATGCGCAATCCCACTGCTGTTTCTCTAAATCGCCAACATACATGTTTGATTACACATGTAATACAGATGATGACTTGATGCAGACTACCTCATTTATTTGACGAATGTGTGTTACATGTTTAATGTTATTGGTCAAAAATGTGCTGCAAAAATGCATGGAGTGAGGCTGATGGAGGGCAGTGCTGAGCTCTAAAGGCAACATGTATATGGATTCACAGTGTAATCACATTACACTGAGAGCGACATTGACACAGTGGATAAAGCAGCACACTTAGGGAACATCAGTAAATTTCACATAGGACAAATTGACACTAAATCAGTCCTAAGCAATTAGATGCACCAATTGTATTTCAATGCATCTCCTATCATCTCCTATAAATTAATAAATTGATGTAAAATTAATGGTTTTTCTATAATTACTTTCAGGTCATTTGACCAATTTATTTACTACACACAAAAAATGAGACACACCAAATCTAAATAAATTTTAATGCATCTTCTGTAGGGCTGGGCACTTATTGCATCACTTATCAATATTGTGATAACATACGTCCTATGTGATTAAAATGATAGACTGCTTTCAAACCTCTAAAAATATATATGATAATTTAGTTGAGACTATTACTTCCATTAATGTCAAACTTATCATCAATTCAACAAGATAAATAACTGCTGGTTTGTCTAAATGGTACATTTGCTAAGTTTAATTTGCAGTATTTGTGAGGCTGCATTGATAGATTTATAGGCAAAAATACTATTATGATCTTTTATTGCAACTCTTATTGTTAAGAAGCTTGGAAAGAAAAGCGTCTGGACTTCTTTAAGTTGCTTGAAGACGTTTCATCTCTCATCCGAGAAGCTTCTTCACTGAAGAAGCTTCACTTTTCTTTCCAAGCTCCTTAGACTACGATGACCAGGATGACTGAGAACCTTCAGACTTATTGTTATCGCAAAAAATACCACAAAATGTCGTGATAAGATTTTAAGTCCATATTGCCCAGTTCTAATCTTCTATTTAATTTTAATATTTTTAGGGGCACAATTATTAAATATATTGTTGAACAATCTAGAATTGATTAAAGCAAAAATGAAAGCTTTCACGTAATGTCAAAATTGAAAAGCTTCGATTTTTGGGTTCATATATTTGTTGATCTGACTCAGAGGAGTCAGTGCCTTACCAATCATGAACCTCACTGCACGTCACTGATGTGAGTTATGAAACATTGCTTAATCACTTATCTGGATTATGTGTTAATATTTTTGACTTTGTTTTGTAAAGAGGTTGAAAGGAACCAAAATAGGAAACTTCTCTCATATTGAGTTCTTATCTCCACCAGAATCCCAGCGTTGATGTTCGACGGGAATGCATTCTGAAAGCTGTCTGTGTCTACTTAAATGAAAAGCCAGATGACCTGTTCAAGGAATTCTTGGTAAGTTAAAAAAGGAAAACGATCAGTTATTTTCCTTTTTTTTAATTTGGGTTTAGAAATGGAAGGTGGACTTACTTGTCCATATGTATATGTATGCAATTAACTTATCTTTTTCTTTTATTTTTATTTAAAGGATGTGGATCTTGGTGCAAGCAGAGAAACGGAGAAGCTGACTTTGGGAGTCTATGTTGTCAGACATGAAGGAGCAAACTCTGCAGATACACCTGAGGACATTGATGTCATCATAGAAGGATGCACTGTGCTGCAAGCTCTTAGTGATGTGGGAAAGGGTTGTGCCCTCCTGCTTGGACTAATCTACAGTCTAAATCTGAGCTACCCAAAGCACCTGAAATACACATTTGAATTTCTTCAGAAGGTGCTGATGGAGTTGGATGGGAACAACCTATCCATGAAGGTGCAGGTTCTGAAAAACAAACTGCTTGAGTGAAACAGCCTGCACTGAACTATAGAGGACACTGAACTTTAAGGTTCTCGAACTCTTCTCCTTGCACTTCATAAACTGTTCAGTTTGAATTGCTGCAAGAACTTCTGCAAGGCCTTTCACTTTTCTGCGTTCTTTGTTCTTGAACCTTTACCAACATCCAACTACACTGAAAAAGACTGCTCCTAACTTTGGACTTCAGTTTAAGTTTTGAAACAAAGGTTATTTTTCTAAACATGGACAAAAATGACACTAAAGTAATTTCTACCTGCTGTATTGTGGGATTTTCATTGTAGCACAATCAAGTTTAAATTAAGTCATGTTAATGTTAAATGTTGGAATCACAACACTTTCCAGTTTTACTCATTTCAGTTTAACATGACATTCTGTATCTTGTCTTCCTGCACTTAAAATGCACTTGAATATATGTAAAGATTGTTTAGGAAAAAAGATCTAGAAGCATTTGAACTGCTCAAAGTGTGCTTCAACAAGTTTTACACAAAGTGTTATTAAAGTTAGGTTAACTCAGAGGTTCCCAAAGTGTGGGGCCCGCCCCCTAGGGGGGCGCAGAGCCATTGCAGGGGGGGCGCGGTATGAAAAGAAAAAAAAAAAAAAAGAGCCCTTGGACACTGCTAGCATAATGGACAGGTTTTTGACGGGGCTCCCACATAAACGCAAAGCAGGAGATGAAGCATCGCCAAATATGTTTCCAAACCAACTTCCTTCCAAGCCAAAGACTAGAAAATATGGTGAAGCATATCTTCCCTTTGGCTTCACCTGCACAAGTGCCAAGGTAGGTCTCCCCTGCAAAATTAGTTTCCCTGCGTCGGGAGCAGCGCTGGGCTCTCCAAATCACGGACAAACAGTATCCCACATTCTTGATTTTTAGTTCACAAACACTTGTTGTAATGACTAACTACTCCTGACATTTTGGACATGTTAGCTCTTTATGCAGTAAAGTTACAGTGGGATACAAATAATATCAGGCTGATCCTGCCGTAATTTGTTCCCCCAGTTCAAATCACGGACAAACAGTATCCCACAGCTGTTTATGTGTTTAAACCCATTTTGCACAGAGAGACATTTTTTGAAAAATGTATTGATAGTAATGTTGAATATTATCACACAGGAAAAAAAACAACTACATGTAAAATAATTACACCGTGACGCCTCTGCCTTTCTAAATGGAGGGAACTGCGTATACGCGTGTAAAACCTGAAGATAGTCAGATTAACAGTAACAGTATTTTGTCTCTATCTGCCATTCTGCATCTCATGTAAACAATAACGTGGCGCACAGCGTGACGTGAAAAGAGGCACATACCTTTGACGTTGCGTGACGAACTCTGTATTCCTCGTCCACACATAAACTTAAAAAAGGAGTTTTAAATAATCTCTGTTTTCGGTGAATCGCAACACCGTTTACGTGTTGACGAAAAGCCCAAATGCATAGAAACAGCTGAGTTTTCAAAAATACCCGTGTAGGTGTGGACGTAGCGTAAAAGAGTTAGTAGTATATTTTATTACTACCTGTAATTTATTGCCGTTTACTTGTATTTGCTTAATTGTTTACTAAATGTTTGAGGTGTGAAATAAACCGCAATGGAGTTTGTAAACAAAATATGGGTGTGTGTGTTTGGAGGATGTGTTTGTGTGGGGGGGCGCGAATGTTTTTCTTGTAAAAAAGGGGGGCCTGGCAAAAAAAAGTTTGGGAACCACTGGGTTAACTGAATAAACTTGTTCGATTTTTTTAATTTACAAACTTATATACAGTAAATTGCAATTCTGTTAAAGTGATTTAATCCTATAGTTTCAGTAGAGCATGTTTTGGGTGAGTAGATTTATCAGATTTACTTAAAATTTCTTGTTCAAATTAAATGTATCATACATTTTATATTTCACTAACCCAGTTGTGTGGAACCGGTTGACATAACTGGGTGGAGTAAATACAACATTTTATTTCTTAGAGTGTAGGCATCATAACCATTAACAATTCTCATCTGTGATTATCACCATTAATTCAACGTTAATTAATGCTTACAACATAAAACAAAAACAAGCGTCTTGTTGCAAACTAGTCTGTGCAGTCAAAGCCAACGCGTTCTCACTCCCTAGGAAACCTTGCTTGTAGATTCCCACGCTCACTAAAATGGCAGCTCAAGTGTTTGTTTTTTTTTTCATCTTAGAACCCGCAACCCAAATATGTTTACCAAAAGGGGAAGTTGTCTCCGTCCTGGTTTCCGTCTTTGATAAAGAGAAAAGAAGCAGCATGAGCAGAAATGACTCTGCAGACTTTCATTAGTTTCAATAGAAAGTGACAAACTTTGGATTTGAGCAGTGCTGTCAGTGACATTGTCGAGTGTAAACCTGAAAGTTTTGGTGGGTAAGTAGTTTATCCGGCACTCAGACTTTAACATGTGTGTGATATTTGTAGAAGCTGGACCACTTGTTATACAGTGAGTCATCAGCCAGTGTGTGAGGAGCTGTATTTAATGGGCTTCACTTTTTTGTTAGAGACATTACACTTTTCTTTATGTTACTTCTGCAAAGGCTCAGTCTGTTTTGTTGCAGCCTCGCTGAAGAAGATGGTGTGAGTTCATAATATAAGCTTCGTAATGTGTCCATCCCCGACCTCAGTCAGATGCATCATGATGCTGATCAAAAGCCGGAATGATTCTATATACTACTGATTATTTTTTGCTTACTGTGTGTGTGTGTGTGTGTGTGTGTGTGTGTGTGTGTTTGTGCACGCGAGAGTGAAAGAATGAATTTTGGCTTGTACGGCCCCTCATACATGAGAGATAGACAGAGACGGACAGAGAGAGTGATAGAGGCTGCTGTCAACTTTGAGTTGCTGTGGCACAGTATTGATCTGTTGGTCAGCGTGTTTTGGAAGACTTCAATATCTGTTAATATGTTTTATATTCATATTATTATTTTTATTTTACTCTTTATTTTGTTTGTTAATGTTTTTGTAGCTAGGCATAAACGCCTGTTTTGTTTTTGGTTTTTTGCACAGCGGGTACATGTCTGTCGTACCTGACTTGTGTGACTCTGAGTGAGTTACAGGGTTCAAGAGATCAAGACCAGCAATCTTAAAATGGAGATTCCAGAAACTTTCCCAACCTTGATGACTGAGTATAGATGAGTACTTAAAATTTAGAGTGGTTCAGAGTCCGTTTGAAACTGATGTAGTGAACTTTTACTCTCACATGTTTACACTGACTTCCTCAGTGTTGTTCAGGTGACTGCTGGAAAATCTTGCACAAAAAGACTGTTTGTCCTTTACAAGATGTAGGGAACCTCTGGCTCTGATGTTAATGAAACATCAGTTGAGAATATAGTTATGTGGGACGTGAACTCTGTTTTCAGTTGTTTTGATGGCTTTAATATTTTTTTAAAGCATTTTAAATTGCTGTAATTTAACTGCTCATACAGAAAACAATTACCACTATACTTTAATAATCACTAATTACTATCACTGATTCTAATTCATGGTTTAAATATAAGGGGCATTAGGTGGTGTTCATTTCTAAATTTATTGATTTCTCTATCCGAAAAAAAAAAAAAATTATATTTATATATTGGTCACCTTTTCATAAGCTACAGCCAACAACTCCATAGTAGGGTTGTTCATTACAAAGTTTCTGGAGTAGTTGTTCCAGCACACATTATGTCACGCAAGATTGCGAGTTTGATCGATGACCTTTGAGCTTGTGTCCGCTACTTTCCCTTTGACCTTTTGACCTTTCCGTAAGTGTTTCGGAATTGAGAACCGTTTGGAATTGCATCCACAGCAGATTTCTGATGAGTCAATGGAGATCAGAGTGCATTCAGCTGTATAGAGAGGCAGAATGATCACAGCAGTTAGTTTTTGCCTGCCTGTTTTTTTTTGTTTGTTTGTTTGTTTTTGTTACAGACAAGAGTTGAACTCATAGTTTGAATTCTGTTTAGTACACAGTTTAAATGTTTTAGTTTTTTTCAGTCATTATTATTAGTATCAATATTATGACAAAGATGGTGAGTAGTCATATAGAATTCTTTATAACCATTTTCAACTATAAATGTAACTATTTTTTGGTAAAGACTGAAGCTGGGGGCTATTTCTTTCTTTTTACAAATAGTGGATTTAGATTTATTTTACTTTCCTATAATAACCTTATTACAGACACAGTAAAATTAACTTTGTCATCACATGAGATTTAAACCTTTAACATTATCTGAGAGACCATGAGCATGATTTTTTCTCATCGTTCAGCTAAAGTTTAAGATGTTTTATTTCCTAATGCTTGTAACTTAGCAAAGTATTGATGTCCAAAACATCCAAGTTGAGGTCAATGGTTACTGTTCACCACAACTAAGCAGGATCATGTTTTTTTGTTTTTTTGATCTAAGATTAGTTTCCGAGGGTCAAAGAAGCCAACAACCAAGTGTCATAAAAACTGTAATGCCTCAGTCTCTAAAGCCTATTTGTCCCACAGATGCTAATTCTGTGACAACTCAAGTCTGTGGAAATGTGTAAGGAAAGATTTGGGATTGGACCCCTGTCTCATCTTAAAAAACTAACTTTGTTGTTACATACAGTAATATTGAGGAAACATTTAACAGCTGGAGGTTGATCATGGAGCAGGAAGAAAGCTTTCCTTTGTTAAATCAAAATGCTTTCTTATCACTGATGGTGATTACATTATTATTGTATTCAATGAGCTTAGAAAGTTAATAATGTGCGTGATAATATGTATAACATGTGGAGCAATGTGTATTTCATCAGTCATTTAAACCTTTGATGTATATACAATATTACAAGATAATAGAGTCTGAGTAGAAGCAACAGGATGACTGCAGTAGTAGCTGACATAACAGGTTATCTGGAAGTTACAAACAGCAGCTGACCTACATTTGCTGGCTTTTTCACGACTGTGTTTAAATAAACGTGGTCAGAAGTTTACATCATGGGCGTAAATGTCTAATTTTAGGCTTTTAACGATTTCTTTGAAATGCTCTTTTTGGAAGGATACAGCAGTCTAGCTAGAACCAAGTGCCAGTCTTGTCAGCTCCAAACTTAAAGTTGCCTCCTCCAAGCTCCACCCTCCCTCTCAGGATGAACATAAACATTTCTTTGCATGGATGTTCGGTTGTCTGACTCCTTCTTGACCCACGGTGTGTGTAAAACAAGGCCGTTTCCCTCATCTAACAGTAATTTTCTTTTAGGGTTGTGTTCTTGTTTTCTGTCTATTGAGCATTTCTGCTAATGAGAAAACCCAGTACCCTGGTGTAAAAGTACCTCTAAAAATGAAAAAAACAAACAAAAACAAAAACCTCTTTCCCTCACTTAACCTCAGTCTAAGAGTGGCTGCACAAAACCTCTTTTCTATGCTCTTTGCACCTAACATCAGTGTTGGGCAAATTACTTTGAAAGATTAATTAGTTATAGTTACTAGTTACTTCTTCAAAAAAGTAACTGAGTTAGTAACTGAGTTACAATATTATACAAGTAATTAATTACTAGGAGTGTGCCAGCAAGGCTGATACAGTTATGGTTTCAAGTTCCAAAGCAAAGCTATGTTTCTTCTGCCACAAACCTGGCCACCTTGTTGCTAACTGTTTGAAACTGAAACTCAAACAGAAAGCAGACTCAAAGCAAAAAGGGCCTGCTTTAAGAATAGTCAGTTGTGGTTCTCAAACTGACAAAGTTGCCAGGCCTTGTAAAAGATGGTGCTAAAAAATGTTCTAAAAGCTTTAAACACTTATTTATTAAATCCAGCTTCAAAGACAGTGTTAAATCTGGGACAAGTTTTGAGAGCAGGACTCCATGGTGTAAATTACATGTAGGTGGTGTTTCATGTCTACTTTAAACATTTAAAAAATGATTGATTAGCAGGTTACAATTTATATTTGCATTTCGAGTTATGAAAATGATTCATTAAACATATTTGTGGTTGTTACAGTTAAAAAACAAACTTTTAAAAAAAAAAGGTTTTTTTTCTGATTTTTAGATATTGTTTTAATACAGTATGTCAAAATGAAAAAACAAACAGTAAATTCAGACATGTGAGGTTGTGCTGAAAAAAAAAATATACCAAACAAGGGAAGAAAAACAGTTTTTAAAGGTGAAATGTAGAGGTCAAATCAAAAGTAGTCAAAAGTGGCCAATTATACCCTGGACCCCAAAGGGTTAAAGAGCTTTTTCTTCTCTCTAGCCTTAAGTACTTCTAAGTGCTGATGGGAGTCAGCTGTACAGAAAAAAAGGTGGCACCTAAGGCAGGAGATATGGCAGGACACACCCACATAAGGGCAACTTCAGGAGGAGGCCCTGCTAGGGCCGTAACAACAGAAAATTACATACTGGGTTGGTTGGTTGCTGCTAATAGAATTTGCCTATTTTAGCGTACGAGTGACATACAGCTAGAATTGAGTTTAAGGTCACTTTTTATCGGCGCTTGCTGCAATGAATTTTATCTTAAAAACCAGGGACAATTCACACTCTATGAAGCATTAAGTAGTGGTTCTTTGTTTACTAGATGAATTGAAAAAGCAAACTTGTTAGCTGTAATGTTTAAGTATGTAAAGCAATTTATAAATTTGGACACTGCGAAGGAAAGCCTGTTTGAGTCAGGTGTGTTGGTGGTTCACCGGATTGAGCAGCGCAATCAGGTGATAGAGCAGTTGTCTGCAAAATGCAATCAGCACTACTTTATGCGATAAAAAAGTTTTTTATTTTCCCAAACACATTTAAACAGTTTACAACATAGGCGGTTACTACATGTGCATCACACCATAAACATAACTATGATTATTACTAAAGCATGATCAGTAATCCTGATATCCATCAGCATGTCTGCAGGGAGAAATATCCTCACTTACATTTAGCGTTAGCTTTATTTCACTTCTATTATGAGTAATCCACTCAGGAAGACAATGTGAGATGAAAACAGGTATCCAAAACTACAGGATGTGTCTTCCTCAAAGCTACTGTTTTTTTTTCTTTTCTTTTTTTGTGTGTGCATCTATTCTGTCCCACACTTATATGTGTGTGGACCCTCAAGCTTACTGTTGCCTCATCGTTCCTGTTTGCCAGTGGGATTCCCAGGTACTTGTAGCTGTCCTCACTGTCTGCAGTGTTGCCTTCTGGTAGTCAGATCCCCTCAGTTTTGACTACGTTTTCTCTCTTTATTACTGTCCAACTGCACTTCTCCAGTCCGAATGGCATTACAATGTCATTGTTGTAGATCCTCATGGTGTGGATCAGTGAACTGATGTGTCATTTACTCCTGGTATACAGCCTGATGTCATCCATGTAGAGATGGTTGTTGATGCTTGCTTCCTTCCATATCCAGTATCCATAGTCAGTCTTGTCAGTGATCTCACTGAGGGCATTCAGGCCTATGCAGAATAGCAGTGGGGACAGGTCATCTGTATAAAAGGCTCTGAGATTTTATGTCGATGTTCTGCAATATTGTGTGGGGTGGAGTCGCGGGAAATGACGTAGGCAGAAGTTTGGGGTACCGCGCTGCTACTGCAGAAGGGGAGCTTGGTTTTCTGTCTTAGTTCTGTTTGCCTCATCACGTAAGGTGTGTTCCTGTTTGCCATCCTTCACTGTGATGCTCCGAGTGTTCAGTTCATGACTGGAAGTAAGTTTCCTTAAAAATGTATTAAATGTGTTTATTTTCTGATCCTGATGTTTGCCGCGGCTTTAGTTACTTTCTACCGCGTTGTAGCAGCGCATTTTTCATCTCGTGATTAGAGGCATGTGCCGCTGGCTGCCAGCATTATGTAGTAATTTTATTCGGCCACACGATGGCGCCAAAGCCCCTTTGTTCACAGTTAGAGTGGATGTTTCTGCTATGTATGACATTCTCACTGTGTTTAATTCTGTCCTTTTTTGTGTTTGGAGCCAGAGATGTAAGATTAGCATAGTTCGAGTCATATGTTATGTTATGTATATATTCAGATGGATGTGTTGGTTTATTTCATTTAATATTTTATGTTTATCTTAGTGGAGCTGTTGTTGTATATATTTATATACTCATGGCAATTTGTTTGTTACTACAGACTGCTGTCAACACTGAGCATCTAGGTGGCAATAAAACAGCTGGCGGTGACAATCCAGCAAAGTGGAAGCCTCTTGTCCTCCTTCCTGTATCCTGACCGATCCACCATCTTGTTAGCTGCTGAACCTAAAAGAACTAGCCCTCACCAAGTACTCCTCAACACCATCTCCTTGGTAAATCCCACACTTGGTAGTGACTTGTGGAACTGTCTTAAAGTTTGCCTCTAGTTCGACACATCCCCATCAAATTCCTGATGAAGGCTTTTAGGATCTTTTTTGATCTTGTAGACTTCTCTTCATTCCAGGAACCATGTTTCGAGCACTGAGTCGTAGGTTTTCTTGTTGTCAATCTAGATATTGCATAGTTTTATCAGTTTTGCCTTACAGTCTGAGAGTGTGCTCTGTTCAGTGACTGCTCTGTCTACCAGTAGCTGTTGGTCTCCCCCTCTGGTGTTGCTGCCATTTTCTTTTATAGGTCCAGCTCATTGAGCAATATGCATGACAGAAGCTATATTGTGCTGAGGCAGGCTATTGCTCTGTAGTTTATGGGACTGTTCAGCCTTCACTTCCCCATTTTCGGTGAATCTCAACCATTAGCAGACAGTTCACCTTATGCTGCCTGATGATCATGGAGTGCAAATACCTTCTTAAACCAGTAGGTGTGAATCATGTGAGGCCCTGGTGATGTCAAACTCTTCTTGCTTGAGACATCTTCTAGGATGTCTGAAACTGTTCAGGGAGGATGCTGTGGTCTGCTCTTAGATCCACTACCCACCCACCTAGCAGAGTTGTTATGTGCTGCATTCTTCTACAATATGTTCTTCCAGTATTACTCCGTCTCGAGCTTTCAGAATCAGAAAGACTATTTATGCCCAAGGGGCAATTAAGATACACTCTTAGAAATGCTGGGTTAAAAATGACCCAATCAGTACGGGTGAAATATGGACCAAGCCAATGCTGGGTTGTTCAACTTATCAGGGTTGGGTTATTGGTTTGACCCAGCACACTGGGTTAGGATAATTATCCAAAAAAATGGGTTATATTGACCAATCTGTAAAGTTGAGGTTACCAAAAAATTGGGTTAAATTGACCGATGTTTGAAGTTGAAAAATTGGGTCGAAAGTCAAAACCCATCAGATGGGTTCTATTACCATTAATGTTTGGGTTAAGATTTCTACTTATTATAAAATTCATTAAAATTCAGCTTGTAAAAACTAGATTCAAAACAGATTTTCTAAAAAAAAAAATCTTTTATTGCCATATGATACATAGAACATAGACAGAAAATTCATACAAAATATATCAATGAAAGTAAAATGCAAGTAACAAAAAGTATATAATTCATTATATTATATTCATTACATCAAATCAGTCTTTGGTTACAGCACATGTATATGTTAATACACATAAAGACATGCTATTGATCCTGATGAATTGACGATTATCTCAGTACTTACCTTTGTGGTGTCCTCGGGATTCCCATATGCTTGTTTGCCATTCACCTAGGGACAATTTTGATCCGAGGACACCACAAGGGGTATTACCATACATCAACACTTTGAAAAAGTGACAAGAGGGAATCTCCCTCTCAGATCATTTCAGGCACCTTTATGAGCAACATTTTATGCTTCCATCATAGCTAAATGAGCCCTCATTCATTTGATCATATTTGGTTCATGTCCTGGGATTCATCTATTCCTGGGATAGATGACAGTATGAAGGAATTCCCAAACCTGGGCGCATGACTTTGGGTAACTTGCATCAAAAACAAAAAATTCTTTGAAGCAACCATCAGCAGACTTTAGATTGCTGCAAAACGCAGAATCAAATCTATTTTCAGGTACCAGGCAAGATGAACGTTTTCTTTGGGTTACTTTGGTGCTGAATTCTTCTTCCTGATAGAACAAAGTCTTTTCCTGACATTGCGTAGACACCACTTCAGAAATCCAGTTGCTGGCCTATGAGTTCTGCAAGGGCTAACCACGCATCCTGTAATTTTTAAAGAAAAGAAAAGAGTCAGTAAAGTAAGTATTAAAAGATTATTTGCAGTTGTTTGGTTAATGTCAAGTTGTCTGTAATCCTGGAGCAGTGAGCTCCAACACTATGCCTGACATTTGCTCAGAGAGGACAAAATAACAATGAAGCAGACCAGTCTGTGGTTGTGAATGCTTGTAATTAATTGTTAGGAGATGGACTAAGCTAAGATCAAGTATTTTTCACACACTTTATACTGTCACAAGGTTCTACAAACCTTTTTTGCCAACTTCGCAATGGATTTAAACAAATGTTATTATTTATGCATCTATAATGTGCATAGGACTGAAGATGTCACTTAGATGAGTGACATATAATGTGCATACATCTTTTAAAGATATGGAAATTGAGTACATTATTTTTATAATCACAGTGACACTCAGTATACTGATTGAAAAACTGCCCAGTATTCAGGTTTTTTAATTGTTGTTGTGTATCCGTTGAAGTGTAGATAGTTACATATCCTGTGCCACAGCAGTTCTTTAAACATGGAAACTGATCTACTATTGATGATGCCAAAATTGCCTTTATTCCTGAAGTTGGGCTGCAAGCAAAAGCAGTTGCATTTAATAAAATTCAATGAACAAAAACTTTACTTTTCTGTAGATTTCTTGTAAAATAAACAAATACAAAGAGCAGAAGCTTTGGAAACATAAAAGAAATCAAACATTTTTGACTGATCCTCTTTGTTTTCATCACTCCAGTGCACACACTTTAAGAGCTGCCACTGGAGTCATTTTACTTGGGCAGCACAGCGCAGTATCCCTGACATTTTGACAAAGAAGCCCAAATGTAGCCACACTGAAAATGCCACACACACACACACACACACACACACACACACACACACACACACACACACACACACACACAAACCACCACCAACAAAAAAAACCTTATAACTGATTTAGTTTATGTACAAGAAATACTCACTTTTCCCCATAGTGCTCCATTAAGTGTAAAATAAGCATTTAGACCCTCCATCTTTCATGTATGGATATGTGCTGGTGTTCCTCAAGACTGGCAACCAAAGATATCCCACTCAGGTGAACCTCACAGATGTTCTAAAGTTGATTAAAGTTAAAACATTTTTAAAAAAGTAGCAAACAAGGACCAACAAGATTATTTATTTCAGTGTCATTCTGGGACTTTACCCTTTAGGGAGCTCATGAAATGTGCTCACTTTTTTTTAATAATTTTACTATACAGAAAATAACTTTAAGAATCACACCATTATCAAGTGAAAATCCAAAGAGGGCTGGACTAAGCCCTCAATGTTCCAAGCCCCTAGCAATACTCCTGATCTGACACGACTTAAATTATTCGTCAACTATTCAATCACTCTTTCATCAATCACGTAGTTCCAATATCTTAGATGTGGAGTGTTGTCTTTTTTCTTTACTTGAGATGGAATGCATTTTTTGTTTGCAGTGTCAAATAAACTGAAATTGTATTGTTTACCAGACAACAACAACATAGCCGTTGAAGTTTAACGACTTTTCTGCATCAAGTCAGAATGAAAATCCTCAATTTTCTCTTCTTCTGCTTCTTGTCAGGTGAGGACTGATAATCTGATTGTCTCTTTAATTGTCGCATTTTGTCTTTGATAAATTGTTGTATTTAACAGTATGATAGTATTTTTATTATTATACTGTATTTGTCTGTATCTCTATATTTTTTTTTCTGTGTGTTTATTGTTCACAGATTCAAACCCACTTATTTCCACACCCTTCATAACGACACAAATTTCTTTCAACCCACCTGGTTCCACACCACAAGGAACAACACAGAGTGAAAGTGTCACTGCAGGAGTCTTTACACATGGTCCTGACTCCTCCTGGCTTCTGGTTGTGCGTGCGTCCTTGGATGGTGTTTTGCTGATGGCTGTTTTCCTCATGCTCTTCTACATTAGTAAGACAAGGAGGAACTTTGGACTGAACACCAGAGAAAATGACACAAACATGGAGGTGAGTTTGTGTCACTTGTTTTCTGTCTGTTGTTGCAGGTTTCAGTGAGTGTTGTTGATTCATGCTGTCAGTGTGACTTTCTCAGTGAAAGTTAGTGAAAAGAGGTGATTATCAAAGTTTCTTTAATCATACCGTCTTCACTACCAGAGGGAAGTGAAGACAAGGTGAACAATTTTTATAACAGACAGAAAGCTTTTCTATAATTATCTAAGTATTACATAATTATATCTCTGGAAAAAACTTTGTGCTTCTTATTTTTAAAGTTCAGTTTGCATGAAACTAAGATTTTCCATGAGCTTGTTGAAAATCTGTTGTGCATCTCAGTTTTTTTGTTTTGTTTTTTGCCTGTCCCTTTCGGCACTGAAGCAATCAGAATTGTTGTCTGAAGGCCAAGAAAAATGTCCAACGGATTTATTTTTCCAAGTGGATCTTCATGGCTTTGCTACATTTTTCAACTTGAAATGTATTTATTTATTTATTTTATTTATTGCATCTCAGGTTTTATTTTTTTTTTATTTTATTTTTTTTTCAGTTATCTGTCGAGTATGAGAACTGGGATCCAGCCTCCAAACATGAAGAGTCCAAAAGCAGCAGGACCAAACCTACTCTGTATTATTAAAGACCAAAATGTAAAAAGTAAAAAAAAAATAAATTTGACCATGTACTCCCCGGGGTTTGTCTCCATTTCGAGTTTTGTTCCGTTTTGATATTTTTGGACCTGTATCTGAGATTTCATGATCACCTCCCATATAATTTGCTTCACTAGGCTTCATTTTGTTCCTGTTATTCAAATGCATACACATATTGGCATAGTTAATTGCAGACGTGGAAAGTAACAAAGTTCAAATACTTTATTACTGTAATTAAGTACAATTTTCAGGTATCTGTACTTTACTTGAGTAGGTTTTTTCCAGACTACTTTATGATACATACAGTAACATGGGATAAAAACATGTTTCTGATTGCTTTTAAGAAAAAACCTTTGTAACCTCCATAGCTGTATAATACATCTTAGCAATTGAACGTGAATTAATGTTTTCATAAAGAACAAAGCTGATGTACTAGGTTGACTCCTTTTCCACCATCATTTCATTTTCACATTTTTTAACATATTTCTGTAATTTTATAATCATCTCTCATATAATTTACTTCACTGTGTTCCTTGCTGTATAATAGCTGGATATTAAATGTAGCATGTAAAACTGATTCAATGTTATGATAAAGAAGAACGTAGTCTCTGTTTTGCAGTAAGGTTTTTGCTTTCTTTGGAGTTATTCTTACCCAAATGTAACTATAACTGAAACAGGTTTTACACATTTGGTTTTATTTCGTGCATTTTTGTCTGCTGTATGATTTATGCATGTATGTGCTTACTTATGCAATGTATTTGAAGCTACTGGCTTTTGTTGCAAGGTGCAAAAAAATTAAACATATTTTGAAAATGCAAAATAATGTCATGTTTCCTTAAATGAATTAGACACATACAGAGTGCTCTACAATGATGAGTCTGTGCTATTCAGGAAAACAAGAAATAATAAAACAGGCAGGGGAAATACAATCGATAGTTGTAGCAGGAGTGTGATTAAGGGATGTGTAAATGGTCAACAGCATTTACTAAACAGTTTTCTCGACCTGTGGTAGCTGATCCTGATGAGAATAAGTGGAAGAGGATGAACAGATGGATGCAATTCTGAGCCATGACAGCAGCCTTGATCCAGAGGGGATGAAGTCAGATGTAGAGATCACTGTTAAATGGGAGCTGATAATAACTGATTATCCAGGCTGGTCTCATAGCAGGGCCTTTACATAAGCAGCTCCTCTGTTGATCCTTTTGTTTTTGTGTTTATTTTTTTTTAAATAAATGATTGTTATATTTAGGTGTCCAATCAATCTGTAGTCATTAAGGTAGCTGGTAATAAACTGTTCACACACCACATTTAGACCAGATAAAAATAAAAATAAAAATCTGTGATTAATTTGTGATTAATTGCAAGTTAATTATAGACAATCGTGCTCTTAATTGCAATCAAATATTTTAATCAATTTAAATTTCGAGTTTTTACACAGCCTGCTGTTCACTGCTGTATTCGGCTCACATGGACCAACAACCTGGTCTCAAAGCTGTTCTGGATACAGTCACCACCAGTCACCATCACATGATCTAATCCTGGTTTTCCTGCAACACTCACAGTTTATACTTTATACTGAGTCTACAATGGAAGAAATAATGTCTGAGTTACCTTTTTCCTTATCAGTATAAACATGGCACCACCTTGTGACAAAAATAGAACATTTCTTCACCCCTGAACATTTTAAAACATGAAATATGTTCAGAGCAAATTAAAGTGTGAGGTTTCATCTGGTTGCTTCCACTGCAGTGGTTGTAGCTGATTTAATTTTTGTGCTGGTTTGTAGTTTTTCAGCCATCAGTGAGGTGTGAGCTGTGTTCCTGACAGCAGCTGTATTTGTCAGTGTGAGGAAAGCTGAGTCTGCTCTGACTGCTGGAACAAACGAGTTTAAATATAAGCAAAATGCTCTTTTGCTCTTGTGGTGCTCTGAGTCACAGTTTGAGTTGAACTGTTGATTGTCTTTGCTTATAGTCAAGAGCCACCATCTGCCTGCAGGACGGACTGTGAGAGCTTGAACTCTTACACATGGAGCTACAGTGTAATTTTTTTTTAATTATTATTATTTCATATCTTTATACAAATGAACTTTACATTTGTTCGTAATTTTTTAATGATCATGATGATTTGGTCACTGTTTTGGAGAAATAAAATGCAATCACAACTTTATTGCTGCTGTGGTTCTCGGTCATTTTCACCCAGTGTTTTTGAGTTCTTGTGTTTTGGTGTCATTTTTGTATCATGACTTATGTTTTAGGTTCATTAGCAGTCTTTAGGTTAGTCTGTCTTAAGTTTCTTATATTCCTTTTTGGTTCCTTGTCCTTTAGGTTGTGTCTCTGTCCTGTGTCCCTTTCTGTGTGTCTGTTTTTATCTGTGTTGTTGTGTCTTCTTTCCCTTTTCTGTCCCCATATTCTCCTCATGTTTCATTCTATGCCTCCCATGCCTGTTGTGCTTATCCCATGTTTCCCCAGCCTGTCACATCTCTCCTCTCGCCCTCTTGTGCTCTTTCAGTTCCTTGCTGTCTCGCTTTCTCTCTCTCTCTCTCTCTCTCTCTCTCTCTCTCTCTGTCTCTCTCTCTGTCTTGACCCCCGTAATTGTTTCCGTGTCCCCCTCATCATCTCCTCATATTATCTCCCTTGTTCCCTGAGTGTTCTTTCCTCACAGTTCCTGGGTCATGTTGTGTGAGTTAGTCTGCGTCCCAGTGCTTCCTGTTTTACTTTGATAGTCTCTTGTCTGGTGTACGTAACGTTCAGTTTTGTTTCCTCCTGTCATTAGTTAGATCACCTTCAGCTGTGTTCCCTCCTGTTGCTTGTTCCCTCGTTTGCACTCATGTGTATTTATAGCTGTGTCTCAATTCAGTGTCTGCATCCTTCAAGGCCTGATTTGAAGGCCAACTATGTCAGAGCAATGTGGCAGAGGTTGTCCCAATTTGAAGGCTGCTCCAAATGCGCCCAAAAATGTGTCCTTCATTTCCTACCTTGTGAAATTCCTTGTGCGGCGGTGGGTGTGGATAAATTTTTTTGAAAAAAAAAAAAAAAATAGTGACAGACGGTTGAACCGGTGTGGCTGAAGAGTAAACTTTCAAAAGTAAGTAATGAATATTATGTCACTTATTTATGTGCAAATGTTTAATAACGAAGAACATTAAAACATTACTGTTGGCCACATTTCGGCAAAGTTATGTGACATTAGTGATGTTTGTACTTTCAGCGTCAACTTGGTTTTAAAGCCTTGACTGTAAAATATATGGCATTCAATAGTTAACCTTAATCTTACTGTCCTGCACTCTCTCTCTGTTTCTTTCTCTCTGATTGTGGAATAAAAGTATGAACATGTATTTATAAGTTACACTTGTGTTTGAATCCTGCAGCTTATCACACATTTGATTTCCATGTGTGACAACTGCAAGTGTCCAGAGTGAGGACAGACTGAGGGACCCACTGCTGCACATCATCTGTGAGGCTTTGCACCCCTGATGATCCACCAGGACAAACTCAGCAGTGTGTGAGGAAGAGGAGGAGGAAGAGCCAGCAGCAGCTGACAGATGTTGAGAATAGACAGACTGTTCCCTGTTTGTGAAGGACTGCTAGGTAAGTTTAACATAACTAATTGTCTGTCCTGAATCAGTCTTATTAGGTAATGTTCAAATAATGTTATCATTCCAGTGTTTTCAGTGTGGGAGAAAGTACTCAGGGCCTTCAAGTTACACACTATGAAAGGCAGCACCAAGTTTAATATTCAGAAACCTAAAGTATGTATCAGCAGCAGAATGGAGCTAAAAATAAATGTTTGTTTCAGTTCTATGAAGCTTTGAGTATTTTGGATTAGTAGCACTGCTGTGTTTGTTGCATCATATTGCTGTAATTGTTTATATGCTTTATATATTCTGAGGTAAGTTGATCTATAGTGTTACATCATATTCTATAAGGATGTTATGTGTTTGTATACTTTCTGCCCAGTTTGACCCATTTAGCAGAAGTCAGCCTGTTTCTCAGGCCGAACACAGGACACACATACTGACACGCCCTCACCTCAAGCCTCACACTTCCTGCCTTCTCGGTCTTCGAGGACGTGACCCAAGTAGACCACGAAGGTTGCGTCCTCCAAGGCTGCATACCCTGAATTGGGATACAGCCTATGTCTGCGTCTCCCTTTGTCCTGCGTAGTGTTCAACCAACAAATCATCACTGCACAGAGTAATGGAGTGATGGATCACACTTTTGTGATCTTCTGTGACTTCTGTCAATCTGATGGATGAGTCTGTGTTTGGCCTTGAGAACAGTACTTGCCTGATTGTACAGTGCCAACAGTAAAGCTTGATAGAGGGGGAGATTATGGTGAGGGGTTGTTTTTCAAAAGTTAAGCTCAGCCCCTTAGTTCCAAGGCATCCATTTTGGACAATTTCGTGGTCCCCTTCCTGTTCCAGCGTGACTGCTCACTTGCAATGTTCACCCCAAAGCAACACCAATTATGTTAAGGAGCAGATACAGACATGCACACATGCATGCACCAAAATAAAAAATATATTTCTTGTAAGATTTTTCATCTCTGTTTCTTCAGTATCTGCAGGGTCTCATTACTGTGTGCATGGATGTTATAGAGGTGGAAATACAAATACTTTGTTACTGTACGCAAGTAAAATTTTCAGGTATCTCTACTTTACTTGAGTAAGTTTTTTTTTCTGACTACTTTTTTTTACTTTTACTCCCTACATTTTAAACAAATATCTGTAATTTCTACTTCTTACATTTTCAAAACAATCTCATGACTTTTGCTTTAACGCATTCAAGGGGACTTTTTCACATCACATCAAACTGATTTTGATGTGACGTGAACTGATAGCCTAAACAGAAAAACATAAATAGGAAATCATGTTCCTATTAATCACTAGAGCATGATGCATAAAAAGAGATGATGTGTGCAAAGTCAGGGCCTAAAAGTGGGACTTTTTTTTTTTTTTGCTACTACACCGGAACGACTGCGGCTTTCCGTAAGCAAACACACAAACTGTTTGAAGTGTTAAAACACTTCAGTATAGATTTCAAGTGATAGAAATACAATCTGAGGTGTTCAACAGTTACCTAAAAACCTCTACATTATACATCAGTAACAGAGAAAAGGAGCAGCATGTTGTGATGTGTTTAGCACTGTTGCCACTGATGTCATCTAGTGACATCTTTGAGTACTGCAGAGTAGAGTACAAACTGACTATTTAAATCAGAATAAAAACTAAATTGAGTGATTGATTGATTGATTATACTTTATTCATCCCGAGGGAAATTGGGTTAAGGCTGCCAGCCGTGCCAGCGCCGTCTTACCCATCCGACCAAACATACATTGCACAAACATCACATGGGGAAGACAGGTCAGAGGGGTATAACATGGAAAAGCACAACATGAGGAAAGATAAGGAGAAAAAAATAACTCCCCCCCAGACTGAGCTCCAACAGGGAGATCAGTTTGAGAACAGAAAAAAAACACCTCTGCACATAGCACATGAAAAAAACTCTAATACACCAAAGAAACACATGACAAGCAACAGGGGTGGGTAAAGGGTGAGAGACAGCCAATGTCGACAGTACATCCGGGCCTGCAGCCTATGCGCTGGTCTCCATGATCCACCGTCAGCATCGGAAGGGAATAAGCATCGAAGGCGTTTGGAGGGGGAGGGGGGATGAGTATATATCAGCATGTGTATATGTCTGTGTGCATGTGTGTGTGTGTGTCCAGAGTTCAGCTGAGACAGTGTCCTTCACCCTGCCAGGCTAAGTAAACAGTCTTCCAGCCAACCCAGGTGGCCTTGCGTAGGATAGGAAGAACAGTCTCAACACAGTCGTTATCAGGGTGTTGTTGTTCAGCTCCAGCCTTGAGACCGCCGCTGGCGCCGAAGGGGTCTCCGCGTGAAGTGATGATGGTTTTAACTTTATTGCGAACAACTCTTATGAATTTCAAAGCTGTTCTAACAGTCCAACACTGGTCTCTCAATCTCCCGTTGGAGAGCCGTGAGCTTTCTATGATGTTATCAGACTTACGATCCGTGATGTTGTCATTCTTGTGCTCAAAGGGCAGGTTCTGAGAACTCACGACCACAGTGCGCTTCCCAAGATGTGATCCAGTTTGCACTCAGAGGTCTTGTTCTGAGTATTCACGGCAGCCATGCGGTTCTCCAAGATCTCATCCGTGCTCATCCGTGCTGCACTGAGCCATTTTTGAGAAACTCACGCCTCGTCCCATCATTTCAATCCCAGCGGGCAGCCTTGTGGGGGTTTGAACAGCCGGTTCCGCTTCCTTAATTCTTCGATAAGCCAGGGTCAAGCCAGCTCCGATCAGCAAGAACCCTGTTACCATGGTTCTGAATAGGTAGATATCTTCAGCACTCAGGCTCACCCGAGCCCAGACTTCTCGTTGAGAAGGGGTGTCAGTTGCATTCAGAGACCAGTTGATCAAATCCATAATTCCTCTTTTAGGTTTTAGAGAACAGACTGTGAAAGAGTGTTCCAGGGAAAAGTAATACAAAAAACACGAGACTAGACAAGGACACAAGAGGCTAAGCAGGGAAGCTAAGGGAGAAGGAGGAGGAGGAAAAAAAGTGCGACCGCCTTTGCCGAGAGCAAGAGAAGAGAAACGGAAAGGGCTGAGTTATTCACTTTTAATGAATTGGTCGTACCCATTTTTAAACTAAATTTAAAACCAACATTTATTTTTTCTTTGTACATTTGTAACAGTTAAAGTGCAGCCTGCAGGCTGATGGTGGCCCTTGACTGTAACCAGAGACACTTCATTGATCAACAGTTCAAGTTAAACTGTGACTCAGACTCAGAGCAGAACAGCATTTCTATTTAAACTCTTCTGTTGCAGCAGTTAGAGCAGACTCGCCCTTCCTCACACTGACAAACACAGCTGCTGTCAGCTCACACCTCACTGATGGCTGACTATAAAACTACAAACCAACACAAAAATGAAAATCAGCAACATAAACCAGCATCATGTGAACACACACATTAAAAAACACTAAAAGTTACTCAGTTTGTGTGAGGTTTTTTTTCTTCCTGTGACACCTTTAATGACACACTGGCTCCTTCAACAACATCCTTTCTCAGCATGACCCATTTTATTAGTGAAACTGTCTCCTCTCTCACACAAGGAGAAATTTGTTTGACTTGTTCTGCTTGTTGGCCTGAACAGTTATTCTGACAAAGAGAAGCACCGGCGTTTGCAGTGGAATTGACACAGTGAAATAAAAGGGTAAGTGTGCTGTCGCAAAAGGCAGGCTTAACAACACCCACTCCCAAATTCAAACATATACAAAGGTCTCAAAATGCATTAAATACTATCCCTGGCTTTCATTTTTGAAATAAATGTGTGATTTACGAACTTGGTGCAACGCTGCATTTTTTAAAATGAGCTGTAAGCCAATACCTATCAAAAGCTATTACACATTTTTAAAATTTATTTCTAACTACCATGTTATAATAAAGAACACAAACAGAACAGCACCAGATTAACGAGCTTCATATCCCTGAAAATTCTTACAATTGTCCCCATGTGGGCCTCATCCTTGTGCCATTGCCCAACTTGGATTAAAAACATTTTGAACCATGATGACTCACACATGTGTCCCTGATGATTGACCTCTGATACCAGCACGTTCTCACTCCCGAGGCGTAATATTTTTCAACACTTTGAACATCAGTGCCCAAAGTGGGGAAACATAGCACCTAAACCTTTGAGTGCCAGTAAGTCACATTTGGAGTATTTTAACTAGCACACAGATGACACCGATGCTTTGGCCTGTTATGAACTGCCGCTGAGCCGTTTAATATTACCACTATGCAGTAAATCCACAGTCCTGCCTTTGCTACAAAGTGTACTTGACTCTGCTGTATGCTGTGTAAATGTGACTTTTGGACCAGGTGAAATCTGTGACGCAGAATGAATATTTTATTTTAACATTGCACTGGTTGTGGCCAATCACATTATATGGTCCTACTATAAATAGTAGCTGCTGTTTTATTTATTTATTCATATTTATTTTGGTTGATTGAGGCTGTTCGTTCTACTGGTGTGTTTGTGCAGTAGGGTTAACCACAGACGATGTCTTTGATTTCCCGTTTTGGGTCTATTAATAAGTTGTGTTATTACTCCGAATCTGAAGGCCTGAAGTGGAGGTGACTGGGTGCCCTGGTGGTGCGATATTCCGTGGTTCGTAATTATTTATGCATTCGCCCACTGGTAATCCACGGCTCTGAATCAGTTAACAGTACACGTGCAAATAAATGATTGGCTCTTCTGATCTTTGTTTTACATTTCGGTTAATAAATTATTTATTTTACACTCCCAACCACGTTTGTGTCTCAAGTGTTACAAACCTTAAAAACTTTGCAAATGACCAAGAAGGCACTAACTAGACACTGTCTGTGTGAAATTCCTAGGTTGGCGTTGTCGGGTTTTCCCTGTGACTGTAAAGCTTTAAGCTCCCTATCATCACAATACCTTTGTATATCCGCGTAGTTCTGATCTTACTGCAGCAAGTTAGAACAACTGACTTTTTTATTTCCGTTATTTCGCTTTTCTCTCCACTGCTCTAAATTATCGGGCTGCTCTGTCTGCAGCTCCAATACGTTCGCTCATGTGTTTCGGGTATTTAACCGAAAGTGTGCGAACTGGATGAGGAGAACAAGGTGATTTAAATAATGTGTTCTTTGGTCCGTTAATCTGTAGCAGTGCATACAGCTGAGCTGATGTAGGGATGCTGTAAATGTAGCACCTTACACGTATTTAAATAAATAAATAAATATTTGAAAAATTGTCAAACTCTGTTGCAGATTGTTCAGTTAATACAGTTTAAATAGATAAAGTTTATAAAGGTGTACAGATCGTGTTTGATTTTGTGTGTTGGGCATTTTTCACACATTGTCAGAAATAGAAACATTTTTAAGGAAACACCGATGAGACGTTTGATTTACTCGTAAAAGCGAGGGCAGGGCTGTTCGCCTGAGCTAACAATAGAGAAACGAGGAAGTGGTGTCTATTCTCATTAGTAACCCGCGTCGTTTTTTTTGGTTTCTTCCGTGTTTGGAGCCATGTGCAACTTGACGTAAAGTCTGAGGTCTGGATGAGCAGGAATGTCGATCCTACCGCAGATATCCGGACAAAACTTTTGAGAGGAAGGTCAAAGTTTTTTTTTTTTAGCTGAGACTGCGCTGCTTCTGCGTCCGAAACGGGAAAGAAAGACACGGCAGTAAGTGCATTTGTGCAGAAACCTGCTGCATCACACAGTGTTATGAAGTCTCCTGATTTTCCTGACATTTGTGTGCTTTAAATGAAATATTATAAAAATGTGGCTGAAATTGAAACCCGCACACCTCTTAAGATCATAAACATGTTAGGCATGCTTGTTCACTGTATTTAGTTTTGAGTCGGGCTGCTGCATAAATACACAACATTCAGCAGTCTTAAATCCATATTAGACTTCAAACGCACTCCGCTTTGCATTTATTTGCATTTGCAGTTACTATTAAAAAAAAGAAAAAAGAAACAGGATTTAATTTCTCGTGTTTCTCCAAAGGACAAAATACACCTGTCAGAATGAATTTATCAGATAACAGCTTATAATCTGAGCTGCAGTACATAATATAATGCTTGATTATCTACTGGAGCTGTGATATGAATTAATTGTCTCAGTTAATAAATGTTGTAAATAATGATGTAGTTAAATGTTCTCGTTCTGTGGTTTCACACTTTAGGGCTCAATGAAGAATGCCAGGCTGCACAGCTTCTTTGCTCTCAGCATTAACAGCGACTCTCTACTGTGCTGTAGTCGGTGAGTAGCTGCTAATGTTTCTGTTTCTAATATATATATTACAAGAATGGTATTTAATACAGTAATTACACAGAATTTGAAAGGTTTGCTTCTACAGAAAATATGAGATGTGATATCACAACTTTGCAACTTTACAGAGGATTTATTCTTGCACCATTCTTCATGTTTAAAATAAATTAATACAGATTGAGTAGCGAAAGTAGAACAATTCTGGCTTTCAGCTCTTTATTTGTATTTTTTGACACTGGGTTTTTGTGTAAGCTGCTAATTATCATCCTGCTTTTCCCTTCTCCATGAGGCATCTTCTGGTGGTTCCATTGTAGCATCATATACATATATATATATACACATATATACATATATATATGTATATATGTATATGTGTATATATATATGTATGTGTATTTATATATATATGTATGTGTGTATATATATATATATATATACACACATACATATATATATAAATACACATACATATATATATACACATATACATATATACACATATATATACACATATATATATATATATATATATATATACACACATATATATTTATATATATATATAGAAATGTATATATAGAAAGATTATGTTAAGCTTTTTGTGTTTCCAATTTTTCTTCTTTTGGAATTGAATTTGTGTTAGACTGAGCCTCCCACTCACCTTGTAAAGATAAACACTGACAGAAGACCATTGCATATTTTTGAACACAGAAAACTAAAAACTTGTTTGTCTGAAGCAAGAAGTTGTGACTTTTCTACATTTAGGCTTAATTTCTATGCTATTCCTAACCTAATAGCATTGTGTTCAATGAGTAGGTGGGTGGGGCTCACATTCATATCAGCGTGTCAGAGATTTCCCTATCAGGGATGTCATGTCTTTCACACAGACTGAAGATTAGAGAAAAAAAAAACTTTCTAAGTTTAAACACCTAGTTTGGCTTAATTTGTCCATTATTTGTTTATCTACTCATTTATTGAGTTTTTTCTGCATTTTTTACAATTCCTCACTTATTCTGTGTCTGTTTCCTCTTGCAGGTGAGACTAAATTCACTATGAGTGCAGAACAGGAGGTCTATCATGCAGAAGAAAACAGTAACATCACAATGACATGGCTGTTCCCTTTCGACACCAACAGGCCTATTGACTTCCTACAAATAGAGCTAATAAATGTGGAAAAGAAGACACGGGTTTACTTCTATAACAGTAAGACTGGCACTTACATGTATCCAGATGAGAACTACAGAGGACGACTGCAGTGTGATCCACAGCTCGCCAGGAAAGGACGAGTTGAATGTCTCTTAACTGATCTCAGGCTCAACGACACGGGGACATATCACTGGATCGTTGTCCATAACGAAGAAGTTAGTTCCAAAACCTGTGACCTCAATGTTACAGGTAAGATGACATCACTGTTGGTATCCTGCACAATAACTAAATAGTAAACAAATATTTAGTCTTGGATAATTAAGGGATACCAAATCAGTGTGTTTCTTTTCAGTAAGGGACATTTTTACATCTATATCACTGTAAAAAAATTAATAAATGACAAAAAACAACAACAAAGAAAACAGAAATTTTTTACTTCAGTTTGGTGACAATCATAAATTGTACATAATCAAGTTGATGTCATCCAGTGTTGGCTGTAAGACAAAGTAACGTGATACTGGGATTATATTCTTCAGTAATGTATTAATGCATCAAGTTTAGTAGTCACATTACAGTTACAATTATGTCAATTCAAGTAAGGTGCAGACTTTATCAAGGACAGAAACAATTGGAGATTACTGCACTAGCCAAGCTGCTGCTGGCTCCACTTTCACTGCTCTGAGATCAGTTTCAATCTGCATTTACTGTGTTGACAAAAAACCACCAGATCATTCAGTGTTCCCTTAGTGCTAATGTATAGTATAATATAGTAAGTAATGTTGTTAAGCCCTTAAAGTCATATTCTTTTATTGTCATGACTGTATTTGAAGCTATTTTTATTTTTGTATGATACCTGATTTATATGGAATATGGCTGAAGTAAACTTAAGTCTAAAATACTTAGTCATTTGTTTAATAGTAATTTAACATTATATAATTCACATATAAAACTATGAATTGTAATTTTAAATGGTTTAAAAGCATGTAGAATAGCATATGTAGGCAAGTATATTTCTCCTTTTTTTATCAAGAAGCAAAGACAAAAAGGAAAAAAAAAAGAAACAGGGCAGGGTTCGGTGGTTGAATCATCCGTCCCCACCAACGCCAAAACCAAATCTACGCCCTTGGATCAGTAACTTCCTCATCCATGTGTTTATGGACCTTGTTCTGTTTACTGGTGTGCAGTCATATTGGAACAGGAAGGGGCCATCCCCAAACTATTCCCACAAAGTTGAGACCATCAAATTGTCCAAAATGTCTTGGTACACTGAAGCATTAAGAGTTCCTTTCACTGCAACTAAGGGGTCGAGCCAAATCTTGAAAACAAACTCACACCATAATCTACCCTCCACCAAACTTGACTCTTGGGTCAATGCAGTAAGACAAATACAGTTCTCCGGACAACCCAGACTCGTCCATCAGATTGTCAATTCTATGCCATTAACAAGGCAGCTCTGAAGCTAAATGAGGCTCCAGCCTGGTAGCAAGATGTAATGAACAAAGCGGCCAGTTGGTGGTTTTGGAAAATTGTTTTCACACAACGAGGAAACAGAGTAAAGCTAAAATTCACTTGGAGTTGTGTTGCACGTCCAGTGCTTGGTCTGTACCAGCTTCTCCAAACCATAATTTTTAAGCTACTAAACACTTCACCTTCATTAATGACTCTTTCTTGTCCTCAGAAGTTTGCATTTAATGATCCTGTCACTCATACTTGTTCAATATCTTTGCAGCTGCTGCTGAAAAATTGAAGACAGAAACACTGAAACCAGAGAGCCATCAGAGGATCGGTCTTTATTTAGCTCTGGCTTTGTTTGTAGTGGTAATTTTTGCACTTTCCCTGAATTACTTGATTTTAACGTATTGTAAATAATCAATATAATTTGTATTTATGTGAAGTAGCAGCCCATTACAGATCACTCCTGAGGTCACCTCTGACTGTAATGAGGCTGCTGACTGTTTTTAAAATATTGTCACAATTCCTCAGAGCTGTACCACAGAGCAGTGCACACTTACATCATCCTCCACTCTCCCATATTTAACACAAATTTATGCACTTTTATTCCCAAGGTTTTTTGTTTTTTAATGACTTCAGTCCACCCTGACCAGTTACATCCCATGTTGTCAGGTTTAGACTGAAGACACATGGAAACGAGAAAAGTAACGACCAATGAATTGGTCATTTCTTATTTAGTAATCAACAAATATTCATTTCGTAGTATTTTGTACTGAAGAAGTTAATAATATGCTGCTAATTAACTCTGGTGCTAATGGAGTTCCTTCAGTTTACATAGAAGTGTTTTTGTATCAGCTTCTGTTTCCAAAGAATCTTCTTCTATGGAGCAGTTTAAACTCAACATGATCAAAATAGTTTGTTGTTTGTCATTAATGCAAACTAGTGTTATGAAGTTCACCAATCAGTGTTTATCCATCGCTGACCTTAAGAAGAATGCACTTTGCTCACAGCTGATGACAAAGACTTGATTGGAATCAGTAATTTGCTGAATGTTTTTTTCTTCTTTTTTCCCTCCTTCTACCTCATATTATTCAGTTTACATTAGTTTAAAACAGCCGTTCATTACAGATTACCTCTCAGTTCAGCTCTTTCTGTAATGAGGCTGATGTTAATGTTAACTGGGATTTCCTGGCCAGCAGTCAAAGCTCCACCAGACACTGTGAAATGAAGGTTTTTTTAAGTTGTTTTTGTGACCAGAGAGGTCCAATGAAGTGAGACTGAGTTAGTAGAATATGTTTTATCAAAGGGAGCTAAGATAAACACAAAATCATTTTCCCTACAGGAAGTACAGCTTCTTCTTTTTGTGGGTTATTACCCAGGATACTGAATCAGTAAAATAATTTGTTCTTAAATGTTTTAAATGTTTTTAGTCTCCTTATTAAATATGAGACAGTGTCATATTTGAACACACACTGAAATTTAAGTGTGTGTTCAAGGTTTCAGAGCTCTAATGTGCAGGTGTTTTTCATCTTACAAATAAACAGCAGGACTGAATAAATCTATATATTATTCAAGAATTCACAAGATTAACCAATGAGATGCTCTCTCACCTTATATGTTGCCGTTAATAACTTAAAATAAAAATTTTCATCTCTGACTGGGGTTTTAGATTTCGTTAAACGAGCTAACATAAAGAAAGTTGAGCTATGTTGAACCTGGTCCATATTATATCTCTCAGGTCTTAATTCCAGTGTTAGATCTGTTTGTTGTTTCACTGCGAGGCCTTTATTCCATCACCTCTCATTAACTCACTGATGTATGTTTACCAGCAAAACTGGAGGCAAGGTTCAACAGCAATGCACTACATGGGAAACGAACAATCCACAATTTGTGGAGGTTTACTCAAACATACCTTAGCCTAATTTGCCTTATTATTATTTTTAAATAAAATGCATCAACATTACTGACTGACACCTGATCTGTCACCAATTTTGTTGGGGTGTGGAGATGATGTGGGTGCACTGTAAAGTGGGTAGACTCTGAGGGCACTAATTTTTTTAATGTTTGTGTTAGTGCAGGGATATGCACTTTTTTTTTCTCTCTTCTCAGAGCCAAGAAAAAAAAAATATACAAATTGTATTCAAACTATGTGGAAACAGTTTTTACTAAAGTATAAATTCTGTTCACCAAATAGTGAGAATTGGTTTCTTTTAACTTTGGTTGGATAAGACTGTCTGCTTATGCATGTAGTCACCATCCAAATGTAAAATCTGAGCCAGGAGGAACTCTGTTATTTACTAATGAAGAGGAGAAAAATTCTTTTGGTACATATTAAGACATATCATTTTCATGAATATGTTACAAAGCACTAAAGGTGAAAAATCTGATACTTTTACAAATTAATTATATCAGCTACCTCAAATAGATGTTAGTCAGTAGACCTCATCGTGGTGCTGTTTTCATCTGTGAACTGAGAAGCTCCGCACTGAGCACTGACACTAACTTGAATGATGGTTATGTGTTAAATATTACAGACTAACTTGACTATTGTGATACCTTTTCAAAAACACTATCAATATCAGAGGTCAAAGTCTGTGTGACAGAAGAGTTATTCTCTGATTTACATTTGTCTTGTAACAGTTTCCTTCTTGTATAATGATACATTGAGATTATTAAACTAATGTAATTAGCTCTTATGCTTTCATACGATTTTTTTGTTTGTTCTTCATCTTGCATTTTTAAAGTGGATCTATTCTGTTTTCCCTTATGTAATGTTGTAGTGATGGATGTTCATGTTAGACTTGGCCAAAGTTTCAGAAAATGAGGTCAGTTTATGTATAAGTAATCTCCTTGAGCCAAAAATACAGGCTTCAGACTGACCAACCCACCTACTGTTGAAATGTTCTGTTTATAAGGGGCAGCTACTTAAATTAAGTTGGACTCAAAGGGGAGGAGCTAAAACATCTGGTTTCCAACACAGGATGAGCTAAGGGGCTGCACCATGATCTGGTCTAACATAAAACTTATTTTGGATTGTAAATCATCCATTAACACCCATTATTTGTAGTATTGTAGAGTCTTTGCCGTACAAGACAAAGCACCATGAGGTGACTCTTGATTTGGTGGAATGCAAATACAATTGGTTGATCTGTTACATCAGATGTGAATGGACATTTCTCAGCTGCACTTCTTCCATTCTGGCTGCAAACTTATTGAAGAAGTTTTATATAATGTACATTATACATGTTTCACTTGGGTAATATCATTAGGAGGCATGCATACATTTTCATTGCTATTTTCATTAGATCAGCTGACCCTGAACCTGGGTCCTGGTGTAATAGTCTCAGGCTGCTGAGGGACCTCCCATAATGCACTGACCGTTTTTTCTCATTCACGCTTTTCTTTCTTTTCTTTACTCACCACTGCTGCATGTCATTAATGTGTCTCTCTATGCTCTCCTTTGTTCTCTTCTTGCCCCCATCCCCAACCAGTCGTGGCAGATGGTCGCCCCTCCCTGAGCTTGGTTCTGTCCAAAGTTTCTTCCTGTTTAAAGGGGAGTTTTCCTTCCCACTGTCACCAAGTGCTTGCTCATAGGGGCTCATCTGATTGTTGAAGTTTTGTCTCCAGTATTTTAGGGTCTTTACCTTACAGTGTGAAATGTCTTGAGTTGACTGAAGTGAACTGAACTGAATGACTGTTCTATGTAGATTAATTCTTTTATTATTGCTTTGATAATATATACAGTTTGTGTTTAATGCTTTATTATTATAAATGTAAATGCATTTTAATTATATGCATACAATAAAAAAATAAAAGAGGAAATTCACTCATTTACCACTGAAAACAGTTTGATTGTAAATAAACTTAACACTGCTCATCCAACAGTGTCTAAGAAAAACAACATATCTCTAAAGTGTGCATGTCTCAAACACAACCGATAATTGCACTTGATGACATTAGATTAAAATCTGACCTATTTTCAAAGCATCTGAACAAAAGCGACTGTTTTTCTGTCTACTGGGAGGGACTGACAAGAAGACATTAGTCAGATTCAAACATGAAACTGGCAGAGATGCGGTTTTCAAGGCCGCTTCAGCAGGAGGGACGTTTAATCTGAGAAATTGGAAAAGTTATTTTCTACCTGACTCACTGTCTCCCACTGTTTTTCAAAACCAATACTGCCAACTAATAGTTTCATTATTAATTTGCTGAGTGGTATTTTTTGTGAATTTTCCTGCTGCACTCACAACCATGACGAACACTGAACACTCGGCATTTGTTCAAGATTGTCTGTTAGTCCCAAATATTTGATTAATCTGGATAACTTTCCTTTAAGGATGAAGACAGCAGGTAAATGATCAAACTTTGCTAGTATTGACAAGAGCTGTAATATCTGGATATCAAATTGTGATGATTTAAATTAGTTTAAAGTTTAGTTAAATTAGTTAGTTCAGTTTGAATTGTTCCTTTGTTCACAGTTTGAAAGGCACTGGAAAATGCTTAGAGCCCAAATACGAATCACCTGACTGCAAACATCAAAAGGAAAACACATTTTTACACAGCCTGCTGCTCTCAGCTGTGTTCATATTGGCCAGTGTATGATGTAACTGCAGTCCACCTGCAGCAGTCACTGAAAGGATCTCTGCTAATTCTTAAGAACCAGCCCAGGAACCCTCGCTTAGATCATCTGCTTAGCCAAGTGGTAATCACGCCTCTCCTAGTGTAGAGTGGTTTTTTTTCTGTGCCATAAGGTGTTTCTGTTCTTTCTTCAATCTGTTTTCCAAGGGGCCCAAAGAATCTCTCTTCAAACCGGTTTTCAAACCCAGAAATCTTATCCCAAAACTGTCTCCCCTCCTATGATCTGCCACAAGCAAACCAGTTCCTCCCTCCAGGACCTGATAGCTAGCAATGAGAATTGATAAGAATTTAGCGATTCTGATTCCATTATCGATATCACTTATCGATTCGATCTCTTATCAATTCTCATTGGCTCATTATCACCAAAATCTGCAAGCATGTCAAAGTTCAGTTCGGTTCGGTTCATTTTTATTTCAAATATGTACATTCATCATCATTAAAAAATGTCATTTCATTCTTTTGTTTGAAAAGGAGTATAGGCAGAAGTACACACTTATTTGGCCCTACCCACTCAGGTTTTACCTCTCATTCATTTAATTTTCTTTCAGTCTTAAATTAAACAAACATATATCAATCAAAAGCAAAGCAAAACAAAAAATACAAAAAATCAAACAAAGAAACAAACAAACCCCACCACAGTATAGTTTCTCTCATATAAACCAAGACAAAATGTGTAAATACGCAGATTCACAAATGATGAAACAAACAAACTAAAACACCATTACCAACAACATTACTGTTCTGAGTTAACCCCGTTGTCTTCATTCTTATATTTGTTTAAAATTTAAAGTCATTACATTCATGCAAATTAATTGTATGTTGAATAGTCAAATGTTTCTGTTGGAGGTATTTCCCCTCTTTGTTGTGATCTGCGTTGGGTCATTACTCAAAAAAAGAAATGTAATTATGAGATAGTGCGTTTCAGGTCAATTTACAGAGAAATTCAATAGTAATGTAATGAATAGAGTAACAAATTACTTTTTTCTGGGAGTAATTAAGCAATGTACTGCATTACTCATAAGAAAAAGTGTTGCGTATAATACTGTTTCAGTATAAACCTGAAACCACGTCCCACACAGCGACACAAGTCCTTATCCTGCTGAAGGCACACATATTTCTCTTAGTATTAGTATAAACACAAGGAAAAATGAAAACCAGCACAAAGAGAATTTAAAGTGATCGCCACTCTGATTCTACTTTAGAAACATGGACTGTATTATTGTAGGGTCTTTACCTTACAATATAACACACCTTCAGCCAACTGTTGTTGCGATTTAGTGCTAAATAAATAAATAAATAAAATACAATACAATACAAAGCAATTTGTCCACACTGAAAACTATTTTACAAACGTGTACATACAATACAATACAATATAATATAATAGGACGACCACAGAGATGAGTCCACTGTCAGAGGCCATAAGAAGATCATTTGATGATCAATAAGCTGTTTTACAACTAATCTTTTAAGAATTTTTGAGATAAAAGGAAGGCTGAAGATTATCTTATAATAAGCTATTAATAATAAGCTGGGTCAAGAGATTTTTAAAAAAAAATTACAGCCACCTTAAAGGCCTGCAGTATGTTTTTTGGTTTCAGAAAAGGTGATCAAATTCAGTTTAATCTACTCTGAATATCTTCACCCTAAGTTAACCTCATGCATGAGAAAGAAAGCCATGAATGAAACTCTGATACCACAAATCATCGTGTCAATGGTTACAGAAAGGGAGGAGCCACCGTTTTAAATGAGTGCTTGGAATATGAATGTGTCAGTGTGGAAACTGATAAAATTGATGTCTATCGAAATCTACTCTACATTTGATTTTTAAACATAACGAGCCAGCTAAAACTAAACTGGGATAAAAGGCAAAGAGATTGCAACTTAAAAAGAAACACTGTCATCTAGTTAGACCTAGTAAGACTGCATGTTGCCTGACAGCACTTAATAATGCAGTGACAGTCTCATTTAGATTAGCAAGAATGAAACTAGTTCAGGAGAGCACTGCTAGATAAACAATGAGGTTTGTGACGATGTGGTTGTGGTGAACCCGGAAATCGTTGACTGAAGATTAAAAACAACTCAGGACACAATAAGTCTGTAAAAAAGAGAGCAGTGACAAAATGGCAACAAGAATGTAGTTTGATAAAGAGACCGAACCTTTAAACTGAACTAACATCTCCCTATAATGATATACATGTAAGCTTCTCCTCACCCATGTGCACAGGAAGTTAGGTTTTGCACCAGACACATCTGGCACAGAATGACACAGCAAAATAAAGTGAAATGTTATTTATGCCAAATAATAGTTGGGAATTTTTTTTAAAAAAGGATCAATGTGAGAAGTACAGTTTTTTATATATATGTATATACTAATATAATACTGTAAAACTGTACTAACAAAAGCTGTATAAAAATAAAGAGACAGGTCTCCTTTTCAGGATGAAAAGTAACAGGAGTTCATGAGAAATGAGGCAACAGGAGACGGGATATATATTATTATTATTACTGCTATAATTTATTATAAGTATATCATTATTAGTATTATTATATTTTAATATTTGGAACTGTTTTCAAATTGTTATAGAAAGGACAAACAACAGCCACTGGATGTTTTTTGTCTTCTCACAGGAGCTGAAGAAGAAATGCAGATCACATGACTGGAACAAAGTTTAAACTGTTTTTGTGTAAAATTAATTAAAAGTGTCTCTATTACTGATGAATCTCAAATTCACTATGACTGCACATAATAATTTAAATTAACAAATTTTAGGATAATTTGTTGTTTTCTGTGTTTAGCATAATATGAAACAAAATTCAGTCTCGGCAGGTTTCTTTTCATTCTGCACTGAAACTGCATAACTCGATAATGTGAGGGGACTTTCTAACCACTAAACAGGTGCCAATTCTTCAAAGCAAACACCGGCTATCTGTGTTTGTACCTATTTGACAGAGTTATACAGTTATGAATGTGTCTTTTTCAGTGGCCGTCTGTTTTTTGACAACAGATCATTCATTGCATTATGACTCAGAGCTAAGGCGCTACCTACAGTGGCAATTTTCTTTAACAAGTCTCTTCATCTTTTATAGATATGAATTCTTTTTAAATCATTTCTAAAACCAAACATTTGTCTACAAAAAAAACTTCCCAACTTAGTTAGAAATACAAAATGTGATTGTTTGTTAAACAGTTTAAAGTGGGCCTTACTGATTTTACTGGGTGACTGTAGGACTTCAATGATCTGACTGACATTTTTTTTTTTTACAGTATTTTGGCTCAAACAGCTTTTTAGATTAGAATAGAACAAAATAGAATAGAATAGACACTTTATTGTAATTCAGAACATACACCAGTTAGTTGTCATCAGAACATAATTTCAGTACATTTAATTGCCATTGGACTACACGGTATAAATTTAAAAAAAAATCTAAATATAAAGGTAGTAAAAAAAAAAAAGAATCTAGGATATGTACACATAAGAATATAAGAGAAATTCCTATCTCAATCCATGGCAGTACCCTCTAAAAAGTTACAAACAATTTGAGCTTGCTCCTCTTCTGTTCGGCCTCTTGTGTGCACAAGGTCTCTTATCTGCTCAATCCAGTCATCTAGTGTCAGTGACCACGTTGTCATACAGGGTTGTATCTCAGTCTCTGACTCACTTCCTGTAGCTCCTGTTGAGGTTGAGGGCCTCTTAACCCACTAGGTTTGCCAACTTTTTAACTATCAAATAAGGGACGCTGTGGTGTGCCAGTAGCACAATGCACAACCAGCTGGACATAGTGTAAATATGAACTGTATGTGATATCGCAGGTAACAGTCAATATACGTGACATTTAGGGTAGAATAAGGGATGAACCAATCTTGCTCTTTATACTGGATGCCCCGGCTATAACGTGACAAACTTAGTACCCGCAGATGCTGCTTTCAAGTCTCCAAATTCATTCTCCAACTCCTGTATACATTGGATCATTGCTTGTTGCTCATCTCCCTCCATGATGACAATCAAATACTGGCTGCTTCTTCACTCAAGTCTACAAGCCTGCAAGCCTGTCCTTGCAAAAGAAACTAAAATGAATAAAAAAGACAAAAAGCAGCCACTCCCTTGGATCCTTTGGACAACCCCAAAAATGTGACAGAACACTGAGATTTAGAATCAAATGCCCAATATCAATTAAATAACAATGTTACCATTTATTCACAGACAGGATTTATAACAAATTCTACTAATATCCAAGCTGCACATGAAACCTATTAAACCAAAGGTGCAAGCAAAAAGCACTGCAAATTGTCAAACCCTCGTTTAGAGACACCACAATCAATTCACCTGTGGGCCAAACACTGCAAACGCGTAGTCGATTTAGATCTTGATCAATTCAACCTTTAAAACTTGTGGCCACAAAAATCATACCCACTCACACCAGAGTGAGTTAATCATCTCTAGAAGAGAGCTGACCTCACCTCACACACCTACTGCCTTTTCAAAGCTCCCCTGCCAATCACACGACAGAAGGCAGCAAACTTCCAGGTGGCACTTGTTACACTAAGAAATGTGTGATTTATGAACTTGTGATTGTGCAGTGGTGCATTTTTGAAAATGAGCCATCAGTCAATACCTATCAAAAGCTATCACAGTGGCACAAGAACATTGTTTATTTTTAACTACCATGCTATAAAGAAGAGAACAAACTTGGAGCATCAGATGAATGAGCTTCATACCCCTGAACAATCTTACAGTTGTCCCTGTGTGGGCCTCATCACCCACCTTTGATTTAAAACATGGTTTTGAACTACGATGACTCACACATGTGTCCCTGATGAATGACCTCTCAGACATTTCTCAGTGACTGTGTCTCAGTGACCCCCATGAGGAAATGTATTGCCTAAATTTTTTAACACCATTAAATCACATTCTGACTTATTTGCTTGCAGATGACACCAACACTTTGGCCCATCATGAGCTGCAGTAAATACATTCCTGCCTTTGCTAGAAATTGTACTTGACTTTGTTGTATGCTGTGTAAATGTGACTTTTGGGCTGGGTGAAATATGCAAAGCAGAATGAATATTACATTTGCTAATTGCTAATGACTGGTTGGTGGCCAGTCATGTTACATGGTCCTACTATCAATAGTTGGTGTTATTTTGTTTTATTTTATTTCTACTTATTTTCGGTTGATTGCTTTTGTAGAGATCACATGGGGATTATTTCCTCTGAAGTCTTCCCCTTGTGGATTACGAGTATGTTTTTATTTTGTGCCGTACATTCAGTTATTGCACTCAGCAGTAAAGAGTTGTGTTTAAGGGTTGGTGCTGCAGAAGCTTACTATTGGCCTTTGCTGCCTCTTTTCCATTTTGTTTGGGTTTCCTCCTGTCCTTTCAGTAACTGGGCAGTAATTTGCTTTAGAGTCAGCTTTTTGTGTTAGATTTTTGTGGTGACCCAGAACATTTGATCTGTGTGTTTTACTTGGGTCTTTGAAGTCTCCTTTTTAAAATAGTGTTTAAACCATATGTGGGATCTATGGAAGCTATTAATGTGTTTTAATGTAAGTTATTTAATTAGTGAAGTTTGTGTCTGTAACATCTTCACAGTACTAATCGATAGGTCATCTGCTCTAAACTGAAGATTAAATTTATTTGGTAGTTTGAGTGTTTGGTTTCTGAAAGATTGATTTATAAATGCTTAATTTTGCTAAATCACTGGAATGATGCCCTTTTATTAGCTGCAGGTCACCAGTGTGTTTGTGCAGTAGGGTTAATCACAGAGGATGTATTTGATTTCAGATTTTGAGTCTATTAATAAGTTATGTTTTTACTCAGGATCTAAAGGCCTAAAGTGGGGGTGACTGCTTGCCCTATGGTGGTAAGATCATCCGTGGTTTGTGGTTATTTATGCATCGCCCACTGGTAAGCCTGAATCCGCTAACAGTACACATGCAAATAAATTATTGGCTCTTCCGATGTCTGTTTTACATTTCTGTTAATAAATTATTTATTTTACACTCTGAACCACGCCCGTGTCTCAGGTGTTACAGACCTGGGTGCCTTCTTAGTAATGTGCAGTGTTTCAAACGCCCCCACCACGATGCCGCCCTGGGGAGTTTCACCCAATTCCCCAGGTTGGCGTTGTGGGGTTTACCCCGTGACTGTGAAACCTTCAACCTCCTAATCGCCACAGTTCGGGTCAGCTGTAGATAATAGCCAGGGGTGGTCCTAGCCTGTTTTGGTGCACTCCCTCCCTCAAAGTTTGTCCATTCTGCGCTGCAGATGGGTTGATTGCGTTAAAAATTCTAATCGCCTTAATCGTGATGACGGCGTTAACCTTGATAGCCCTAGTTTGTTGGTTTGCTTTTATTTTGTTTTATTTTGCTAGTTGTTTATTAAATGCCACTCCAGCCAGCCAAAGCATCCCCACCGTCCCGCCCCTCTCCTCCCTGTGCAGCAAGCAGCAGGCGCACCTCATGAATGGAGGGCACCCTTACTCCACGCAAATGGGCGATAGAAAACCGTTCGGCAATCGCCAGAATGCACTGGCATGATGTCGGGGCAGTATGGGTGCGGGCAACTGTTTTTTTTTTTTGGATGCATGTTGCACCACGATGCAGCCCTGGGCAACGGCCCATGTCGCCCATATCAAAAGCCGCCACTGATAATAGCGGCAATATACATTAAACCCAAGTCTTTGAAAACCTCAATGAACTGAATTTGGATAAATTCGCTGAACTCTGGTTGTGCCTGACAAGACTGACACACTTTGTACAGTTAAATTATGGTCATTGGTTAGAACACATAGTTCCCCTTCCCCGCAACCCACACACACGCCCACACACACAAAGTTCAAGGCCCTTCCCACTGTGGTAAAAGAGGAAATGTGAAATATGAGCTTTTAATATTGTTTTATATGTTTGTTGTTTGTTCTGCTAAATTGCAAAACAGAAACCATTCAAAGCAGTAAAGCATCATTATTATTTCTGATTCTGATTAAACATTAAACTGGTGACATATATACTCATGTGACTCCTCAAACAACTAACAAGTTTCGACACTTTAACGTTATTTCTATGCTCTGTCTGCAGCTACATTTATTTCATTTCACCCAGACTGTATGAACTTCCTGTCCGTCCACGTGCTGGATGAGGAGTATACAAAGTATTTTTGAATAATGTGTCCTAACCATGCATCAAACGGTTGTTAAAAAATAACACAGGTGGACCCCGGTAGCAGATCACTCAGACACGCTTGGTAGTAGTGAAACAGATTTATTTAGAGCGAAAAACACAAAAACAATAAGGGGGCGAGGGAGCACGCGCACGGAGACACTCGAGCGTTAGTAAACGGGGAAAGGTGAGAGACTTCGGTTGCACACAGATGTTTTACTTTGGCAGCAACTTAAACAACTGAGTCAAATTAACACTTAAATTCAAAACACATAAATCCAAGAAGGTGGTCAGTCTTCTTTTTTCAGTCTAAAAATTGGAGCGCTTACTTGTCACACATTTACTGAGGACTCGGACGGGGTGCGTGGACCTCGTGGCGGGGTAGGCGTGGGTCGATGATAGTGTAGGCGGGCAGGATGACTGACATCCAAAGGAGACAAACGAAGGAAGCACGGTAAGGAAGACTGGGGAGCGTGGAAGTGATCCTCAGGTTGTGGACGGCTGGGGTGACAGCGAAGCAAGGTGACAGGAAAACAGGCGAGAAGGAATCCCAAAAAGAGTTTGATTACTGGAGGATTTCCACACGAACCACGACTGACTCATTACCACTGGCTCAGACAATACTCTGACAACAGACGTCTACCACTCCGCTATTTAACAAGTGTGTAGGGAAATCCCGAAAGTCACAGCCTCGCCCGCCTGCTACATAACGGGGAACCACAGCAAAACACGCGTGAAACAGATGTAACAACAGACAGATGTAGGGACCGGATGCTTTAAATGTAAAGTGATTATTTTGAAATATTGTCAAACGCTGTTACAGATTGTTCAGTCAATAAAGATGACGTTTATACGGTGGTTAGACCGTGTTTGATTGAGTGTGTTGGACAGCTGTAATTATGAATTTTAGGGGAATCTTATGAAACGGTCTTGAGACGTGTGCAAATTTGAAAGGGTGGGCAGGGCTTTTCGGCTGAACTAACGAGGAAGTCCTGAAAGTTTTTTCTCGTTGAAAACAGCCATGTGCAGCTTGACATAAAGTCTGAGCTCTGGATGAGCAGAAATGTGGATTCTACCGCAGAACGTTTGAGAGAACGATCAAAGTTTGGGTTTCTTTTTGTTGAGCCTGCGCTGCTTCTGCGTCCGAGTCGGGAAACAAAGACACGGCAGTAAGTACATTTGTGCAGAGGCCTGCTGCATCATACAGTGTTATGAAATCTCCCGATTTTCCTGACATCTGTATGCTTTAAATGAAATGTTATAACAACAGTGGCCTGAAATTGAAACCCACGAAAACATCACCACGACTAAATGAAAAAACGTCGTTTGCATTTCTCCACCTTGCACTCATTTGCATTTGCATCGACTAGGCCTAAATTATTTTCTGCTCCTTCCATGTGTTGCTTGCCTGTGTTCCTGCCAGATGTCCAGAAAGGATAAAAAACAACAACAAAAAACGTGTCAGAATAAATGTATTAGATAACAGCTGATAATCTAAGCTGCACTATATAATAAAATACTTGATTGTCTACTGCAGCTGTGATATGAGTTATTTAATAAATGTTGTAAATAATGATGTAGTTAAATGTTCTCGTTCTGCGGTTTCACACTTTAGGGCTCAATGAAGAATGCCAGGCTGCACAGCTCTCTTCCTCTCAGCATTAACAGTGACTCTCTTCTGTGCTGTAGTCGGTGAGTAGCTGCTAATGTTTCTGTTTCTAATGCTTACACATTCTAAAATAAATGTGTAAGCTAAAAAAAATGTCAGTTTCAATTAATTTTTCTGAGTTACGACAATTTATTTCAAAATTATATTGAACCCCCAAACTATATAAAGTTAAGGGAATTTTGTCTCTACAATCAAAAGTCATTCTAATGAACCCTTACTTGCTTTTGAGTAAACACCTTAAAATGTTTTTAAGTTAACCAATTATTATGTTCCTTAACAATTTTTTTTCTACATTATTTAAAAGTATTTAATTTGTTATGCAATTAATTACAGTAATTACAAAAGTTTTAAATTAATCATTTAAAAAATTTAACTTGCTGATTTTCTTCATCATCATTTATTTGAGCTTTTTCTTGTTTTTGTATTTGTAATAGGTTATTAAATAAATTAAGCTTAAATAAATGAATTCAACATTGTCTAAGCAATTAAAGATTTTTTTTGTAACTGTAGATTTTTCAACACTTTATGTTTAAACATTGAAAATAAACTAGAAATGTTGTTTTCCCCAAAATGTATAAACACATTAGCCTTCAGTAAATCATTTGTGTCACCAAAGCGAATTTACACAATCAGTCTTTATGTATTTAACACCACAGTAACAAATGTGCTGAATCTGTAAAATGTTAACACCACTTACAAAAAACATTTAGCAAATGGACTACTTTCAAGCAAGTGTTCAGTACATGTTAACTTTCTATGCACTCCGAACTTCTTAAAGTCTTGCATCTTTCTTTTATATAATGCAGTAAAAAAACGTTTAAAATCAATTTTACACATACAGGACTCAAAACAGTTTTCATAACCACACCATTGACAGTATTGTGCAGTGCATAACAGAGTTCATTTACTAACAAGGATTAGTAAATGAACTCTCGGCCCACTTAGATCACGAAGGCCGGGTCCTCAGGTGGACGCACCCTCTGAATTTTGACACCCCTGGCCTGTTTCCGGCTGGACAATAATAACGGTGACATTTAACTTATTTTATCCAATAAATAAACACTGTAAAATTCAAGTTTTTTGTATATATATGTATATGTATACCCCCAAAGCAGATGTTTGGTTAAGATAACTAACTCAAGTTATAATAATTAATTAGAAATATCCAGTTTGTTATTAAATTTGTTTCCCTATTCTACTTCTACTTCTTCTACTTCTACTTTGTCATGCAGACACTGAAATGATTAAGTGAAGCCCTAAATTCATTATTTACAATTTTTAAGGAGCCTTTTGCAATGCCCAACACCTATGCTGAACGGGCCACTGACATGCGTGTGATATGGGGTGATTATTGATTAATGTGTGACCTAAAGTGACTAAGACGGAGTCATGATGAAGGGTATGCAGTTCTGAATGAATGGGTTTTGAGACATGATTTAAAAGTGGTGAGAGAGTTTGTGGTCTGGAGATCTGGTGGAAGTGCGTTCCAAAGTCTTGGGGCAGAACAACATGAAGGCTTGTTTGAGGAAGCTTACAGTAATCTAAACGAGATGTGACAAGAACATTGATAAGAATGACAGTACTGTTTGGAGTGAGTGAAGGACGAAGGAGGTTAATATTACGAAGATGAAAATAGGAAGACCGAGTGATATTATTTATACTGTATGTGCTGTGAAGGAAAGAGTTCTGTCCAGGATGACACCAGGACTCATAACAAATTTAAGTATTGCAGGAGCAAATCCACACTGTGATCAGTGTGGATTTGATTTTTGTTCAAGATGCTGAATTCCTGAAGGTTCTCAGTCATCCAGGCCATGGTAATTTAAGGAGCTTGGAAAGAAAACCGAGTGGAGTCCTTTAAGTTTCATAAAGACACTGAGAAGTCAAATGTCTCCAAGAAACCCAGTCACTTTTCTTCCCATTCATGTATTTGCTTCCGCTTATTCTTTTCAGGATCGCGGGCAGGGGGCACTGGTGCTGGCTTAGGGCCTCTCGCAGGGCTAACACATAGACAGGAGACAACCAATCACACTCACTCCTATGGGCAATTTAGTGTTTCCAATTAACCTGTCCCCACTAACTGCCTGTCTTTGGACTGTAAGAGGAAGCAGGAGTGGAATTGAACCCAGGCCATTCTTGCTGTGAGGCAACAGTGCTAACCACCATGCTACCCTGCTTCTCTTCCCAAGGTCCTTAACTTACTTACACCAAACTCCATGAAAAAGTTCTCTTCCTTCTCTCCCAGGTTCAGTGGATGGGTACTTCGATTGTGCCATTTAAGAAAAAACTATAAGTATTCAAATAAGTATAAACTATGTAGGTGACTGCCAACAAATTGAATTTTGAAGCCAAAGTTTTAATAATTATCATACGTCAAGAAGCATGTCATTGATCTGCCCGATTCTCACTTTCCTTGATGAAACTACGTCCATCAGTTTTGGGGTCCAGTGGTCACGTTTAGCCATAAAAGTAGATTCAAGGCTTGCAGTGGTTATTTCCCCATGAAACTTCGACCATTTTTACAAAAAAATGCCAGGCTTCACAAATATTTTCTTTTCAAAGCACACATTGCTTATATAAAGTTTTAATGACAAGTAGAGTCACATAGTCTTTGCCAGGATCATACTACTAAAAGCTTATTAACAAATTCTCATATAGTCTGGCGGTTAGGCCTTCTGGTTTTCACCCAGTTGGCCTAGGTTTGACTCCTGGTATGGGAACTGTTTACATAATTTCGTTAGGGATTAATAAAGGATTCTGATATTATTAATATTGTCATATTAACATAGTATTTCCCAAAACGCAACTATTCCAAGAAAAGTAATAGTGATAGATACTGGTCTTAAGATCAAGAGCAATACTTCAGTTAAGCTTTATCACAAGCGTAACCGAAATAATTTACAATATAATATAATGTATAGTGTTAGGCCAGTTTTATAAAGACAGAACGAGTGAGGCAAACAGACCAACTCTACAGGACCCCTTCTCACACACGTATTCACAGTTTAAAGGCTTCTAACTTTGGTAAAAAAAAAAAAAAAAAGTGATTGAAATTAGATAGCAAAATTTATAATATATGTATATAAGTCTTATCCATTCATATGCTAAAGTTCAAAATGGCTAAATGACATTGCTAAATAGTAGCATTACTTACATGTGGTAGTGCAATATTAGGTTGATGCAATTACCAAAATTATTAAGTCAACAGAACCCAACAGCTCAGAAGACTTATCTCAATAATAAATTTGAGTTTTTCTCTTACAGCCATGCATTTAATCAAGTGGTGGTAACAGGTTTGATGGATTGTTTTTAGGGTGTGTACATGTACACATACAGACATGTACATATTTTAAACCTTTAAAAAATGTATTTGGATTTCTTTTCTTTAGAGCAGTCTAAATTCTGAGCTTGTCAGTGTGCTTAATGAGTTTAAACGCCCAGTCTGAAGGCTTGATTTGTCCGGTATTTGCTTATATACTCATTTAGTTTTGAGAATTTTTTCATTACTCCTAATGATTCTGTGTTGGTTTCTTTTTAACCCCTGCAGGTCAGACTAAATTCACTGTAAGTGCAGAACAGGAGGTCTACCGTGCAGAAGAAAACACTAACGTCACAATGATCTGGCTGCTCCATTTTGACACCAACAGGCCTCCTGACTCCCTGCTAATAGACCTAATGAATGTGATAAGGACGACACAGATTTTCTTCTATAACAGTGACACTGACACTGAAGTGTACCCAGATGAGAACTACAGAGGGCGACTACATTGTGATCCACGGCTAGCCAGGAAAGGAAGGCTTGAATGTCTTTTAACCGATGTAAGGCTTAACGACACGGGGACATATGACTGTATGATTGTCCTTAACAGAGAAAGTAGCTACAAAACATGTGACCTCAATGTTAAAGGTAAGACGACATCACCAGCTCCTTTGTTGGTATCCAGCACAATAACAAAACAGGAAAGAAATATTTTGACCTGGATAATCAAGGGATACCCAATTAGTGTGTTTCTTACACTAAGGGACATTTTTCCAGCTTTATCACAGTAAAAAAATAAATTAATAAAAAGAAAGAACAAATGTGTCATTTCAGGTTGGGGAAATTCACAAAGTGTATGTTAAAATATCTACATAGCCAACTTAATATTACTTAATACTTTAAAAGTATCCCCTTGAAAGAAACGGTAACTAAACCCCATGCTATATTATCAAAATATAATATTAGAATTGTAATGAATGTACTCTGTTTCAATCTGTTTATGTAGGATACATGCAGTAAATTTTATAGAAAAAAAACAACATTTTTTCGTGCTACCTACATTGTAGAGAGTAACTTTACCTCCTAAACAGGAAAATTAGTATGGTCAGGGATTACAGTGGGATTCAGCAGGTGGGGAAACCCTAAGATCTGTGTAGTGTCTCAGAATGGGGAAAATAATCACAACTTACATAATTAATATGAGCTTCAGTAGGTTTTCTTAGTGTACATGATGTGTTCAGCTGACCTGCTGCTCTTTACACAACTGAATTCAACAAGTAAGCAGTTTCACAAGCCATCTTGGCTGATGCCCATACACTCACAATATATGGAGAGATGACCCAAATGCAGGACTCCAGGCTGGCTAAGAAGGTTTTATTACAGATACATGAGGAACAGGTAAGTGTACAGGGATGGGTTGGGTCCTGGCCTCCCTAAACCTAGGAGCAGGAACAGGCGTAGGAACTCCCTGGACACCAGCCCTCCCCACCCGAGGAACAGGTACGGGTGAAGGAGTGGACTGGGTCTCAGCTGCCCTCGCTATGGGAGCAGGCAACTAGTTTCCCCCACCTGAGGAACTGGCACGGGTCCGGGGACATGCTAAGCCCTAGCCTCTCTAGGAACCAGGACAGGGACTGGCTGTGCCCTAGCAACCATAAGCCAGGAAACTAAAGTAGTAGTAGTAGGTTGGGTCCGAACCACTTTGCGAGCAGAAACAGGCAGTGAGAGAGGTTCTGACATGACCAAAGGAGGAGAGAAATGATCAGGTTCAAAGGCATAAATGTCCTTCGTGAAAGCCTCAGAGGGCGGAACAGTCTTTATGGATGTAGCTGGGTACTGAACAGGTGGCAGGCAGAAATGCAGGGTGCTGAGAGGCGGAAGAGTGAGCAGCCGAAGATTAGCAAATAATGCCCTCTGGTGCAGGCAGAGCAGCAGGTGGAGGAGCACAGTGCCTTCAAGGACCCTCCCAGAGCCAGACAAGTCCCAAAGTTTCCAAAAAGGAAAGCGCTGACTGCTGCAGCTCGTATAGTTCAGAGTCCGCTGGGTCCATTCCGTGTTCGCGTCACAGGTCTCATCATTCTGTCACGTTTAGTGGGTGGAAAATGGAGAGAGGACCCAAATGCAGGGGCATTGAGGGCTTAAAAGAACTGGATAATGAGGAGGGTTGGAAACAGGTGAGAATACAGCTGGAATAAATCTAACTAGTGACCCTAATGACCCAGACAAAGTAGAACTAAACATAATGCACAAAGACAAGAGGTTATCACAATAAAACTGGAAACATACACGGGAAACTAAACAGTGACAAAAGTCCAAATAGAAAAAAACAAGGTCAACCACTCAGGTACCCTGACAGATGTGCACATACATTTTTTTAAATGCACGGCAGAACAAGAGCACAATGGTAAGGTGCAATCTCTATCAAAGAGAGAAACAACTGGAGATTACTGTACTAGCCAAGCTACTGCTGGCTCCAGTTTCACTGCTCTGAGATCAGTGATCAGTCTGCGCTTATTGTGGAAACAGGCAGCATTCGCAAGTACAGAAGCACTTTCATTTATCATCATAACTCATGAGTATGTATGATGTGAGAAACTGTTAATACCTTGTTTAGCACATCATTAATGAAAGCTTTGATGATGGAGAGGGTAACTCCTGCCATGTCTGGTTAAACGGCTTTATAGTTTCACTAGCCCCACCCACTTAAGATCAAACTGGGCTGTACACTATATCGCCAAAAGTATTTGCTCATCTGCCTTCACGTGCATATAGACTTGAGTGACATCCCATTCTTAAACCACAGGGTTTAATATGATGTCAGCCCACCCTTTGCAGCTGTAACAGCTTCAACTCTTCTGGAAAGGCTTGCCACGAGGTTTAAGAGTGTTTATGGGAATTTTTGACTATTCTTCCAGAAGTACATTTGTGAGGTCAGACACTGATGTTGGATTTAAAAAAAAATTAAATTTACATAATTTATGTGCAGCTAACAAATCTACAGTCACTGTGTGACGCCATTATGTCAACATGGACCCAATTCTCATAGAAATGTTTCCAGCACCTTGTTGAATCTATGCCAAGAAGAACTGAGGCAACTCTAAAGGCAAATGATGGTCCAACCTGGCAGCAAGATGTAATGAGTGCAGTGGCCAGTTTGTGGTTTTTGGAAATAGTTTTCACACACCAAGGAAACGGAAGAAAGGACTTGTGTTGTGTAATCCTAGTACATAGTCTTTCCCCCCTTATCCAAGACATCGTTTTTTAAGCTACCAAACACTCCATTTTATTAACTAGCACCTAGGTTTTCTCAGAAGTTCATATTTATTGATCCAGTCACTCATGCTTGTTCAATGTCTTCCCAGCTGCCTTCAAGAAACCTGTGGCAGAGACATCAACACCAGTGAGGAGTGGGAGGAGCAGCCTATATGCAGTGCCAGCTTTGTTTATAGTGGCGATTTTTGTACTTTTTTGTAAATAACTGCTGTGTATTTATGTGAAGTAGCAGCCCATTACAGATCACTCCTGAGGTCAGCTCTGACTGTAATGAGGCTGCTGACATTTTTTTTAAAGTACTGTCACAATTCCTCAGAGCTGTACCACAGAGCAGTGCACACTTACATCATCCTTCACTCTCCCATATTTAACTCAAACTTATGCACTTTTATTCCCAAGTTTGTTTGTTTTTTTCAATGATTTTTCCATTATTTTTACACCCTGACTTGCTGCATCCCATGTTGTTATGTTTAGACTAAAACATGTGAAAAAGAGAAGTTTAATCAGTTTTCAGTTTCAGTTTTATTTGTCATATGCAAGTTAGCACAGGGTCAACATCGCAATGAAATGTGTTTGACAAGCAGCGGTCTCTCAGCAGCATGATACAGTAGGAAAAAATATAATAAAATATAATATAATAAAATAAAATAACAAATAGAAAAATAGTAAAGAACAAAATATTTAGAGAGACATGGTAAAAGAGAAAAGATGACTAAATATATATGTATCTATAAATATAAATATATGTACACTAGTGATTAAATAAGAAAATCTTGAAAAGAAATATGACGGGAGGGCAGATGGGATATTGCACAGGAATGAGCAGCAGAAATTTACAGTATTGCACTTAAATCATCACTTTACCAAAAACACTATTTATCCCAAATCTGAAACATGTTCGTTCATCCTCGCTGGATTGTTATTCACACCACAATATTGTCATTATTCACACAATGTATTTATTTTTCATTGGTACACTGTGTGGCTAGCACAAATGCTAACCATAAACTGAAAGTAAAAGGGTAAGCAGCTGCTTTGTTATAGTTCTTACAGTTTTAATGCTACCTCAGCTTTATAAGTTTATGTTTTTGTACTGAAGGAGTTAAAAATATAATTAACTCTGGTGCTAATGGAGCTCCTTCAGTTTACATAGAAGTGTTTTCGTATCAGCTTCTGTTTCCAAACCATCTTCTTCTATGGAGCAGTTTAGACTTTATAAAGGTTTATATGCAGCTCTGCTTCAAAGCTCAACATGGTCAAAATAGTTTGCCGTTTGTCATTAATGCAAACTAGTGTTATGAAGTTCACCGATCAGTGTTTATCCATCATTGACCTTAAGAAGAATGCACTTTGCTCACAGCTGATGACAAAGACTTGATTGGAATCAGTAATTTGATGAATGTTTTTTTTCCTTGACATGTTTCTACCTCATATTATCCACTTTACATTGGTCCAGAGGAGTCATCCATTACAGATTACCCTCTCAGTTAACCTCTTTCTGTAATGGCATGTTAATATTAACTGGGATTTCCTGTCCAGATTTTAATCATCCACCAGACACTGTAATGTCTGCTGGACGTTTTTTTCAAGTTGTTGGTGTGACCAGAGAGGTGCAATGAGTGAGATTAATTACTTAGTGGAATATGTTTTACCTCATGTTTTATCAAAGGGAGCTTCATTAATTCATAAGATTAACCAATAAGATGCTCTCTCACCTTATTTGTTGCCGTTATACTTTCTAATAACCTTTTTTTGGTCTCTGACTGGGGTGTTAGATTTTTCTGAGCATTTTGTTGAACCATAGTAAATCCCTCTGGTCTTAATTCCAGTGTTAGATCCTCGAGGTCTTTATTCCATCACCTCTTTGTAATCAACTGAATGAACACTGATTTAAAAAAAAATGATGGCACATTGTTTTTCAGAAATTTCAGAGAAAAGCAGCAGAACAGCAGGAAAGTTTCACTGAGTTTCAGTGAAAGTTTCAGATTAATCTGTGGCATGTCTGCTTGAACTGTAGTGTCATGGTGTGTCCAGTTCCTTTTTTATAAACCTTCGAAACTGGACCATCATCATTAGCAGAGGTTGACAACGAGATCGACCCTCACACATACCTCAGCCTCAGTTATTTGTTTACCAGCAAAACTGGAGACAGGGTTTGAGAACGATGCACTAAATGGGAAATGATCCACAATTTGTGGAGGTTTACTCAAACATATCTCAGCCTAAGCTGTCTTTATTAGTTTTGAAAAATAAAATACCTCAAACCTACTGAGAAAAAGCTGATCTGTCACCAACTTTATTGGGATGTGGAGATTGTGAGGGTGCACTGCAAAGTGGGTAGACTCTGAGGGCACTGATTTTAGGAGTTTGTAGAAGTACAGTACATGATCAACTGTAAAACTGTACTAACAAAAACTGTATAAAAATAAAGAGACATGTCTAGATCTCCTTTTCAGGATGAGAAGTAACAGGAGTTCAAGTGAAACGATGCAACAGAAGACGGGTTATGTAATATTATTACTGGTATAACTGCTCTTATATTATTATATTAGATTATTATTATTATAACTATAATATTAGTAGTATTATTATAGTTTAATAGTCTGAATTGTTTTCAAATCTTTATAGAAAGGATAAACAACAGCCACCGGATGTTTTTGTCTTCTCACAGGAGCTGAAGAAGAAATACAGATCACATGACTGGAACAACGTTTAAACTGTTTTTGTGTAAAATTGAGTAATAGTGTCTCTATTACTGATGAATCCCAAATTCACTATGACCACAACCAATAATTTGTATTACATTTTTTTTTAGGCTCATTTGTTGTTTTCTGTGTTTTGCATAATCTGAAACAAGATTCAGTCTTGTTCCAGATTTGTTTTCATTTTGCACTGAAACTGAATAAGTTTTTATCCACTAAACAAGTGCCCATTCCTCAAAGAAAACACCTGTTTGTACCTATTTGACAGAGTTATACAGTTATGAATGTCTTTTTCAGTGGCTGTCTGTTTTTTTACAACAGATTATTCATTGCATTATGACTCAGAGCTGAGGCGTTAAGTACAGTGACAATTTTCATTAATCATTTCTAAATCCAAACATATGACTAACCTTTCCAACTTTGTTAGAAATATAAAATGTGATTGTTTGTTAAACAGTTCAAAGTGTGCCTTACCAATTTTACTGGGTAATAGTAGAACTTCAGTGATCTGACTGACAATTTTTATTTTACAGTTTTGACACTATCAGCTTTTTAGATGAGAATAGAATAAAACAGAACAGAACAGAACAGAGACTGTATTGTAATTCAAAACACACCAGTTAGTTGTCATCAGAACGGAATTTCGGTGCATTTACTTGCCACCGGACTACACAGTATAAATAAAAATAAATCTAAATATAAAGGTAGTAAAAAAGAATCTAGGATATGTACACGTAAGAACAGAGGAGACAATTTTCTGTATAGACTATTGTTGGTGGACAAAATTGTACAGATTATTCAATGTTTTTTAATGCTTGGCTTCTTTGTGAGGTTGGGATTATCAGTTGAGTTGTGCAGAAGTCAGGTTTATTTGACAACTGTTAGAAATCATATAATGGCCAGAACCAATCACCTAAGTAAAGATAAACAGCAATCCATCATTATTTTAAGAACTGAAGGTCAGTCAGTTCAGAAGATTGCTAAAACTTTGAACGTGTCCCCACGTACAGTCGCAAAAACCATCAAGCACTATGATGAAACTGGCTCACATGAGGACTGCCCCAGGAAAGGAAGACCAAGACTCATCTCTGCTGCTGAGGATAAATTCATCTGAGTCACCAGCCTCAGAAATCACAAGTTAACAGTACCTCAGATTAGAGCAGAGATAAATGCCACACAGAGTTTCAGTATCAGACACATCTCTACATCAACTGTTCAGAGGAGACTGAGTGAATCAGGCCTTTATGGTCAAATAGCTGCTAAGAAACCACTATTAGGCAAAGCAACAAGCAGAAGAGATTTGTTTGTGCCAAGAAATACAAGGAATGAAGATCAGACCAGTGGAAATCTGTGCTTTGGTCTGATGAGTCCACGTTTGAGATCTTTGGCTCCACCCGCCGTGTCTTTGTGCAACACAGAAAAGATGAACAGATCTCTACAAGCATGGTTCCCACTGTGAAGCATGGAGCAGTTTGGAGGGGTAGCTGTTGTTTGTAAACTCAGACCTAAATTGAACTTTTTAATCATATGCAATTTTCATTTTTTTTAATCATATCAACATCTGTAATGCAGACTTATATGAAGCTATTCTGTTGTTATCTAACTCAATCTGGACTAAAATCCATGAGGTAAACAGACAGAAGATGTTTTGTTGTTTTATTTAATTAAAAACCAAATGAAAATATCACAAATTCAATCAATGTGCAGGGTACTCCCATTAAATGGGAGCTCCCTTTGGTAACTGCACAACATTAGACTACAGTGAGAGAGTCTGTTGTCTGTATATTTATGTAATTCCAGAATATCATAATAGTGAAACACACTTGTAGCAGGTGTCAATATATCATAAAATATAAAATAACTAAAGGACAGGACCATTAATATATACTGCTAGTATCCCAGCTGTAATTGGGACACCTTAAACCAAGAGTGAAAGGAAGTGTCACTGCACTGCAAATAGTCACACCCTGTTTCAGAAGCACCACAGTGAGTTCACATGCATGCCACACACTGCGAATAAACCTGGTGTTACTAAAAGGGATTTGAGTTATAAGTCGCAGATTTAAACAGAGAAATGACACAAAATAAACGAACACACAAAAAATAAAATAAAATAAAGAGTCCCCTTCACATGATGCCCTCCTGGTCGTGTACATCTATTAGCCTGAACGAATTGGCGAATTGGGAAAACAAAACTGCAACTACATGAAAAACGAACCGCAGGAGAAAATTGTTTCAACAACAGCCGCAAAACACAAACAGAATGATCAAAGAATAAACAAAAGAAATGAATCACACAATGAAAACATCCGTTTTAACAAACTGTTTAAAATAATTGTAAATCTAAAACACCAACTAAACCTACGACACCGATCAGTCTCAGCGAGAGGAATATGTGAAGTGTTTAGGACAGAGAGAAATTTTTGGCACTACTCTCACATCTTTAACTCATCTACCCAAAGTGACGATTCCGATACCCCCCTCCTAAAGCTATAAATAATTGAGCACATTACTTTCTGCGTTAGAGTTGCAGTGACGTGACTCCTTTAAACATTCGACAGCTGTGATAAAACTGATACTTCAGCATTTAAACAGCTTTCTCTTTTTAGTCACAAAAGAAAGGTGGTTAGAGCAGACAGACACGCGGTAAATTTGGGGGGACTTCCTTCCGCCCTCGTGCTTTGAAGCTCGTGATTATTGAAAGCTGTAATTCAGAAAGAAGACACACAAGAAGGCGTATGAAACAAGAGGGAGTGCGGCACAAAATACATCATACACGTCCACAAGTGTGCCTACTGATATGATCCCTTTGTGTCAGAATACAGAGGGGGTAATTTATAACAGTCAGTGGAAGAGATGATTTTTATTGAAAGCTGTAGACAAAGTGCCTGAAAACCTATAAACACTGACTGTGAGCGTCTCGTTTTTTTATCTGAGTGAAGCTCAAACGTGGAGTTGTCTCTGAAATCCATTTCTGATGTTGCTGAGAGTTTCCCTAAGTTAATATATTAATAAATTTAAGAAATATTAGCATAGCATTTTAACTAACTAATCTTCTACACGCTGTAAACATGATAATAGTTAAAAATGTTTTTAAACCAATGTGGTTTATCGAACATCAGGGTTTTCCCTTTAGTTTATCTGATGAAGTGGCGCCATCTTGTGACGTAAACATTTCTGCACCATCAAAGACTAAAGAGCTTCTCAAGCTTTTAATGTTCAGGCGGTAACTTACACAACAAAATAACTAAAGTGCAAACAGCACGTTTTTGGTCATTTCTGTGCATCTACATTTGTTTTAGTTTTTAACACTTACTGAGGTGAAGTTGTTACAAAGGTGATGTCAGCTGTCATCGCTTTAAGAGGTAAAACTGGGGACAAATGCTGGTTTGTAAAAAAAAAAAAAGTTTTCACGGCTCACAAACACTCTGCACAGAAAGCGGTCAGACCACAATGAAGTGAGGACTTTAATATGTGCACTGTTTTGAGAGTAAATCAAAGTGCAGGATTTTCTTTAAAGCTCAACAACAGATTTGTTCCAGTTCTCAGTGTGTCTGCTCCTCTCTTTCCCTCTCTGTCTCCTCAACAGGATCATTTGTAGTGAACACTGATTATGGCTTCAGCTCTGGCACCTCTAAAGTCAGTGTCACTGGTGAATTGATTCAGGAGAAGTTAATATGTGTGCTGAGAGGGAGAGAGACAGTATGTATCCTCAGTCTGATCAAAAGCTTCTGGAAGCTTAGATCACCACCATCTGGGCAAGAGGGGAACTGTAGTTGCCAACAGGAATAAAATATGTAGATGTAGAATTTCTAAAAAAGAAACTTTGTTAAACTCAATTTAATTTCTCTTACATCCTGTAATTTCCTGTATTTGGTGATGCCTCTCCTCTGTAATACTGTACATGTAAACCTGTGCATTGCTATCATATAGGAGCAAATCCCCACCAGGACATTTATTCACTATACTGAACTCCATAAAGTACCATGAAACTGACACTGAATCACTGTTTAAAGACACAGTAAAATGAAACAAAATACTGACATGAACAGAAAATACAAGGATATAAAAATGTGATTACACTGTAGCAAAGTTTCATCTTAACAACTAAACATTAAAGCTCCACGTGTAACAGTTAAAGCTCTCAAAGTGTGTCCTGCAGGCTGATGGTGGCCCTCGACTGTAAGCAAAGACATTTCATGGATCAACAGTTCAAATCAAAGTGTGACTCAGAGCAGAACAAGAGCAACGCAGTGTTTCTCTCATATTTAAACTCTTCTGTTCCAGCAGTCAGACTGTAATCACATTACATGTTTCACTAATGTAATAATGTGAATGTTTAATGTGTTACTCTATTAAATGTATTTATCACATCATAATTACAAATATTTCAATACTTATGTCCAGGGCTGTGCAGAGATGTTTAAAGGGGCGGGTCCTCAAAGTTAAAAAGGAGCACATAGAACCAGGCTGAAGAACGACAACCCACATTCACCAAGAATCTAATATGGGATGACATCATACTATATCACTGTCATCAGGTGGGGACAATGCAAAGCAAACGTAGCCTGTGTTTTACCTGATGGGTACAATGTTGCTGTTGAGGTGTTTCTGCTGCTCCTGCTGCTGATAGTGCTGGAGGGCAGGGCTGTGTTGATCTGAGACTCTAGACCAGGGTTGGGCAATCTCAGTCCATGAGGGCCGGTGTCCCTGCAGGTTTTAGATGTGTCCTCGAACCAACACAGCTGATTTAAATGGCTAAATTAGCTCCTCAACATGTCCTGAAGTTCTCCAGAGGCCTGGTAACGAACTAATCATGTGATTCAGGTGTGTTGACCCAAGGTGAGATCTAAAACCTGCAGGGACACCGGCCCTCGTGGACTGAGATTGCCCACCCCTGCTCTAGACTGTAAAAAGTCCATAGGAAAGATGGGAGCTGATTAAACAAGTGTTATGAGATAATGATAAAATGCAAAGATTGGTGACAGTGTTTATAAGGCAGCAGATTAAAAAACTGTGAGAAATAAACTAAGCTCTGCCTGTGAATTATTCTTTGCATCTCCATCTGCTCAGGGTCCGCGGTTACCATGGTTACTGCGGAAACTGCTGTGAATTAGACAGCTGGCACTGCGATGACTTACTGGCGATATGAGTGTTTATGTTTTTCATCACAAAAGAATTGTCTGACGTGGCTGTGTCCTCGGAAATCTGGACATGCACCCCCAAGTTGAATAAATATTAAAAAACAGATGATGTAATCATTTCTAGAGGCTGGAGTTTTCAGTATACACGAACAACATGCTGCTTCAGACACTGATCCTCCTGGTGGAAATGCACCTTCTCCTTCCTCCTTGTATAAAACACATTTTTAATGTTAGTTTAAATTCAAAATACACGGTTAAAAATATATATGAACACTAGATAATAAAGCAGGGGCCTCGAGAGCCGGTGTCCTGCAGGTTTTAGATGTGTCCTCGAACCAACACAGCTGATTTAAATGGCTAAATTAGCTCCTCAACATGTCCTGAAGTTCTCCAGAGGCCTGGTAACGAACTAATCATGTGATTCAGGTGTGTTGACCCATGGTGAGCTCTAAAACCTGCAGGACACCAGCTCTCGAGGCCTGGAGTTCCCCACTCCTGTAATAAAGAAAAGCGAATAGTTCAGTCTAATGTGTGCTGTAGTGAGACATTAAACTTCAGTAAAACTATGCAGTTATGAAACGTAACTTTAATCTGAGCCAAAGTGATTTGATTAGTTGTAAATAAAAGAGTGAAGTAAACGTGACCCGACAGACAGAACCTAATTATGCCCAGTGTTTAATCTCCACTGAGAGCTAAAACTCAGCGAAGTTTTAAAGCTGTGTGCTGGTGACGGTAAACTGTGACTATCACCAGGTTACATATCTGAGATAGGATAGAAAAATGAAGCAACCACAGATTTAATGATGAAGACTCTGGGTTCTGTAGTTCACGTTTTACAGTCCTGAATGACTCACTGCACATCCATATAATTTATTGAAGAAGAGTTTAGAATGCACTTTAGATTTAGACTGTTGCAGTTTAATTTTTTACATTGTTACCATGTCATGAATAAGGTTCACCTGCTAGGGGTTTGATGGATCAGCTGGACAATACAGTCAAAGACAGACTTCACCCATCATATGCAAGAATCCTCGTTGGATTTTTGTTTTCACTCATATTTTAGAACCAAACTGTCATGAAACGCTGTGTGGCAGGCAGGAGTAGGACCCAAGGTGCAGACACTCAGACTCGAAGGATGAACTCAAAACTCAGCTTTATTTGCTGGCAGGGGAAAGCATACAAAACTAAACTGGGAAATATAAACTTACACTTGACGGGGAGGCACACAAGGAAACACACAGCTTGAGGGACGACGCGACACTGACTCAGAGAAACACAGGGTTTAAATACACTGGGAAGTAACGAGGGGAATGAGACACAGAAGGAGGGCACAGCTGGGAGAAATCAGGACTGACGAGACAGGGAAGCAAAGCAGGACACATTCACATAAGACACGGACCTTCAATATAAAACAGGAAACACACACACGCAAGGACACAGACTCCGAGACGCGGGCTTCACACAGGGACCTGACCACACTAGAGGGGATACACAGGCAGGGACGACGGAAAACAGAGGGAGCACAGAATGAACACTTGGGAAACCAAAACAAACTGTCATAATTCATAATATCAAAAATAAGAGTACTGTAGAATTATAGGAATTATTTTAGGGTTACTGTTCATAACCATCATCTTTATCATTGCATTAATTATCATTTCATCCAAGCATTTATTGAAGTTGTTGGCATTATGTTATAATTTGTATTACAGGGGTTATCATAATCTAATATTAACATGTTTATTACAGGTGCAGTTACAACCACTTAAATCGTTGAGTTAAATCTATAATCTTAAAAGCTTATAGGCTGAGTATATTGTTACAGTAAAATAGTAGCTGAGTAAAGGCCTGAATGTATTCAGCTTCTTGTGGTATTTGAGTTTGCCTAGTTACAGGTGACGGAAGGATGTCCAGTCCAGGGTGACCTCAAAGGCCTTAGGTCATCACCATATTCGGAAGAGTATGCCACAAGGAGGAACCTCTATGTTGCATTTAATTCTTAAAATACATGAATGTTCTGTACATGCAAATTATGTGCTTGTAAACGCAAGAAGGGGCGTTACAATACCCTGATGTTATAAAAGCAATCTAGAGTGTATTTTGGGCAGAGATCTACAACTGTTCTGCAGTTTGCACCTCTCCACGCTGCGTGCATTCATTAAAAATCAATTGTTTGATTGACCTCTTCTGGACCATCATTGTTTTACTCTCATCCTCAATTTCGAACCCGTAACATTTGATGCATTGGCCGAGGGTTGAGTAGAGAGAGTTGGAGGTTGAGACCGAGAGGGTCCGAGGCGCTCGAACGAGCAGACACGAGTCAGTGGTCGAAGTGAGTGGACATAAGCCGGCTTATTCAAAGGTAAGGCACTACCTGTTGAATTATTTCCAAACAGTGCTGAATTGGTTCTGACAAAATTGAAAGTCTACTCACTGAAAATTACTGGTAAAGGTCTGTTTTGATTTTGGTGAAAATCTCATGAGAATTGAAGTTGAAGTAATGATAATGTAAGGTTAAGTGACAGTACTGATTAAAGGAAAAGCAGTTGGACTGCTATGAGGATTTAAATGCAGTTGGACTGCTAAGGAAAGAGAATTTAAAGTAGTTGGACTACTGAATTTAGGATTATAGGTAATTTGGAAACTGTGTATGGTAATACAGTCATAATTGAATATAAAGCTGGGCTTGGACATCAATAAAGTCGGTTTGGTGGTTTCATAGGATGTCTTTAAAATACAAGTAAATTTCTGTAGAACGGAACTGTGGGATGTTCTAGGAAGTGCATTGTCGGAAGGTGACGCTTCCAATTTGTCGGTGACGATCGACATCTTCCTCTGGGAGGGATAGTTCACTTGGCAAGAGTGGAGAACAACGACGCTCCTAAATAGCTACTGATTGGATCAGTTTACCGTTTGGAACGGTTTATGCACTTTTTTGGGTAGTAAAGGTTGGACCTTGGGCGTTGGACGCTTTTAAATTGACTTAGGAACTTTAGCAATTAGACCAGACACAGGTTGGACCTGATACTGGGTCATTGATTATCAAAAACTTGGAGTTTGTCCCTTGGAGGGTTAATTCAAATTTTGTCTAAATTATGTAGGTTGTGCAATTTAAGGCCTTGTAAATATTATTTAATTTATCAGACGTCTCTGTGTTATAATTTCTATGTTTGTATATAGGCTCTGTCTGCCACGGGCACTGCAGCAGGCTGGTTATTTTGAGAGTGTGTCTGTGTCTATGTAAATGAGATGCCTGTGACTTATTTAGAGTGACATTTCCTGTTTACTAATGAGTGGCTAATGACTGACTGCAGAGCCTGGGTTAAGGACGACTTCAATCTGTGTTTTAAGGGAAGAAATGCAGTTTATGTTTATTATATTTGTGTGACTGTTGTTGATTATGATAAGTATTTCATGATAACTGTAGAATATGAGTATGGGGTTTGCTTGACACGTGTCTGTACTAGGTAAAACTGTGTAAGACTGATAGGAAGTTTATAGAGACTGCTACACATGGCTGATGCCTGTATTTAAGACGCTGGTGGTTGGTGCCTGCCGTGGTGGTAATCCCCGAACCAAATGGTGGACACCAGAGGTGAAGGGAGCCACCAGGCTGAAGAAGGAGTCCTATCGGGCTTGGTTAGCCTGTGGGACTCCAGAGGCAGCTGACAGGTATCGACAGGCCAAGCGGAATGCGGCTCAGGCAGTGGCTGAAGCAAAAACTCGGGTGTGGGAGGAGTTCGGAGAGGCCATGGAAAAAGACTTTCGGACTGCCTCGAAGAGATTCTGGCAAACCGTCAGGCGTCTCAGGAGGGGAAAGCGGTGCTCTACCTGCACTGTGTATAGTGCTGGCGGTGCGCTGCTGACGTCGACTGAGAAAATTGTCAGACGGTGGAAGGAATACTTCGAGGACCTCCTTAATCCCACTGACACGTCTTCCGAGGAGGAAGCAGAGTCTGGGGATGAGGGGAATGACCCGCCAGTTTCTGGGGTCGAGGTCACTGAGGCAGTTAAACAACTCCTCGGTGGCAGAGCCCCTGGTGTTGATGAGGTCCGCCCCGAGTTCCTGAAGGCTCTGGACGTTGTAGGGCTGTCCTGGTTGACACGCCTCTACAATGTTGCGTGGAGATCAGGGGCAGTACCCCTGGACTGGCAGACCGGGGTGGTGGTCCCCATCTTTAAGAAGGGAGACCGGAGGGTGTGTTCCAACTACAGGGGGATCACACTCCTCAGCCTCCCTGGGAAAGTCTATGCCAGGGTGCTGGAAAGGAGAGTTCGTCCGTTAGTCGAACCTCGGATACAGGAGGAACAATGCGGTTTTCGTCCTGGTCGCGGAACACTGGACCAGCTCTTTATCCTCTCGAGGATACTTGAGGGTGCATGGGAGTTTGCCCAACCAGTCTACATGTGTTTTGTGGACTTGGAGAAGGCATTCGACCGTGTCCCTCGGGGTGTCCTGTGGGAGGTGTTGCGGGAGTATGGGGTGTCTGGCCCACTGTTACGGGCCATTCGATCCCTATACAACCGTTGCAAGAGTTTGGTTCGCATTGCCGGCAATAAGTCGGACTTGTTTCCGGTGGGCGATGGGCTCCGCCAGGGCTGCCCTTTGTCACCGATTCTGTTCATAATTTTTATGGACAGGATTTCTAGGCGCAGCCAAGTGGCGGAGGGCTTTCACTTCGGTGGCCTCAGAATCTCATCTCTGCTTTTTGCGGATGATGTGGTTCTGATGGCTTCATCGGGTGGGGGCCTCCAGCTCGCACTGGAACGGTTCGCAGCCGAGTGTGAAGCAGCGGGAATGAGGATCAGCACCTCCAAATCTGAGGCCATGGTTCTCAGCCGGAAAAGGGTGGAGTGCCCACTCCGGGTCGGGGATGAGTTCCTGCCCCAAGTGGAGGAGTTCAAGTATCTCGGGGTCTTGTTCGCGAGTGATGGGAGAAGGGAGCCGGAGATCGACAGACGGATTGGTGCTGCGGCTGCAGTGATGCGGACGCTGCACCGGTCCGTCGTGGTGAAGAGGGAGCTGAGTGTAAAAGCGAAGCTCTCAATTTACCGGTCGATCTACGTCCCGACCCTCACCTATGGCCACGAGCTGTGGGTAGTGACCGAAAGAACGAGATCGCGGGTACAAGCGGCAGAAATGAGCTTCCTCCGAAGGGTGGCTGGCCTCTCCCTTAGAGATAGGGTGAGAGGTTCGGCCATCCGGGAGGGGCTCAGAGTAGAGCCGCTGCTCCTCCACATCGAAAGGAGCCAGTTGAGGTGGTTCGGGCATCTGACAAGGATGCCCCCTGGGCGCCTCCTGGGTGAGGTGTTCCGGGCATGTCCCACCGGGAGGAGGCCCCGGGGCAGACCCAGGACGCGCTGGAGAGATTATATCTCTCGGCTGGCCTGGGAACGCCTTGGTGTTCCCCCGGATGAGCTGGAGGAGGTGGCTGGGGAGAGGGAGGTCTGGGCTTCTCTGCTTAGGCTGCTGCCCCCGCGACCCGACTTCGGATAAAGCGGATGAGGATGGATGGATGGATGGTTTTGTTTATTACAAGACTGTAAGTAAAGTTTTATTTCTTGCCATGACTGTATGAATTTTTGCTGGGTTTTGAGATAGGATACATAAACTGTTGATACTTAAGACCGTTATCTGGGTTCTAAGAACTGAAATTGAATTTGAGATAATTTAATTAAAAAGATGTCTGTAAGCGAGGTGTGTTTTGGGGTGTCGAAGTAAGATGTTTTAGGATTTTTAGATGGGTTCTGTTTCAGTTTGAGATAATATATACAGTTACATTTTCTGTGTGTGTGTTGTTGAGTGACAACATGCGCAGTTTAAATTGGGCGCTGTTCCTTCCTCTTTTTAGTTTCAAAACACAAAGGCTGTTAGATTAAAAATTACTGTGAGTAACGGTTTGACTTTTGACTAGGGAAATAATATGCTTACTTTTGGGTCTATGAAGATATTTGACCTTGAGTGATGGTATGAGAGGTTGAGTTTATTTTATGTTTGAAAGAGCTCTATTTAAAAGTGTGTATGAAAGGAAGGTGTATTGTTTTTAGACCAAGACTTAGTAAAACTAAAGAGGGTTTGTAGACTGTAAATATGAAAAAACAAGTGTTTGATTAATCTGTAGAAACAGGAAAGAGAAATAGGAAATACTGTGCTGCTGTGTGTGTGACAGGAAGGTGTGTGTGTGACTGATGATGTCAGGGGAGCACCCAGAGAAATGGACAGAGTTAAATTCTAAGAAGATGAAGCAAATCGAGGTTTTAAGATAAAAAATGAATATAATACTAATTGTATGCTTTAGTGTGCCAATACAGGTGGAATTCTCTCAACATTGAACCTTGAGTAACCGGCAGAAAGTATAGAGGAACAATTGGGAAAAACAGGCCACTTTTTGGCTGAAATTCTACAGCTTCACCTGTCACTTTGTCCCTAAACTGAGAAGAAGTTCAAAGGACAGTGAATCGCCTGATGAAGACTGACAGAACATCGCGGACTCGAATACAGCAGGCAAACGACAGTGCCACTGATCCATTAACACTGATGACGACTGACGACCAGCAGCAGCATGTAAGAGTAATGCAACATGTACTGTGAAAATACAGGCTGGGCAGTTGAACAGTGGGATAAAGAATTGTGGAAGAGCACTGGACATTGAGTGTCATATTTGTCATGTTTGAAGTAATCTTGGAAGAGAAGACTGAAAAGCCGGACGGGAACTTAACTTCGAAGAAGAATACGGAAAGACCAAAACAGAGAAGAAACAGACTGTGTTTGCTGGAGCTTTGAAGCCCGAACAGGGCACTGTGAGAAAGGGATAGGGTCCAGTCTCAGGTGAAGCTGGACGAGTTTGACTGCGAGAATATAGGATATAATTGGATTGAAAGTTGAAAGCCTGAACTCATGACTGTTTAGGGATGTCCACCACAGCATAACAAAGAGGTAAACACTAGAAAAGGTGAGAATAATGAAAGAAATAATTGTCATTACCTTAAGGAATAGAAAACACACATACAAATTGTTACATGTGAGATTATTTTTGAAATGAATTAGAAGTGAGATAGTTTGAATCTAAAGCTCAGTGGTGAAATGCATAAATTAAATATGAATATATAGGATGCAATGAAGAAGCAGTTTACACTCAATTAACATAAAATGCAAGGAAGAACACGCTTACATGCATGGCATAATTGGTGTTTCTGATCAGAGATAGAGAAATGGGTTATTTAGGCACTTGTGATAATAATGAAAATGTCTTAGTTTTGTTATTTTCAGGAGTAAAGCAGAACCGGACAAATTCTCCACAGCAGCAGTCGGAAGAAAATTATAGGTTAACATCAATGGATATGTTAAGGCAAGTTTCTGGTTGAATTGTTCACAGAATGATGTGTCCAGGAACCTGAAAAGTAAGCCCTAGCTCCTGGCTGAAGACCAGGAGTGCTTTTATTTAAGGTGGGAAATCAAAAGTTTGGGCTAGTAATTCGGGGAAAGAAAAAACTGACTGCTTAACTGGAGAATTGGGAAGGAGTCTGGGAGACTGCGAAGCCATAGATGCAAAATACCACACACAAACAGAAAATGCATTAACCTTACAAAGACAAGCTCATGAAGCTTGTCTAATCAAAGCTTGATGCATAGAGACATTGATTGAAAACCCGGCTAAGAACACAAGCGTATGCAATGAAGATCAGCTTGCTGGTTGTATGAGTGAGAGAATGGTGTGAATGTTTAATAAAATAAATGGAAATTAACAGAAGAAAAGTGATTAAAGCAGTTTTATAAGAGTGAGTTAGGAGTGCTTTTGCACTGATTGATAAAAGTAAGTGATTAGTATAGAAAGAAAATGAAAATAATTCAATAAGGTGTTAAGGTTTCAACATGCATTTCTGTTGAAGGTGCAGATTTGGACAAGAAATTTATAATTTAGTGTTGACACATTGTTATAACGTGTTTATATTTTAGGCTGAATCTAAGTATGGTGAAGTGTCTAAGGGGACATGGTTGTGTGTAAAACGGTGCAGTTTGGACAAGGTTTTCAGTGCGTTGAATGGGTGAAATTTAAGATGGTTTAAGATTTTTTGGGGCTGTTGTTTTTCATTTTAATAGAGGGAGTTTTGATAAACATGGACATGTCTAAAAGGGCCCATAGTTTTTATAACAGTGCACTTAGAAAAAACCTGTCAGGTGATTTTGTTTTGTACTTTGATGAGCTAACAATCAGCTCTCTTTTTTCTCATTTTTGCTCTAAGTAGGCCTGGAAGAGAGTGAACTGACGGCGCGGACAAATTACCAAGTAAGGATTGCAGCGAGTCAATCCAGTCAAAAGTATAGAGAACTATTTTCCTAAAAAGGAAAAACGAAATAAAACAAATGATTGAGCTCATTTTGCTGATGTGGAGCATCTGATGACGTGCGCAGAAGGCTGCAGTATCAGCAAAAAATATCATGTGTGAATGCATGTGAGTGAATGCGAGTGATCGGACCAAGAGGGGAAATAAATAAAAGGTTGACAAACAGGAGGAGTGGAAGACTTAATTCTGGGGATGTTGATGTTTGTTTTGAGAAAATTATTTACTGGGGTTGGATTATGTTATTACATTATAGAATGCCAAATGCTTATTGGAAACATTGTTTGAGGTAACTCAAGTTACCATTAACTGAGGTAACACATGATTAATAACTGTTCTGTTTAAGTTTATTTTGTGTTATAACACAGGTTGGATCATAAGTGGGGAAATTGAGTATGAAATGTGAAGTTCTGGTTAACACACAGGTTTTTGTTTCTAGGACATTCCAAGGATGCAGGCGGTGGATGGAGCCAAGAAAAGATTTGACATGATGATTAATTTGATTTCATTCCTTAAAAACAGGTTTGAAGGTCCGGAGCATGTAGACTTAATATGATATGACTAACCTTTTCTTTTAATGCCCTAACCTGAGTGAAGGATTTTGAGTTTGTAACACATGAGATGTGTCACAAAAAGGGGGGAGTTACAGGATTTAAGGTTTAATTTGAAAGGGGTTTTAGGATTACTTGATGATGTTTAGGTTTTTTGATAATTTAGGTATGGTAAAACTGAGGCAGAAAGTGTTATTTTCAGGTTATTTTTGATTTCTAGAATAAGAGGTTATAATTTAGGCGTGCACATACAGATATGTCAAAGGAAAATTGTATATATGTTATTAGCTACATGAAATGTGTCTACGTGACTTTTACCTAATAACTTATGTGATGATAAAGTTGTTTACCGACTAGCAGCTTGCTCTCTTCTTGAACATACAGACTTAGAAAAGGGGAACTTCAGCTCTGAGTTCTGAGAATAACTCTGGTATTTTTGTAAGTAGACAGGAAACACGTCGAGACCGCCGTATAGGGCAAATGTGTTAGAGCTTGTAATTAAATGTGGGCTTGAAAAGAGGAAGCAAATTTGGTACAGGACGTGCTTGAGATGATCAGATGAGAGAAGGGGAAGGTCAGGAATAGTTTAAACTAAGATTGAGAAATTAAATTGGGTGAAAGGGGGGTGTAGCAAGTAGATTCAGGGCAGCTCACAGCCTGGCGTAAACGCAAGGTGCCGTCACACAGCTTAAGTTATTTGTTTGATTTATTTTATGACAAAATAATAAGGAAACATTGAAAACATACAACCCGTTGAGGAGACAGATAGGGTTGGGGAATTGAAAGGGTTGGTTTGCTTAGCATAATGCACTACAAAGTATACAAAGTTTATATAACATGATGCAAACACACGAATCAGAGACACGTAATGAGAAAACTGATTAGAATGTTCCTTACAACTACATGTTTATTGTATGCAATGATATTAACTATGGCTGTGTTGTTTATTGTCTATATTTTGCAGGGCACTCCGAACCACTTGTCTGAACACGGAGGCCAGTCCAGCCCAGCACTTCCTGAGACTGTAGTTGCTAAAACAGGATCGGTAAAAAAGACAAAAGCGCGAGGGGTCAGGTAAAGGTGATGAGTGTCTCAGCAGGAATAAGGGCATAGGGTTGAATTATGGTAAAGGGTCTACCAGCTCATTCACATTTGATTTGTGTGACGTCATTAAGTGTACAGGAGCTAGTAGTAGCTGGAGAGCGTATGATGTACGGGTCTGCAATCACCCCATGATATGCTTAGGGTAAATTTAGTTGATGCAAAGTCTAAGCCGCTCGCAGAAAGCTTAATCACCATTCTGACTGATCAGATGGTAACTTCGGGAACAGTAGCTCAAAAGGAACAGGAACCAAAAGGGAGAGTACTTCTGACAACAGATTACTTTAGACTGAAGCTTAAAGAGTTGATAAAGCGCGCCACGGGTTTCAAGGACAGTAACCTCTGGCTTGATTGGGTGGCTCAAGATGTTAGAGAACAACATGTATCTGACTGTGTTGCCTGTGCTTCAGCTAGGTCACGGTTGTTTACAGAGCCCGCACCATTGCATTAGAGGATGAGTGGGGCTATGATTGTATGTTACAGTTAACTAGAAGTGGAGTGACTACTGGCAACTGTACTTTGTTGTCCAGACTTTTCCCTGCCATTTCAAAGCCAGCAGTGGGACCATTTATGCTAAAATAAGATAATTACATGTTTCAAGTTTTCTACAGATAATGAAAAGTACAAGGTGGGAGAGATCGACCCAACTAGGTGTGCTGTCACACTCACAGGACGAACCACCAACAATGTAAGCGACCCTACCACGGTAATTGGAACATGGGCAAGAAGTGGGCTCTACTAATACTGTGGGGAAGATATTCGTGTTCCTATGGGAAGCGTAGGGACATGTGCGATGGTGCGATTGGGAGCTCCGATCATGCTTATTGGAAACCAGGTAAAGGCTATTCCACAACATAACACGTGAACTTTAGCTGCCATACGTAAGAGATACATTTTGGCCAAAAGAGGGACCCAGACTACCCATGCATATGATCCTCGTTTGAACTCGCCGACCTGGATAGACTCCATAGGAGTGCCCAGGGGAGTTCCTAATGAGTGCAAGCTGGTAAGTCAGGTAGTTGCAGGATTGGAGAGTATATTTCTTTGGGTAACGCCTAAGAAAAATGTTGGCCGCATTATGTTCATTACAACCTGCTGAGACTCTCTAACCAAACCAGGGACGCCATGATGGGGTTCGCAGAACAATTAGGTCCGAGTTCACTGACGGGAGAGCAAAATCGAATTATCTAAAACCATGCATGAGCACTCAGGTATCGAAAATCTGCTGGCGTCCTGGATGACATCTGTGTTTGGACAATGGAAAGGTGTGGCTAAGTAAACTTGGCAAGTGTCAGTGATGTTTTCTTTGACTGTATTTTTGGGAATATTGGTCATCGCTAGTTGTGGTATCATTCCTTGTGTCAGAGGATGGTTGGTAAAGATAATGGCGAGGGTTGCGAACCCTGCCTGGGTTGAGGGAAATTCTTTATTCCTATTATATAATCTACATTATTATGATTGCATTAAGAACATGTTTTACAGCATTGTTTACCAGTAATATTGTTTACAGGGTTCATATTGCATTGAATAGGTTTGTCATCACATTCATTCTATTCACAGGTTTAGTTCATTTTATACACATTGCATAACTGTGCTTGTTTAGAGTTGATGTTCCGTCCAAAAGGGTTTTAAGCTTCACTGGTGAGAGTGTCCAGGTGATACATGTTGAGGGAAGATGAGAACATAGCAGGTTAATTGCATGCATGCTTATAATACACATAAATCTAGTAGCAGGCCTGAGCGAAGGCCCAAGTGTCTTCTACTTCTTATTTGAGACCTGCGCCAATTCAGTTTACTTAGTGATTGATGACGAGGGTCCATTCCACTAGATTTCCACTAGAGAGGGACCCAGGAAAGGAGCAGAGACCACTTAAGCATGAAGTGTTTTCAAGTGGGAGCTGGCGTTTTATTACTGGACCACCTAGATGACGTGAGGTTATTGTCTGGTTTGCTGAGTCAGGGGACGGCTAGAGAGGGTCAGAGCGAAGGCAGTAGACCTGGGAATGGTGGTTTCGGGGCCCATGATGCCATTAATGGATCTAGAGGTGACAGAGTGGGTCAAGGAGTGACGTCTCTGGAAGAGACGTCAAGAGAGGGAATTGTAGAATTATAGGAATTATTTTAGGGTTACTGTTCATAACCATCATCTTTATCATTGCATTAATTATCATTTCATCCAAGCATTTATTGAAGTTGTTGGCATTATGTTATAATTTGTATTACAGGGGTTATCATAATCTAATATTAACATGTTTATTACAGGTGCAGTTACAACCACTTAAATCGTTGAGTTAAATCTATAATCTTAAAAGCTTATAGGCTGAGTATATTGTTACAGTAAAATAGTAGCTGAGTAAAGGCCTGAATGTATTCAGCTTCTTGTGGTATTTGAGTTTGCCTAGTTACAGGTGACGGAAGGATGTCCAGTCCAGGGTGACCTCAAAGGCCTTAGGTCATCACCATATTCGGAAGAGTATGCCACAAGGAGGAACCTCTATGTTGCATTTAATTCTTAAAATACATGAATGTTCTGTACATGCAAATTATGTGCTTGTAAACGCAAGAAGGGGCGTTACAATACCCTGATGTTATAAAAGCAATCTAGAGTGTATTTTGGGCAGAGATCTACAACTGTTCTGCAGTTTGCACCTCTCCACGCTGCGTGCATTCATTAAAAATCAATTGTTTGATTGACCTCTTCTGGACCATCATTGTTTTACTCTCATCCTCAATTTCGAACCCGTAACAGTACAAAATCAAAAACACTGGGTCACCGAGCCAGAACCATGACAGTACCCCCCCCCACAAGGGCTGGCCCCAGACAGCCCAACACAAGAAAACAAAAACGACCAAAAACAGAAAACAACCCGACCAGGGCAGGCGGCGGGGGCCCAGGAAGGAGGGCCCGAAGCGAAACAAAACAGGAGCCCAAAAACGACACACGCACAAAAAAAAAACCACAGGCGCACAAAGAACAGTTCAGCAGGAAGTCAGGGGCCCAACCGTGCAGACGGCAACGGCGGCAACAGAAAAACAGTTCAGGGGGCCGACCCGGAGGTCGCCGGCACAAAAGTTCACAAGTCAAACGGTCGGGGGCCGACCAGGTGGGTGGCACAGGCGACAGAGCCGGTCAGGAGGCCGGCCGTGCGGAAAGCAACGGCCGCGATGATGTAGAAGCAGTTCGGGGTCCGGCCGTGCGGACGGCGACGGCGGGCAAACAGTTCGGGGGCCGCCCTTGACGGCCATGATGCCGACTCAGAGGCCTGGAAAGCGGCCGGCGACGCCGAGGCGGCAGTTGGTGACCTGAGAACGGCGAGGCCCCCGCAGCTCCAGGCAAGATAGAGGCTGCGCCAGGCGAAGCCGAAGCCGATGCAGGTGAGGCTGATGCAGAGGCTGCGCCAGGCGAAGCCGAAGCCGATGCAGGTGAGGCTGCAGCAGGCGGCTGGACGGGCTCCTCGGGCCCTCCAGCTGACGAGGCAGGAACAGACGGGGGCGTGGCAGCCACAGGACCAGGCGACGTTGAAGCCGAAGCAGAGGCTGGACCAGGCGTGGGCGGCGAGGCTTGAAGGCTCGAAGGCTTGGAAGCCGGAGACGGTGGCGCTGCCGGCGACGGCGTGGGCGATGCAGCTGATGAGGACGGCTGGACGGGCCCCTCGGACCCTCCAGCGGAGGCAGGCGGCTGGACGGGCCCCTCGGACCCTCCAGCGGAGGCAGGCGGCTGGACGGGCCCCTCGGACCCTCCAGCGGAGGCAGGCGGCTGGACGGGCCCCTCGGACCCTCCAGCGGAGAAGGCAGGTGGCGGCATGGGAGCCGCGGAGTGCTGGATGGGCTCAGAGCTTCCAGCAGGAGCTGATGTAGAGCCACAGGGAATTGGGACCCCTGGCTCAATGTTACGCTGGCCAGAAAACCGAACTGCTACGGAGAACTGGGCCAATGGGTCAGGTGCGAGCTGAGCTACTGGTGGTGGTGAAAGAGGAGTGGGTGGTGGAGTTGATGGCTTCACAGGGGAATGAACTAGGGGTGACTGCACAGGGAACCGAACTAGAGGCGACTGTACAGGAGACTGAGCTAGAGGTAGTAGTGACGGTTGGGGAGAAAGTGGAGCTGGTGGTTGAGTGGAAGACTGCACTGGGGAAGGCTGAACTGCCGGAGACTGCACTGGGGAAGGCTGAACTGCCGGAGACTGCACTGGGGGAGGCTGAACTGCCGGAGACTGCACTGGGGGAGGCTGAACTGCCGGAGACTGCACTGGGGGAGGCTGAACTGCCGGAGACTGCACTGGGGAAGGCTGAACTGCCAGAGACTGCACTGGGGAAGGCTGAACTGCCGGAGACTGCACTGGGGACTGCAGTGACGGTTGTGGTTGAGGTGCAACGGGTGGAAGGGTGGCTGAATTGGCTGCGGGCCAGGCGGCTAATGGCTCAGCTACAGAGTGCATTAATGGCAGGGCTATAGAGTGAATGACTGACTGAGTGGTAGCCTGGACGGCTGAGTGTAGTGATGATTGTGGTGGAAGAGAAGCAGGTGGTAGTGTGGATGATGGGGCTAAGGGCAACTCAGTGGCAGGCCGAACTGAAGGAGGCTGAAGAGCAGACTGAATTAATGGCTGGAGTGATAGCTGAGGTGAAAATGGAGCTAGTGGCGGAGTAAATGACTGTGCTAGCGGAGACACAGGAGACGCAGCTAGCTGGGCAGCTGAGTGAGCTACAGGAGGCTGGGCAGCTGAGTGAGCTACAGGAGGCTGGGCAGCTGAGTGAAAACAAATGGTTCCAGAATGAACAGTCCCAAATTCAGGAAACTCTTGAATATCGTCTCTTTCTTTTACCACAGCTGGCGACTCAGAGGTCACGGGGTCTGGCTGTGGTGATGGACGTCGGCGGCGTGATCGCCGCTTCCTTTTTGATGATGACTCCAATGGGCCGGGCAGCTCCACGTCCGGCCTGTCAGGCAGGTGAGTTGTAGCAGCTGGGGGATGAATGTGTAGCTCATTTAGGATAAAATCCTGTTCGAGTGGGTGGAGCGCACCGAGAAGCCAAGGGAGACCAGAAATCAATCTCTGTAGCTTAGTTTCCAAAGCGCAATGGAGCTCCTTCCCCTCATGTTCTAGCCAGAGTCTAAGGAGTCTCTCCACAGAGTAAATAATGTCTTGACGCAGTTCTTCTGGTGGGTTGAGTGCTGCTGGGTCCATGTCTGGTCGCGTCGTTCTGTCATGAAACGCTGTGTGGCAGGCAGGAGTAGGACCCAAGGTGCAGACACTCAGACTCGAAGGATGAACTCAAAACTCAGCCTTATTTGCTGGCAGGGGAAAGCATACAAAACTAAACTGGGAAATATAAACTTACACTTGACGGGGAGGCACACAAGGAAACACACAGCTTGAGGGACGATGCGACACTGACTCAGAGAAACACAGGGTTTAAATACACTGGGAAGTAACGAGGGGAATGAGACACAGAAGGAGGGCACAGCTGGGAGAAATCAGGACTGACGAGACAGGGAAGCAAAGCAGGACACATTCACATAAGACACGGACCTTCAATATAAAACAGGAAACACACACACGCAAGGACACAGACTCCGAGACGCGGGCTTCACACAGGGACCTGACCACACTAGAGGGGATACACAGGCAGGGACGACGGAAAACAGAGGGAGCACAGAATGAACACTTGGGAAACCAAAACAAACTGTCATAATTCATAATATCAAAAATAAGAGTACAAAATCAAAAACACTGGGTCACCAACCCAGAACCATGACACAAATATTGAAAACAATTCTGACAGACTGGATACCTGGTCAAGGTGTACATTACCTTGTACTCAAGCATCCCAGGACAGAGCCCTGCCCCACCATGAGCCTGGGTGGATACATGGTTATAATATAAAATGACTGATACTGAATATGAATATTTCATGAAAATCAAATTATAATATGAATTCCTAGGTGTTTGTTATATCCAGCAAGAGATTGATTACATATGTCTGAATTGCTAACCCTAACCCTAGCTCAACAGACCACAATGCCCTGGACTATCAGTATTATTACATGCTGTGAACATAAGTAGCTTTGATCACAGTTTATGTTGTAAAAGAGAAGGAATATTAAAAAAAAGATCAACATTGTGATGTTATTTCTTCCAAACTGACCAGAAACATGCTTGTCAGACTCTCACAGCACAGGATCAGACTCACTGTGCATGACGGCTCAGGCCAATGATGTTTGTTAGATTGTCAGTTGTTTAATATACTTCTGTACAGTTATGGTCACCATCTCTATTTCAGTATAATTAATATGCAGAAAACACTAAAAGTTGATTGTCTTCCAATATTCTAACATAGTTAGAAAACTTTGACTTTGTAAGTACATATTGTTACAGTCCTAATGCCAGTATGATTCTTCATAACTCCTGCTTTGAAATACTGAACTTTAAAATTGACCTGATGAAAGATAATTTACAGTGGGAGTCTGTCAGGATAATTCTGACTATAAGATCACTGTATTGATCTGAATCCTTCTGCAATGTGCTGTGAATGAATGCTGATGCAACTGACTGTGGGAAAGCTGTTAATAAAATGAATCTGTGACACATGCAACACATTCACAGAGGAAGAGGACACAAAGGGAGGACACGCAGAGGCTGTGTTAAAGTCAGAAATCCAAATCTTTAGTCAAAAACAGGCAGCAGTTACAAGACAAGCAGTCCATTAAACAGTCTACAGGGTCAAACATGCAGAGAACATGCAGAGAATTCAAACAGCAGTAAAAAAATAACTGGACACTGAAAAACTTAAAACAATGTGAGACGCAATAAAAGGAAGCAGCGCAGTATATTCACTGAATTATCATCAATTACAAAAGAGAAAAACGAGGATTTCTAAGGATTATTTGCTTAATTGCGGGTAAAGTGTGGCTGGTAAAGATGGAAACATACAGAATGTAAACTGTGTGAGTTTGGTGAACTTTGTTAGTAACAAATGAGGAACAGCGTCTGGCACGTGTTGATGAAGCATCCCAGTACACTGGTGTAGTTTCCTCTCCAGCTGTTTGACATTTGACACTTCAACATTAAGGGGAAGAAGAAGAAACAGTGGTAGGTCAGGTGACCACGTGGTTTCTAAAATAACTGACAGGAAGTAACCAGGCCGTTAGAAATGGATGGCATGTGTATAGAGTTACTGTAGTTAGGTAACTCTACTTACCAAAAGCAGAAGCACACAGATGGCAGATCAGATGCTGAATGTTGCAGGAACATGCTCATGTGTGGTGATCATTCAGTGCTGCTCCTGCAGGTTAGACAGTCCAATAGTGATATCCTTCCCATCTGAGAGTTTGAAAACACAGATGCAAAGATTTAATTGTATTACAGTCAAAGTGGGATGTTCGTTTTTGTCCTTTAAAAATGTTTGTGTATTTGAAAGCACTAACATTTTATGATGACTCGGATCGTCTCTCTCTAAGAGTATCTCCTCTAAAGGGGAGACAAGTGTATCCACTGATCCACGTCACTTTACCTGGATGATGACTCCTCTCTCCCTCACTCAGAAACTGGAGATTTACCTACATCATTACAAAAACATCAAAAACATCTCCCTTTGATTCCATTTCTCCATTCCTGCTAAACATCAGGCAACAAATATCCCAGTAAATCACAGTAAAATGTAAAGCACATATTTTCTCTGCTTTGTCTAACCTCTGCAGAGCCTCTGTCAAGAAAAACATATCTGTAAGCATAAAACAAATATACATTTCATAACACTGCACTGGACAATATATTGTCACATTCTTCATTCTCAAATACAAATTTCACAAAGTAAATTTTTAATTAACAGAAAAAATATGAATTACAAAAAATAATTGTATATTATTAAAATATTATGCAACTGTGACCAAACTCAGAATCATCATTACAGTATTGTGGACTTACTGCTTGTATAATAGTGATAAACTTCAGGGGAGATCATGATGACAGAAAACTGTAAACAACACTCTGAAGTGTCAAGCTTCTTTTCTTGTTTCTGTGACCTCAGCACGCTGACAGACCTGAAGTTGCTACAGATTTTAAAAAGTGATAATTACAGGGAAGAAACTTCTCTTTTTCATCCGTTTAATCAAACATTTGATGCCTCAGCTGTCTCAGTCCTAAAGCATTCTGCAACTACAACTAACCTGAGGAGGCTTGGATTTGGCTGCAGGTGCCCCTGTACATCCTTCTCAGCAGCACACATGTGGGTACCATTTAATCACACTTCTTCCTGAGCTTTGCTTCATCACAAGACTAAAGGTGGCATCCCGTGTCACAGTCTTATCATCATCCAATTGGAGAAGAAACATTTACAGGCCTCCTGGTTTTGTTTTCTGATCCTGCAAAAAGACTGAGGACAACAAAGCCCAGAGAACACGAGATACACAACATCCAACATTCAGACTCAACAGCCTCCATAAATGAAGAGCACCAGGTTGGTCCAGTTATACTGGATATAAGCATACTTCACATTACTGTGTATGAATAATAATCAAGAGACAAACTTTGAAGATGCAGAGCATGATGTCCCATCATCAGACTGCAAACAAACATCCACCAGGCTTCTTTGTTGGCAGAGGTGATGATTCTCCCATCACGGATCAGTAGCGTGTATTAACCTGTGGTATAAGCAGCAGTCACTGAAATATTACTGTTTCAGATAAGAAATCTGCCACATAAAAGCCAGGGTGGGAGGGATCTCTGCAAACTGACTTACCTCTGCAAGTGTGAGGCTGTTCCTCCAGCTTCAACAAAAATCTGACTCTCCCGTCACAAACAAAAAACTCCAGCTGGGAGATAGAAAACGCTGCCTGGGTCTTGCTGGATGTTGCTGGTCAGAGTCCACACATTAGCAGAGTGCTGCTTGGTCCCACTGACCCATGTGGACAGCGACTGTGGAGAACTGTTCTGGAAAACGGAAAAGAGAATTAAAATGACAAAAAGCCAAATTTCCACAAAGACTGTCTTAGAATCAGCAATCAGAAAATCATTGGTTCATATTACAATTAAATATGAACAGGCTCCTTAAATGTAAGCAGTTAAGATCTGATTTGATTTACATCCTTCACACAGCACATTTCTCCAGGCTGTCAGGTAAACATAGAATTAATCTCAGGTAACATGACTCAGAGTAGAGATTCAGTAAGAAAGATTGCCAGCTCTAATATTATTACCACACCAACAGCTCAGATTTCTAGAACTATTTAAACAAATGTCAGTCTATCCATTCATTTTCTTCTGAATATTCAATTCAGGTTCACAGTGGGAGGGTGGGGGGTATCGTGGAATTTTGTAAAGTCTGCAACACAGAAAGAGCTGTGATCAAGCTATTTATTACTGCGCGCAGGAGAGCCAACACACATCAAACATCACAGTTCACAGTCATGTCAGCTCTGCCACAGAAGTGGTGCTCCCACTCCTTTATGCATTCCAAGGAAGAGGGAGGAAGTTACAAACTGATCATACCACACTTCACGCGTCTCGCTATGAAACCTAACGGATCAATGGTTAAGCTGTTTTGTGCCCTTGGCCTTATCAGCACCTGTAAAGGGAGTTGTTTTCTCAAGCTGCTGATGCTGAAGTAAGTTCATCTAGTTTTAGAAACTTTCACTGATCAGTCTATAACAGTGTCACAACTAAGCATATGCATAAGCACTTAAATACTTTAAATGAGAATAATAGAAAATTTCTATTACAGGAGCAAGAGCCTGTCCCAGTAGTCATAGGTAGAGCACACCTGGACAGGTACCAGTCTGTCAGAGGACTAACAGAGAGACAGACGTCAGAGTAACAAATCTATTTAAAATTAATGTAAGCTTGCTGCAGCTGTATGTATGAACATGTGTTTCTGTGCTCACAGTCCACCTCTCAGGAACCTGCAGTTCATTTTAAGTCTACTTTAAACAGACCTCACAAAAGGCTGATGTGGCTGGATCAGTAGTCTGATTTAAGTACGATACCTTTGGCCAGGGATTAATCTGGTACATCGCTTCACTGCAGTCTTACATATTATCCCCACACCTGAATAAAAAATATTGATATTTACAAATAACAGATTCAGCTGATGCAGCCTGACTTAATCCTAAATGTTCAGCACACACAGAGACACAGAGGTACCGTTTAAAGTTTAGTGTTAACCTGAGTCACTGATCATTTGCAGTATTACAGAGTCTGGCAGTCTTTGCATGATGTCCACGTCACTGTAAGTTTCTAGCTGACTCTCAGGTGTGACAGGTGTGCAAGCAGGAAAGAGTAATAATAACCTGCATCCTGAGGTTTGTCATGCAGGATTAAAGGAGCCAGGCTTTGTTCACACAGCTAGGATTGTATTTTACACTGACCCCGGGTCAGTATAAGTATCATACAGTTTAAACGAAGCACTGAAACTTGCACATATTTATTACAGATGCATTTAAGCTAATCGAGATATTTACTGTCAACCTGTGGCTGCGATTAATCACTTTACTGGAAACTTTATTAACTAGTAACTTCATCAGTCATGACAGAAGCTAATATTTCTGTGCTAACATCGTTTAAACAGTAACAGCTTTACTACAATATAAGCTAACGTTTACACCGTAACTTTAAGCTAGCACCATAAAGACGGTAAAACACGTAATAATATCTACAAATGCATCTTAAAGCTGTTATATTAGCACTCGGTGTATTACTAACATAACCACATTAACATTATTGACACTCGCTGAATTTTAATAGTCATTCTATGCCGTCCGTTTAAATGGTCTTACCTGTAACACTGCTGTATCCACCGGATTCCAGCCAGAGTGGATTCTGGAGTCTTCCACGCTCCTGTTACTGATCCTCCATCTGGATGGATGATAACAACCTTCTGAACAATCTAGCAGGTGGAGATGGCCCATATCTATGGGACTGATTTCTGCTAATAACGCCTGATGGACTGATAACAGCCGAAGCGGGTGAATAAAGTCACCCAGTCGCTAGCTGTGCCATTACCCAGCATACACCTCTCCCTCCATAAATGCAAAAGTAATAGCCTATAATTCAAGGTTCAAGGTTCAAGGTTCTTTATTTGTCACATGCATAGTTATACAAGTATAACACACAGTGAAATGTATCCTGACACGATCCTCGACATGTGCAAAAAACATGGGGGGGGTAGAGGGATAACATTATAAATATATATATAGTATATACATTGGGTGAATGTGCAGTAGAAGCAGCAGCAGGTGAATTCTGTACATTAATATGAATAGACATCTGACTATCTGACATCTGACTAATTAATTTATCTGCTGTATCTGCTGTTTCTCAGGTAGTTGCTTACATTATATAATATATTGTGTTGAGTACACGTCACTACAATGTGATTTCTGAAATATATAAATATACGAACAACAGGCTCTTGCGCGGAAATCTCTTTTCGTCGATAAACAACGATTAGGGAGCGCTATAGTATTCAATAGGAGGACCCTGCACGTCAATTCTCGACGCTAGGGGGGTACCCTGCGCGTCGATAAGTGAAGCAGAGGGAGCCTGACCATGCGTCACACATTTGACGAGTTGGGAGTGAGAACGTGTTGGCTTATCACACATTTGATTTCCATGTGTGACAACTGCAAGTGTCCAGAGTGAGGACAGACTGAGGGACCCACTGCTGCACATCATCTGTGAGGCTTTGCACCCCTGATGATCCACCAGGACAAACTCAGCAGTGTGTGAGGAAGAGGAGGAGGAAGAGCCAGCAGCAGCTGACAGATGGGGAGAATAGACAGACTGTTCCTGTTTGTGAAGGACTGCTAGAAACATTTAAAATAACTAATTGTCTGTCCTGAATCAGTCTTATTAGGTAATGTTCAGATAATTTGATCATCCCAGTGTTTTCAGTGTGGGAGAAAGTACTCAGAGCCTTCAAGTTACACACTATGAAAGGCAGCAACAAGTTTAATATTCAGAAACCTAAAGTATGTATCAGCAGCAGAATGGAGCTAAAAATAAATGTTTATTTCAGTTCTATGAAGCTTTGAGTATTTTGGATTAGTAGCACTGCTGTGTTTGTTGCATCATATTGCTGTAATTGTTTATATGCTTTATATATTCTGAGGTAAGTTGATCTATAGTGTTACATCATATTCTATAAGGATGTTATGTGTTTGTATACTTTCTGCCCAGTTTGACCCATTTAGCAGAAGTCAGCCTGTTTAAGGCTCTGATATCTATTCTGTATGACTTAAAGCAGTTATGACATGGTCTGATTTTCTCACCCAATAAAGGAATATTTCATATATCAGTCTACTCTTCATTCTATCAGACACAGTTATCACAGCTCGTACATTTTCTTTTTACACATATATGTAAGCATTGAGCCAAATTTAGTAATGCCAACATATTACACGGACAATATTTGTCTCTTATATATAATACATCTACATATACACTGTCAAAGATACTTGTCTTTGAGTGAAGATTTAAGGTGATAGGACATATAAATAACTGCAACTTGAATCTTTACTGAAGCTCAGTATTAGACACAGAGTTCACTCACATGAATTTCACTCACATGTGCAGGTACCAGTGTACCTGCACATGTGATGTGACAATAGAAGTGATTTGATTTGAGAGTTCAAACTCACTGCTGTAATAACTTATGATTAATATAATAACTATGATATTGGCCATATCATATTTACACTGACTTTAGTCTCATGAACAACATTAGCTAATTGTTATTTACTAGCTAATCTTAAATGACTGTTCAGTACAGAACTGAAGGCCAGCAATCATATTTTACAGTCCTGTGGTCTCAGCCTCAGATACGTATTAAATCACACAAAGCTCGTGTAGAAACAAACACACGAACAAAATATGTTCTCCTTCATTTCCGTCAAAGCTGTATGAAACGTTTCCAGCGGTTGGTGTTATGGTTGCTAGGCAACCTGGGCAGCGTGACGGAGGCTAGACCGTCCCATTTCACAAGCCTCGCACTTCCGGCCTTAGCGTTTTTAAGTACGCGGCCCTTGAGGATCGTTGAGGCTGCGTACTTTAAGGCTGCAGACCCTGAATTGGGATACAGCCGTTGACTGCTCTTTCTCATAACCACGTTCGGCAGAACAACTTCCGGTTCAAAAGGCTACCGGATCCATCATCCAATCAGTGATGCCTGTTGTTGCAGCATTGGTACCTACCTCTTCCGGTTTGGTTTTTGTTTTTGCGTTTTGTGATTTGTTGTTGCGCTTTTCAATTGGTTGTGCGTTTTGTGATTTGTTTTTGCGCTTTTCAATTTGTTTTTGCGTTAAGTGAATTTGTTTTTGCGCTTTTCAATTTGTTTTTGCGTTAAGTGATTTGTTGTTGCGCTTTTCAATTTGTTTTTGCGTTAAGAGATTTGTTTTTGCGCTTTTCAATTTGTTTTTGCGCTTTTCAATTTGTTTTTGCGTTTTGTGATTTGTTGTTGCGCTTTTCAATTTGTTTTTGCGTTTTGTGATTTGTTGTTGCGCTTTTCAATTTGTTGTTGCGCTTTTCAATTTGTTTTTGCGCTTTTCAATTTGTTTTTGCGTTAAGTGAATTTGTTTTTGCGCTTTTCAATTTGTTTTTGCGTTAAGTGATTTATTGTTGCGCTTTTCAATTTGTTTTTGCGTTAAGAGATTTGTTTTTGCGCTTTTCAATTTGTTTTTGCGCTTTTCAATTTGTTGTGCGTTTTGTGATGTGTTGTTGCGCTTTTCAATTTGTTGTGCGTTTTGTGATTTGTTTTTGTGCTTTTCAATTTGTTTTTGCGTTAAGTGAATTTGTTTTTGCGCTTTTCAATTTGTTTTTGCGTTAAGTGATTTGTTGTTGCGCTTTTCAATTTGTTTTTGCGTTAAGAGATTTGTTTTTGCGCTTTTCAATTTGTTTTTGCGCTTTTCAATTTGTTTTTGCGTTTTGTGATTTGTTGTTGCGCTTTTCAATTTGTTTTTGCGTTTTGTGATTTGTTGTTGCGCTTTTCAATTTGTTGTTGCGCTTTTCAATTTGTTTTTGCGCTTTTCAATTTGTTTTTGCGCTTTTCAATTTGTTGTGCGTTTTGTGATTTGTTTTTGTGGTTTGCACTTCAGGGCCACCGTAGAAACACAGTCAAATTCAATCCCCAATAAACTCAGAATACACAACAATCAGTGGCACGGCCTCCCGTCCACATACAGCACAAAAACACAATCTTAAACTCAAATCTCTTAGTTCCTACACACACTCACACATTTCCCCAAACACACACTTTTAGACGCGAATTGTTTTTGTTACTTTAATTGACTCCCGTAGTTCAGACGGAACACAGATTCTATCTGCGGTTTCACCCACACTACGCAATCTACACACACTGCAGTCAACGAAGCAACTTGCCCCCACTCTCATGCAGGTTATCAACCGCGACTAGGATCCAACACCTAGCTTTAGTTATTTAAGGCGTCCCCGGTGCCTAGGTAACCAGCCTGGATCTCCTGTCCCACAGGTCCTACCCCCGCGTCCGAGAATAGGTGGGGCAACCAACCCCGGAACACACACAGCCCTGAGCTGGCGACGAGGCCTTCCAGCCCCGCTTTCTAACTAATAGTAACACGTTTCCTGCTTTAATGCACGGAGGATGGATCACACACCGCCACTTTTTTCCTAATAACTAAGACGGATCACACACCGCCACGGATGAAACACCGATTCTATTATCTCCAAAAGTTGAATCTGTTCATCTGGACGTAGCGTTTTGTGGGAGAAACGTTTCGTCACTCATCCAAGTGACTTCTTCAGTCTCAGCTGACTGCAGGTTTCCCCAAACCTTATAAACAGTACATTTGCATAATGACTGAAACCAGCCCACTGAAGGAACAATGGGCTGTGAGGTCAGTTCCTTAATCATAATTATGCAAATTCCCATGACCATTGATCAACAATCACTGACCAAAACCCACTGATCAAAGAACACTGATCAATGGCCATGAGTACCATTCACAGAGAGTTGGGGAATGGCTGCAATCACAGCGTTGTAAGATGGCGAAAGATGTACCCTTAGGCCCCCTCCTCGATTCAGAGATGGTCTTTCCCTTTTCACGTAAATGGCCTCCTTGACTCCGCGCTCAAACCAGCGTTCCTCCCTGTCCAGGATGTGTACATCCTCATTGTTGAAAGAGTGTCCACTGGCCTGTAGGTGTAAATAAACTGCAGAGTCCTGGCCTGATGAGGTTGCTCTTTTGTGTTGTGCCATCCGCTTCGCTAGAGGTTGTTTGGTTTCCCCGATGTATAAATCCTGGCAATCCTCCTGGCACTTAACAGCGTACACTATGTTACTCTGTTTGTGTCGGGGGACCCGATCCTTGGGGTGGACCAGTTTTTGGCGCAGCGTATTTTGGGGTTTAAAAGCCACAGAGACCCGGTGTTTAGAAAAAATGCGTCTCAACTGTTCCGATACTCCTGACACATATGGGATCACTACAGGTTTTCACCTGGGCAGCGGTTGTCCTTCTCTCCTGGATCGGCTGGAGCTTTCTTTAGGTGCCTTCCCAGCTTTGACAAAAGTCCAGCTGGGATAACCACATTTACTCAGGGCCTTCTTGATGTGCTGTTCTTCTGCCTCCCTGGCCGCTGTGTCAGTGGGGATGGTGTTCGCTCTGTGTTGTAGCGTCCTGATGACACCCAGTTTGTGCTCCAGTGGATGATGAGAGTCAAACCTTAGATACTGATCCGTATGCGTAGGTTTACGGTACACGTCAGCTTTTAGATGTCCCCCATTACTGATGGAAATCTCACAGTCTAAGAAGGCTAACCTGCCACTTTTCATATCCTCCCTGGTGAATTTGATGTGTTGGTCCACCGAGTTAATGTGATCCGTGAAATGTAGTACGTCCTGAGATTTGATTTTCACCCAGGTGTCATCCACATATCTGAACCAATGGCTTGGTGGTGTTCCAGGGATGGTACTCATGGCCATTGATCAGTGTTCTTTGATCAGTGGGTTTTGGTCAGTGATTGTTGATCAATGGTCATGGGAATTTGCATAATTATGATTAAGGAACTGACCTCACAGCCCATTGTTCCTTCAGTGGGCTGGTTTCAGTCATTATGCAAATGTACTGTTTATAAGGTTTGGGGAAACCTGCAGTCAGCTGAGACTGAAGAAGTCACTTGGGTGAGTGACGAAACGTTTCTCCCACAAAACGCTACGTCCAGATGAACAGATTCAACTTTTGGAGATTTACTTTCCTGGATGATTGAGAATGCATCAAGACCGATTCTATTAATTACTAACTAAGACGGATCACACACCGTTTCTTTAACATACTGAGTGAATTTACACTGAGACACGCTCAACTTAGCGAACAGATAATTTAGGCTTTAAACAATATGCACGGTTCGAAAATAAAGAGGTCGTGCTTACCTTTTAATCATGTGAGCTAGCTCTCCGTTCGCCTCGTTTCACGATCTCAGCTCTGCCCATTCCTCTCTGGGCCTCGAGCGAATCCCGGGTTTTCGGCACCAAAACTGTTACGAAATCAATTTTACCCCGGTTCTTTTATTCGTCGAGGGATCCAGAAAACGGCACCGGAACTCAGTAGTTATTTTTACAAAATCTTTATTCATCTTTATTCATCTTCATTTAAGCATGCACTTCTAGAAGGGAAGACGAGGCCGGTGTCCCTCTGAAACAATCTTCACCCCTTTGTTAGTTCCAGGCAGCTTTATAGAGGCGACCCCATCATAAATCCCCCACGGTGTGCTGGAAACTCTGTATGTCTGTGTGTGTATGCACGAGCACGTGAGTGCCTGTGTGTGCACGTACCCGCGTGTCTATGTGAGTGCACGTGAGTGAGTGTGCATGTGGATGTGTGAGTGTAACAGTTAAAACACTGTGGGTGTGTGTCTCTTCCTAGGGGCCATAAATACCATCTCCCCTCCAGACCACAGTTATCAAGTTACAATGTTGAGTCCCCCACACAGGTATCCTCTGGGGAATTTCCACTCAGCATTAACTCCTCTTTGTCTTACTTTCACAGTTCAACTGGGGAGGGTCTCCTAAGATCTACTCCTAAGTTCATGACACAGTCAGGCCTTTATTTATATCCAGGGCAGTGTCAGTGTCTCTACCATAATTCTACATTCTATCTTAACCAGTGTTGGGTAAGTTACTCTAAATTAGTAACTTAGTTACATTACTAGTTACTTCTCTAAAAAAGTAACTCAGTTACTTCAAGTTACTCGTTACTTTCAAAGTAACTAGTTACTAGGGAAAGTAACTTTGGTTTTACTCAGAATTCTCTTGTTAATGTGTTGCTTCCGTAACTGGATACCCAGCAAGATTGCCAGTCTTCTAGCTTGCTTACTTGCCACAACTGCACTGTGCCACCTACCAATAAAAAGGGAAAAATAATGTGCACATTTCCACGAGAGAAATCCCACGCCTGGACCGTCGTTGACCGCTGCCATGATTCTAGCCTGCTTTTTACATCCAACACAAAAACTGCAGTCGTGGTGCTTTTGATTGTACTCAGAACTTGGAAATTCTGCCTTCTGAATAGGAAGATGTAGGTAACACCAGACTGCAGATGAGCTGCACACAGAGCTGGACTGGGACAAAAAAATCGTCCCGGGCATTTTGACTAGAGACCGGCCCGCCATTATAGGAAAAATCATAAAGCCTTTGAATGAAAATAAACACTGTTGTGACAGTGATGTACACTGTTCTGATGGTATATATGTATCAATCTATCAATTGTTTGTTGTAAGACTCGGATAATTATTTTTTTTAAAAGCGAGACATTTTAAATGAGAATAAGAAAGAAAAGTATTTCTTTGTGCCCCCCTTTCCCTGTTAATGCCCTACATGGACCCCTGGCAACACTTTGCTAGACCCGCCCTGCACAGTTACCAGCTGTCAGCTACTTAGAAAAGGATCCTGGTGTTATTTGTCTCTCAGAAACAACTCATAACTTCCCTTCAACTCATCCATGTCACCTAAAAGGTAAACCTGTTTCTCCATCACCTGTTCAGCTCTGATGATTCAGTAAGGACATCTCCTGGTTTCATCTGCATGTTTCCCTCTCACCAGATAACCAAACCGATATCATGACCAGCAGCTTTACAGCTGTGGCTCCAACAAACATCAGCTGATACTAGAAATTAATATTAAATAAATTCTAACAACAGCTGATCAAGCTTAAACGTGATGCTGTTGTTTAGCGTGACATCCGCTGGTTTCCTCTTTCTGGCGCAAAGTGGGCGATAAATAAACAAGAGAGAAAAGCCGATCAGCTGATCATTGATCAGTTTCGTGATTGAAGTAGAAACGGGAGAGGAGAGAATGAGAGAAGAAGAGGCAGCTGTGCAGCTTCAGCTTTGTGTCTTTTTCATTGTAGCTGAAGTCCGGGACAAACTGTGTTCCTTTTCACCTCAGTACGAAACGCGTAATATTTTCTCTGAATACCAGACGATTCTGTTTGGCAACTCTAATAATTAACCGTATGAACAAAATAAAGTTCAACATCAGTAACATAGCACCCACCCAGCTGTATAGAAACTCCGTCATGCTAGCTAGCACGCAGTACGAAAATGTCAGCATAACGAAAATAAACTCCACCTAAACTTGGTTTATATCTGACTCCGATAGACTGCAGGTCATAACTTCTTACCTGAAGTTCAGTTCACCTGACATGCGGACCGGCGGCCGCTTCGGGTCTCTCCTCTTGCCTCCCTTTTCCTTCATCCACCTGCTGGCCTCCACCACTTGCTAATGTTATTGAATCTGTGGAAGCTCCGCGATATCCACCACACGAAGTAACGAGTAACGAGCCTATCTAAATCCCAGTAACGAGTAACGCGTTCCTGGTTTTGGCATAATAACTAGTTACCGTGCTCGTTACCACAATAATAACGTAGTTACTGTAACACGTTACTTAATAACGCGTTAGTCCCAACACTGATCTTAACACATTTCTAAACTCTAAAACAAACTAAACATTCCTACATGTCTAAACTCTAAAATAAGCTAAACATTTCTACACTCCCCATAAACTTCAGTGTTAAAATGTGCAAAGTGAAACTCAGCGACATTAAACATCTTTAGAAGATGATGGGAAAACTGCTGGCAATAAAAGTGGACCAATGAGAGGGGAGGATACATTGAATTGATTACAGGACACATTGATTGACATACAAGATACATTACAGGATACATTGATTGACAGAGTGGTAAATATACTAAAGCCTGGGAAGTCCACTGGTGACCAGTGTTGGGACTAACGCGTTATTAAGTAACGTGTTACAGTAACTACGTTATTATTGTGGTAACGAGCACGGTAACTAGTTATTATGCCAAAATCAGGAATGCATTACTCGTTACTGGGATTTAGATAGGCTCGTTATTCGTTACTTCGTGTGGTGGCATCGCGGAGCTTCCACAGATTCAGTAACATTAGCAAGTGGTGGAGGCCAGCAGGTGGATGAAGGAAAAGGGAGGCAAGAGGAGAGACCCGAAGCGGCCGCCGGTCTGAGTGTCAGGTGAACTGAACTTCAGGTAAGACGTTATGACCTGCAGTCTATCTGAGTCAGATATAAACCAAGTTTAGGTGGAGTTTATTTTCGGTATGCTGACATTTTCGTACTGCGTGTGTAACCCTGGTAAGATTTACAGCAATCAGGAGTACAGGGTTCTTTGAATGCATCGTACTTCTCGTCTGATAGTTTAATTTCCGGGCTTGCCCTGAAGGCATCACCTGCAGCTCGGTGCGTGTGAAGGCGTGGTGTAGAGGAACAAAGACGGCAAGGAAAAACTCCATGCTGCCACGAAGCACGGTTTTTCCCAGTTGAAAGAGAGAAAAGAAGTTCCATTAACATTTGTGAGACAGCTGCTGTAAGCGGTGAACCCCAGACGGGTACCTACCTCGAAGGAGTCGGAGTGTTTCTTCGAACTTTTTGAACTATTCTGGTGAGTTAGCCTAGCTCACTTAGCACCGCTATTGCAGTTCAATGCACTAAAAAAAAATAACTAACCAGTCAGAATAGTAGTAAATGTTGTTTAAGGATGTTTAAGATGTTTTCATAGTATTGCGATGTTGTGACAGGTTTTGTTTATCATGAGTGTTTAGTGTTTTTTCCTTTCTTGGGCCTGCTAGTTCAGCCGCGGCCAGCTAAGTGGTTATGCGCAGTTCATGTGCTGTAGCTGTAACTGCGGGTGATGCACAGTAATGCCAGTGTATTTACTTTTGCCTCAAGATGCAATTTATTTTAATATTTAAAAAGAACCAAGGACATTAGGAATAAGGACTTTTAAGAAATGTGGACATCTAACATTCTGCATGTTGTGTGCAGACTGTTTTTTTTTTTGAGGGACAATTCCATGTGTGCTGCATAAGGAGCTGCCATCGCAGATCTAGGACACTGTTGCTGCTGTGGAGGCCTTCTGTGTGTCAGGACGCGACTCGTTGATGCCTGCCGTACCAGGAGGGCGGTAGGAAAAAACAAAAGGAAGTCCACCTGAGAGATACTTTACCATTTTCTTTTGCTACTTTTTTCTTCGCCTGGAGCTCAGGTTGTTTTTTGTTCTCAAACCCAAATAGACTGGTAACTAAATGAAACTGATATCATAAAAACTCACGGTTGACAACCAGTAGAAGTCTAGTGGTACCACATTTTCTTTTCTTTTTCCTTTTCTTTGGGGTGTTGAAATATTGTATTTTCTTTCTGGTCTTACATCTGTTTTGATTGTTTCAATTATTTTTGTGATGCATTTGAGATGGTTACTGCATTTGAAGGTATCCCTATGTTGAGGATGAGCAAAGGGAACTGATCCAAGGAAAATATATATATAAAGCAAGCCTTGTTTCACCAACCTGTGGTCGTGCGTGTTATGTGGGTTGGAAGTCTTATTGCTCTTACAGAGTTGCTACCGCCAATCTCCTTCCCAAACCTAGATTCAGATATTATAGACATTGCACTTGGGCGAGCAGTATAGATCATCTCTTTATAGATAGAGGGACACACGTCCAGGTTACACGTGCTAGCTAGCATGACGGAGTTTCTATACAGCTGGGTGGGTGCTATGTTACTGATGTTGAACTTTATTTTGTTCATACGGTTAATTATTAGAGTTGCCAACCCTGCCGTAAAAAACAGAATCGTCTGGTATTCAGAGAAAATATTACGTGTTTCGTACTGAGGTGAAAAGGAACAGTTTGTCCCGGACTTCAGCTACAATGAAAAAGACACAAAGCTGAAGCTGCACAGCTGCCTCTTCTTCTCTCATTCTCTCCCGTTTCTACTTCAATCACGAAACTGATCAATGATCAGCTGATCGGCTTTTCTCTCTTGTTTATTTATCGCTCACTTTGCGCCAGAAAGAGGAAACCAGCGGAGGTCACGCTAAACAACAGCAGCACGTTTAAGCTTGATCAGCTGTTGTTAGAATTTATTTAATATTAATTTCTAGTATCAGCTGATGTTTGCTGGAGATATCAGATATCAGTTATCAGTTTGGTTATCTGGTGAGAGGGAAACATGCAGATGAAACCAGGAGATGTCCTTACTGAATCATCAGAGCTGAACAGGTGATGGAGAAACAGGTTTACCCTTTAGGTGACATGAATGAGTTGAAGGGAAGTTATGAACTGTTTCTGAGACAAATAACACCAGCATCCTTTTCTATGTAGCTGACAGCTGGTAACTGTGCAGGGGCGGATCTAGCAAAGCTTTTGCCAGGGGGCCAGGTAGGGCATTAACAGGGAGAGGGGGGCACAAAGAAATACTTTCTTATTCTCATTTAAAATGTCTAGCTTTTAAAAAAATAATTATCTGAGTCTTACAACAAACAATTGATAGATTGATATATATATACCATCAGAACAGTGTACATCACTGTCACAACAGTGTTTGTTTTCATTCAAAGGCTTTATGATTTTTCCTATAATGGCGGGCCGGTCTCTAGACAAAATGCCCGGGACGATTTTTTTGTCCCAGTCCAGCTCTGTATGCAGCTCATCTGCAGTCTGGTGTTACCTACATCTTCCTATTCAGAAGGCAGAATTTCCAAGTTCTGAGTACAATCAAAAGCACCACGACTGCAGTTTTTGTGTTGGATGTAAAAAGCAAGCTAGAATCATGGCGGCGGTCAACGACGGTCCAGGCGTGGGATTTCTCTCATGGAAATGTGCACATTATTTTTTCTTTTCTGTTGGTAGGTGGCACAGTGCACTTGTGGCAAGCAAGCAAGCTAGAAGACTGGCAATCTTGCTGGGTATCCAGATATGGAAGCAACACATTAACAAGAGAATTCTGAGTAAAACCAAAGTTACTTTCCCTAGTAACTAGTTACTCTGAAAGTAACGAGTAACTTGAAGTAACTGAGTTACTTTTTTAGAGAAGTAACTAGTAATGTAACTAAGTTACTAATTTAAAGTAACTTACCCAACACTGCTAGTGACCAACAGTGATTTCGACAAATAATCTGTTTATAAATGAAGAGGCCTTAGTCAGGTCCAACTCTCTATCTGTGTGTATATCTATATATCTATATAGATATATAGATGTGTATATATATATATTAGTGCTGTCAAAATTAATGCGTTAACGCAGTTTAAGCTGTCATCACGATTATCACGACAAAAACGTAACGCTATTACCGCATCTGGAGTCCAGATTGACTCAAAATCACTGAAATGTTTCTGTCAATGCATTTCGGGCAGTTTGTCCAAGTAGTTACCTTTGCACCTGTGCAAATGGGCAGTTGATCTGGTAGTGATGGGTAGCTGAACCAATCAACTCAGTCTGGAAGATGATAAACGCACATTGGCCCTCTCAATAGGAAATTTGAGTATTAAAAAAATAACAAGATAGAACAGTGACCGACATAAAGTTTTATGCACATTGTGAAAGAAGGAATTTTCTTTTCACCGAAGCACTTCCAGCTTAAAATGTCACATTGACACGACGTATACGTTAGCCGGGGATGCTGCTAGCACTTTCACTAATGTGTCACCCAGCTTGCGACAAACCACTCACGGAGTAAGTCTACATTGGACATATTGGCTGACACAATGCCAGGTGGATTGCAACAAACTGCAGACCTATTAATATCATTGAGAACACTTGCTTTGGTTCCTCGTTTCAAGGACTTGAAGTGCCTTCCCAATAGTGACAGAGAGAGTGGATAAATGTTTACAGAGTTTTTTTCTTAACATGAATGTGCAAGATGTTCAATAAACATGTTAAGTGCATGTATTTTCCCTTTTTTCTCGAGTCTGTTTGCTTATGCAAAATGAAATGCAATTAACTTTACAGTAACCCCATATATATGCATATATATATGTGTATACATATGTATATAGAGAGAGAAAGAGAGAGAGAAAGAGACAGGTGTGTGTGTGTGTGTGTGTGTGTGTGTGTGTGTGTGTGTGTGTGTGTATATATATATATATGTATATATAATGTCATCAGGCTGTGCTGGTAATGCTGGTAACTCCCACTGTGTCTCTGGAGCTTTCAGTGAGTTTTAAACTGGACACCAGTGGTTTGTGTGGGAAGTATTTGTGATTGCAGCGGCACCAAAGAGGCAGACAAAGACAATTTCCATGAGATGTTTAGTCATGTCCTTTAGTGAAGATGACTGAACTATGTATTTTATTGAAGCTACAGCTGTACATCTTTGTACCCTTTGTATACTATTGATAAATGTTATGTTTTATCCTGAAGGCTTCCACAGCCCTATTAAAACTGAGCCAGAGACACAGTTTTTAAATTTGAAGGACCAGCTGGTCTGTTTAATCCAATTTCAATTCAATTCAATTCAATTCAATTTTATTTATATAGCGCCAAATCACAACAAAAGTCGCCTCAAGGCGCTTTATATTGTACAGTAGATCGCACAATAATAAATACAGAGAAAAACCCAACAATCATATGACCCCCTATGAGCAAGCACTTTGGCGACAGTGGGAAGGAAAATCTCCCTTTTAACAGGAAGAAACCTCCGGCAGAACCAGGCTCAGGGAGGGGCGGGGCCATCTGCTGCGACCGGTTGGGGTGAGAGAAGGAAAACAGGATAAAGACATGCTGTGGAAGAGAGACAGAGATTAATAACAGATATGATTGGATGCAGAGAGGTCTATTAACACATAGTGAGTGAGAAAGGTGACTGGAAAGGAAAAACTCAATGCATCATGGGAATCCCCGGCAGCCTACGTCTATTGCAGCATAACTAAGGGAGGATTCAGGGTCACCTGGTCCAGCCCTAACTATATGCTTTAGCAAAAAGGAAAGTTTTAAGCCTAATCTTGAAAGTAGAGATAGTGTCTGTCTCCCGAATCCAAACTGGAAGCGGGTTCCACAGAAGAGGGGCCTGAAAACAGGAGAAATATGCTCTCTCTTTCTAGTCCCTGTCAGTACTCTTGCTGCAGCATTTTGGATTAGCTGAAGACTTTTCAGTGAGTTTTTAGGACATCCTGATAATAGTGAATTACAGTAGTCCAGCCTGGAAGTAATGAATGCATGAACTAGTTTTTCAGCATCACTCTGAGACAGGATATTTCTAATTTTAGAGATGTTGCACAAATGGAAGAAAGCAGTCTTACATATTTGTTTAATATGTGCGTTGAAGGACATGTCCTGGTCAAAAATGACTCCAAGGTTCCTCACAGCATTACTGGAGGCCAAGGTAATGCCATCCAGAGTAGAGATGGACCGATCTGATATTACGTATCGGTATCGGTCCGATACTGACCTAAATTACTGGATCGGATATCGGTGAGAAATTAAAAATGTAATCCGATCCATTAAATATAAAAAAAAAAAACCTCACAAAACTTGCGACATGGCGTAACTCGCCTCATAACCATCGGAGCAGTGCGCTCACGTTATAGAGCGGCTGTGTGTATTTGTAGCCTCCTACCAAACCAGCATTTCATATCCAAGGAAGTTATCCCAGAGAGAAGTAAAGCAAGTGTGTAAGTTCCCATGTTAAGCTTAACAACCGATATATGGAGTGACTGCCTCTCTCTCTCCCTCTCCTGCCGCTACTTCATGAAACTGCTTAATGATCAGCTGATCGGCTTTTCTGTCGCGAGTCCGTCTCTCTTCTTTGTTTTTGGCCCACTTTGCACCAGAAAGAGGAAACCAGCAGCTGAACAACAGCAGCACGTTTAAGCTTGATAAGCTGTTGTTAGAATTTATTTAATATTACTTTCTACACCAGGATCCTTTTCTACGTAGCTGATGGCTGGTAACTGTGCAGGGGCGGATCTAGCAAAGTTTAGCCAGGGGGGCCGATAGGGCATGAACAGGGAAAAGGGGGGCATAAAGACATACTTTTCTTTCTTATTCTCATTTAAAATGTCTAGCTTTTAATAAATAATTATCTGAATCTTACACCCAAAGTTTTAATCTGATGTAAAATATATAGAAGTCCATTACTGTATATAGTAACTGTTAAGTCTAATATACCCTAGTAAGCTATAGTACTTTTTCCTTTGGGAAAGTACCATCTGTGCAGTCTGCAGTTCTGTTTAAGACAGATGTTGAATCTATTTAATTAGTCTTGAAAAATAATTTAATTCTGTGCATTTTTTTTCACCCTGCATCAAATTAAAGTTGATTACGTCGATTAAGCATCATGAGGTGGAGGGTGGGTGGTTCCCTATTTTTTTTGCTGGGAGTTTGCAACCCTATTAGTTAGGTTGCTTAATATTTCTGCTAAGTACTCTTTAAAATACCAGAATAGGGAGGATGGAGCAGGTTTAAGTTTATTAGATTGATCAGTGTTGCTGAACTATGAAATATTTTGGGTGCAGTGTATTTTTTACATACAGGTAAAACAGAATAGCTTTAGTGTTGTTGTTTATTTAAACTTGAGGATGAAGTTATACAAAATGCAGCAAGATATTAAAAAAACAGTTTTATTGATTAAAAAACAAACTATATCGGATTCATATCGGTATCGGCAGATATCCAAATTTATGATATCGGTATCGGTATCGGACATAAAAAAGTGGTATCGTGCCATCTCTAATCCAGAGTAAGAATCTGGTTAGATACCATATTTCTAAGATTTTCAGGGCCGAGTACAATAACCTCAGTTTGATCTGAATTAAGAAGCAGAAAGTTAGCGGCCATCCAGGTCTTTGTCTTTAAGACATTCCTGCAGTTTAACTAATTGGTGTGTGTTACCTGGCTTCATGGATAGATAGAGCTGCGTGTCATCTGCATAGCAGTGAAAATTTATGCTGTGTCTTCTAATGATGCTGCCTAGAGGAAGCATGTATAATGTAAATAGAATTGGTCCTAGCACTGAACCCTGTGGAACTCCATAATTGACCTCAGTGTGTGAAGAGGACTCTCCATTTACATGTACAAATTGGAGTCTATTAGATAGATATGATACAAACCACTGCAGCGCAGTACCTGTAATACCTACAGCATGTTCTAATGGCGCTAATAGGATATTATGGTCAACAGTATCGAACGCTGCACTGAGGTCTAGCAGGACAAGCACAGAGATGAGTCCACTGTCAGAGGCCATAAGAAGATTATTTGTAACCTTCACTAAAGCTGTTTCTGTGCTGTGCTGAGCTCTGAAACCTGACTGAAACTCTTCAAATAAGCCATTCCTCTGCAGGTGATCAGTTAGCTGTTTGACAACTACTCTTTCAAAAATTTTTGATATGAAAGGAAGGTTGGAGATTGGCCTATAATTAGCTAAGACAGCTGGGTCTAGAGATGGCTTTTTGAGTAAAGGTTTAACTACAGCCACCTTGAAGGCCTGTGGTACATAGCCGATTATTAGAGATAGGTTGATCATATTTAAGATTGAAGCATTAATTAATGGCAGGACTTCTTTGAGCAGTTTTGTAGGAATGGGGTCTAAAAGACACGTTGATGGTTTGGAGGAATTAATTATTGAAGTTAACTCAGAAATATCAATTGGAGAAAAAGAGTAACTTAACATTGATGGTACTAAAAGTAGCTGTAGACGATATTACATCTGTGGGATGATTATTGGTAATTTTTTCTCTAATGATAAAAAATTTATTTGTGAAGAAGTTCATGAAGTCATTACTAGTTAACATTAAAGGGATTGTTGGCTCAGTAGAGCTCTGACTGTTTGTCAGTGTCAATGGAAAATTGTACTTAGTAGTCAGTATAAGCTTTTAATGATATAAGTTTGCATATGATAGAATACTGTATGTTGACCTTTTGATGACTTAGACTGTTATCCACTACAAGACTGTTTTATAAAGTCTTTCTCACAGCGATAATAGCTGAACAAGCAGGAAGAGGAGAGCTGGACACTTTTATCTGCGCTCTCTAACAAGAAGGGCTGCGTCCTTCTGAATCTCACAACACACACACATACACCTGAACCACTCTTATCTTCACTCCCTACACACTAACATTCCTCTGCCTATGAATAGACGTATTCACTGTTGTATTGCTTTGTATATAAATAAAGACCGGAGCGGTAACAGGGCGCGCATCACAGGGCCCCCACTCTGGTGTGAGCGTTCTGTGACCGCCCTTGTATACAAGTGAAAAACACAGCGTCTGTGTGTGTTTCTACCCTTAGACTCTTAGCTGAAGAAGTGTCTTTAGAATAAATCTCTTGACAGTCAGCCTGGCTACAGTGCTGAAGAGAAACATGGGGTTGTTCTTATTTTCTTCAATCAGTGACGAATAGTAAGATGTTCTGGCTTTGCGGAGGGCTTTCTTATAAAGCAGCAAACTATTTCTCCAGGCTAAATGATGATCCTCTAAATTTGTGACACGCCATTTCCTCTCCAGCTTACGAGTTATCTGCTTTAGGCTACGTGTTTGAGAATTATACCACGGAGTCAGGTACTTTGGATTTGAGACCTTAGTTTTCACAGGAGCTACAGTATCCAGAGTCGTACGTAGTGAGGAGGTAAAATTTTTAACAAGATAATCGACCTCTGTTGGAGTAGCGTTCAGATAGCTGCTCTGCTCTGTGTTGGTACAGGCCATTGAAGATGATAACAGTGGGTGGATTATATTCTTAAACTTAGTTACAGCACTTTCAGAAAGACATCTACTTTGATAAAGTCTACTCTCCACTGCTGTGTAATCAATTATTGTAAATGTAAATGTTATCAGGAAATGATCAGACAGCAGAGGGTTTTCAGGAAACACTGTTAAATGTTCAGTTTCTATGCCATATGTTAAAACAAGATCTAGAGTGTGATTAAAGTGGTGGGTGGGTTCTTTTACATTTTGAGAGAAGCCAATTGAGTCTAATAACAGATTAAATGCCATGTTGAGGCTGTCATTTTTAGCATCTACATGGATGTTAAAATCACCCACAATAATTATTTTATCTGAGCTGAGCACTAAATCAGATCAAAAGTCTGAGAAATCAGAGAGAAACTCTGTGTAAGGCCCAGGTGGACGATAGATGATAACAAGTAAGACTGGTTTCTGAGTTTTACAGCTGGGGTGGACAAGGCTAAGCATCAGGCTTTCAAATGAATTAAAAGTCTGTCTTGGTCTTTCATTAATTAATAGACTGGTGTGAAAAATTGCTGCCACACCGCCCCCTCGGCCTGTGCTTCGAGGTTTCTGGTAGTTAGAATGACTCGGGGGTGTTGATTCATTTAAACTAACATAATCATCCGGCTGCAACCAGGTTTCTGTAAGGCAGAGTAAATCGATTTGTTGATCAATTATTAAGTCATGTACTAACAGAGACTTGGAGGAGAGAGACCTAATATTTAATAATCCACATTTCACTGTTTTACTCTTTGGTTCAGATGTGGATACTGTATTGTTCTTTCTTTTTGATTTTTTATGTTTAAGTTGTTTATTGCTGGTTTTTAGTTTGTTTTTTGTCTGTTTGGGAGCTGACACAGTCTCAATGGAGATGGGTTTTTGGGGGGCAGCAGGAGGAGAGAAGCTGCAGAGAGGCGTGTAAGACTGCAACTCTGCTTCCTGGTCCCAACTCTGGATAGTCATATTTTGGGGAGTTTAATAAATTGGTCCATATTTCTAGAAATGAGAGCTGCTCCATCCAAAGTGGGATGGATGCCGTCTCTCCTAACAAGACCAGGTTTCCTCCAGAAGGTTTGCCAATTATCTATGAAGCCCACATCGTTTCTGGGACACCACTCAGACAGCCAGCAATTTAAGGAGAACATGCGGCTAAACATGTCACTCCTGGTCTGATTGGGGAGGGGACCAGAGAAAACTACATTTCAGTTTTATTTGTACAGCACATTCATTTCCGGGGACTTTACAAAAACCAGCACATCCCCATTAAAGGAAAAAAAAAGTTGCAGATTGTAAAATAAGAAGTTTGCTTTAAGGATTTCCTTGAAAAAAGACTAGAGGTGTCACGGCTGGGGAGCAGTCGTGTGGAGTATTGAAAAAAGGATCCAAGATGCAGGTACTGGCTGGGGTGCGAGTGAGTGTTTATTTACAGCGGTGATAAGGTGACAAAAAACAGGAAGAGCAGAGCGGGGAGTAAACAAACCTAAACTGGGAAAAACGAAAGAACAAAACTTAAACCAGACACTCACGGGAGGAGGAGCAAAATGCACAAAGATGGATGGCAGTGAGACGCAGACTGAACACCGGGTTACACAGAGTAGTGATGACTGACACGGAGTAACACAGACGACGCGACAGAGAGCACAGGAAAACACAGGGCTAAAATACACAGGGGAGTAATCAGGGAATGGGCAACAGGAGGGAGACACAGCTGGGAGAAATTGGGCTAACGAGACAGAGGAGAGGTAAAACTGAACACACAGACATGAGACATGAACTTTCAGAATAAGACAGGAAACAGACACAGAGAACCCGACAGGACACTGAACTTGACAGGCAGACTCATGAGCAGAAACAGTGACACCATGGACAGACAGAGGGAACACAGGCAGGCATGAAACAAAAACACTAACACATAGCAAACCTAAACAAAAGGCACAACAGAATAAACGAGAACAAAGAATAATATAAAGAAACACAAAACACTGAGTCCTCAGACTCAGGACCATGACAAGAGGTTGCATCAACTGTAGAATCGTTTTTGTCTGTTCTTTGAACTAAAGCCACAGGTAGGCATGATGGTCCAGTACAAGATGAAGTCACACTGGCTTTCCTTAGAAAGAAATCACAAACTCCAATCATCATCAGTGGTGGACAGCAATCACATTAATATAATGGATGTGAGGATGCATTAGGATCACATCAGTGTCTAATGTGCTTCAGCTGCATTCATGAGTTTAGAGCACATTTAACCAATCAAATCAACCTCACTCGAACCATTTAACATAGACAGATTGATCGATTTATTCTAATCGCTGTAGCATCCAGACTCCAACATGAAACCTAATGGCATTAATGCAGCTCTATGGGCAGAAATCTGTGCCATCAGAAACTGAATTTGAATAAGTTAAATTTGAATTTGAATTACTCGGATTGAATCTGAATTGTAACTTGAATGAAAGCTTTTGAAAACTGAATTTGAATTAGTCTAATTTGAAATTGAATTTATGGTTTGAAAATGAATTGATTTGCTTTGAAACTGCATTTTATCCTTTAAAAATTCAGCTCTCGAATAATTTCAGATTCACTTCTCACCATTCAGTTTCAGTTCTACAATTCAATTTCAGTTCCAAAATTCAGTTTTTTGGGACTTACATCCGGTTCCGGTTCAAGCGCAGATTAATAGAACTACAGACTGATAGCGTTACTGACGGAATCTACAGCGTCTTGAGCTGAATTAAGACTTCAGAAGTCATTCGTCACGTCGAATGACCAGCGGATAAACTCTCAGGTTGGTAATAAATGTATTACATGTATAAGAACAAGCGTCATGTTAACAATTGATAGCCGTACAGTAACCTTTATGCTTATTGTAGCTGCTAGCTAAAAACGCTAATTTAGCGTAGTTTGCCCTGAATTCAGCTTTGACAAACAAATATGATCGACTGTTTCTAGTAGAATTCCAAAGTTGTCATCTTGTACCCTGTCAGAGCCCTGTATGCTTGCAGAGACCCCTACAGTAAGGAAACATGCAAAACGGTGTCCAAACCTTTGTATTTGAGCTTTATTTATGTCTTACACAGCATCCCAACTCTTTAGCTAACTTAATAACTTTAGCTAAAGTGAATAGTTCGTCTAATTCATTAGTGCAGCTTTACTGGATCACCTCTGTTTGAAGTAATATAATATGATATACAACTATCACTGAAACAGCGAACTTTGTAAATAAACAACACTTCTCATTCTCTAAACGTTTGGCCACAGCTGTAAATTACACTATCAGTGCTTTTTCACTCTTGACAATAATTACATTTCTAAATTCTCTTTGTGCATTTACAGGTAAACAATAGCTAATATTTTATCTAAATGACTGCTTTGTCTTTGAAAAGGTGAAGAGCCTGAGGCCAGTGACACTCCAGTTCTACTCTAAGTACATCCTTACGGTGGCTCACAGGACAAGGCGACATTCCTGTCCTGCCAGAAGAGAAGAGAAACTTCAGAGTCTTCATGAAGTTCAACCACACCTGTCATATGGAATATGACAGGGGTCTCAAACTCCATTCCTCAAAGGCCGGTGTCATGCAACTTTTCCATGCCCTCGAGGACTGGAGTTTGAGACCCCTGCTGTATGGTGTTCATGCAGTTTTCTACCCCACAGTTACAGCATGTCTGACTGCCTGTTCAGCATATGCAAAAATATGAGTTTAAGCATGTGATGACAAAGGCCTTCCATTATGGTGTTTGTCATCACATGTCACAGACATCTGGATGATCATTTGGAATAAACAAAAAACTTGTTACTTCATCTTTTATCTTTATTATTATTATTGTTCTTATTTTACATTTTTCAAGTTAGGCATTGGGTTTATTTGTAGTAGTCCTTTCCAGCTTCTCTCCCTCTTCCATATTACTGTGTCAGCTTGTCAGCATCTATTTGGGGTTGGGAGTGGAACAGGAAGTAAGGAACAGAAAGTGCCATTTAAACCAGGAGAGGTTCTTATATTTCAGAAGAAGGGATTAATTCAAAAGAAATGACCTCAATGCCATATTTTATTTAGGAACCCTAGAGAGCACTTTGCAAAATAACACATTCTTATAATTTCACCCTCAGATGAGCCAGGCTACGACTGTCAGGGAAGGTGATGTAGGTACAGAGCATGTGAGAGTGGTTAAGTTAATGTCTCTTGTCTAGATGAAGGCACAGGAGGGATCAATGGCACGGCGTAGAGATTCAGTATCTTCAGTCTTCAGTGGACACTCCATTTCTGGCACAAAACACCTGTAAAAGATGGTCAATTTAGGAGGTGACCCGACAACTTCAGCCTGTCAAACATAGCAATGGAGCAGTATGTTTAAAAAAAAAAAAAATCTAATTAAGCATGCACTCAGTACCCTAAGAATTATTATGGTAGTTAAACACAGTGATAGTTGTATATCATATTATATTACTTCAAACAGAGGTGATCCAGTAAAGCTGCACTAATGAATTAGACGAACTATTCACTTTAGCTAAAGTTATTAAGTTAGCTAAAGAGTTGGGATGCTGTGTAAGACATAAATAAAGCTCAAATACAAAGGTTTGGACACCGTTTTGCATGTTTCCTTACTGTAGGGGTCTCTGCAAGCATACAGGGCTCTGACAGGGTAGAAGATGACAACTTTGGAATTCTACTAGAAACAGTCGATCATATTTGTTTGTCAAAGCTGAATTCAGGGCAAACTACGCTAAATTAGCGTTTTTAGCTAGCAGCTACAATAAGCATAAAGGTTACTGTACGGCTATCAATTGTTAACATGACGCTTGTTCTTATACATGTAATACATTTATTACCAACCTGAGAGTTTATCCGCTGGTCATTCGACGTGACGAATGACTTCTGAAGTCTTAATTCAGCTCAAGACGCTGTAGATTCCGTCAGTAACGCTATCAGTCTGTAGTTCTATTAATCTGCGCTTGAACCGGAACCGGATGTAAGTCCCAAAAAACTGAATTTTGGAACTGAAATTGAATTGTAGAACTGAAACTGAATGGTGAGAAGTGAATCTGAAATTATTCGAGAGCTGAATTTTTAAAGGATAAAATGCAGTTTCAAAGCAAATCAATTCATTTTCAAACCATAAATTCAATTTCAAATTAGACTAATTCAAATTCAGTTTTCAAAAGCTTTCATTCAAGTTACAATTCAGATTCAATCCGAGTAATTCAAATTCAAATTTAACTTATTCAAATTCAGTTTCTGATGGCACAGATTTCTGCCCATACAGCTCATTAGCTCATTATTTGCATAAAATTCATGCTACTATTGTCACTAGGAACTTTTGTATTTACACCAGTGATTTAAAAAATGAAGAAAAGGAAAAATAGTTTAAAACTTCAAAATTAAGACTGACATTGTATAAAATATTTTCAGCTGTGTGATTCTGTTTTTGAATTACCTGGTTAAAAAAAATCTTAACACCACATCATTGTGCACCATCTAGCGATACAAATTACTATTAAATACAGCCTAATTTCCTAATCACTATTGTTTTAGATGTAAAGTCATAGATCTTTTATTTACATTTACAAGTTTTGTCATGCTCTCATACTGTTACCTCATCTCCTTTTCTTTACTTGTTTTGCTCTGTCTCCTCTCACAGGGAGAAGATGATCTGCAGGATCCTGCTGCTCACCATTCTCACCTCATGTGTCTCTGGTTAGTTTACAGCCAGTGGCGTGTCCAGCGGCCCCAGGCCACCCCGAAGCTAAAACAATACATTTCAATGAAATATCAAATGTACGATTATGTTTTCACAGTGAAGCTCAGATATCTGAGTGTAAGTGAATGCAGCATCGGCTTCTGCACTATGAGAATCACGTTAGCAAAGGTAGGAGAGCCAAGCACGAAACACGGCATCGCAGAAAACAATTTTTCGGCGAAGATTAACAGGTTAACATAGCTGGCCATCGGACATACCGGTCATTTGGCCGGTGGGTGGATGACTTTTTTTTTTTTTTTTTTGTAACGGCATGAACAATGAGAGGTGGTGGATTGGCTAGATGCTGGCCGATGTGTAAAAATAACTCAGTTGTTTGGTGGTGGTGTAGGAATGTTTAGCTTATTTTAAAGTTTAGAAATGTGTTAGATAGAATGTAGAATTATTGTGAGACACTGACACTGCCCTGGATATAAATAAAGGCCTGACTGTGTCATGAACTTAGGAGTAGATCTTAGGAGACCCTCCCCAGTTGAACTGTGAAAGTAAGACAAAGAGGAGTTAATGCTGAGTGGAAATTCCCCAGAGGATACCTGTGTGGGGGTCTCAACATTTGTATCTTGATAACTGTGGTCTGGAAGGGAGAGGGGTTTTTATGACCCCTAGGGAGTCACGTACCAGAGACACACACAGTGCTTAAACTGTTACACTCACACATCCACATGCACACTCACTCACGTGCACTCACATAGACACGTGGGTACGCGCACACACAGGCACTCACGTGCTCGTGCATACACACAGAGACAGAGTTTGGAGCACACCATGGGGGTTTTATGATGCAGCCGCTTCTATAAAGCTGGCTGTGACTAACAAAGGGGTGAAGATTGTTGCAGAGGGACACCGGCCTCGTCTTCCCTTCTAGAAGTGCATGCTTAAATGAAGATGAATAAAGGTTTTGTGAAAATAACTACTGAGTTCCGGTGCCATCTCTGGATGCCTCGACGAATAAAAGAACCGGGGTAAAAACTGATTTCGTAACAGTGGCTATGGCGGAGCTGAGGCAGCAGGTGGATGAGGGAAGGGGAGGCAGGAGGAGGAGAGACCCGAGGCAGCCGCCAGTCCGAGTGTCAGGTGAACTGAACTTCAGGTAAGAAGTTATGACCTGCAGTCTATCTGGGTCAGATATAAACCAAGTTTAGGTGGAGTTTATTTTCGTTGTGCTGACTTTTTACAGTCAGTTACTGCCTGCTAGCTAGCATGACGGAGTTTCTACACAGCTGGGTGGGTGCTATGATGTCACTGATAGTGAACTTTATTTCATAAGGTTAGTTAGTAGAGTTTCCAATGGCTACTTAAAAAATGGAATGGTCCCTCATTCAGAGAAAATACTACACGTTTCATATTGAGCTGAGAAGAGACGCCGTTTGTCCCGGACTTCAGCTATAATGAAAAAACGACACAAAGCTGGATTTATTCTGCATCTTTATGCTGCAGCTGCATCTTCTCCTCTCATTCTCCCCCCTCTCTCTCCTGTTGCTACTTGAATCACGAAACTGATCAATGATCAGCTGATCGGCTTTTCTCTCTTGTTTGTTTATCGCCCACTTTGCGCCAGAAAGAGGAAACCAGCAGATGTCGCGCTAAACAACAGCAGCACGTTTAAGCTTGATCAGCTGTTGTTAGAATTTATTTAATATTAATTTCTAGTATCAGCTGATGTTTGCTGGAGCCACAGCTGTAAAAGCTGCTGGCCATGATGTCGGTTTGGTTATGTGGTGAAAGGGAAACATGAAGATGAAACCAGGAGATGTCCTTACTGAATCATCAGAGCTGAACAGGTGATGGAGAAACAGGTTTACCTTTTAGGTGACATGAATGAGTTGACGTTATGAACTGTTTCTGAGAGACAAATAACACCAGGATCCTTTTCTACGTAGTTGACAGCTGGTAACTGTGCAGGGGCGGGTCTAGCAAAGTTATGCCAGGGGGCCAGGTAGGGCATTAACAGGGAAAGGGGGGCACAAAGAAATACTTTTCTTACTTATTCTCATTTAAAATATCTAGCTTTTATTTAAATAATTATCTGGATCTTGTGAACAAAGTTTTTATCTAACGTAAAATGTATAGAAATCATACATATACCAAAGGACAGTGTACATCACTGTCACAACAGCGTTTGTTTTCATTCAAAGGCTTTATGGCTTTAATACCTGGTGGGCCGGTCTGTAGTCAAAATGCCCAATTTTTTGTCCCAGTCCAGCCCTGCAGGTTAATACTGGCAGTGTCACCATGCCAGCTGTATTTCATCATCAGCCAGTGTTGTTCTTTATATATCAATATTACCAAAGTTTACCATAAGGCAGCATAGAAAGTATTTACTTGCTTTCAGGTTTTATTCAAATGTTAGTCTTTTCAGTTGTTTCCCCACTTTTTTCCTGAATCAAAATCAAACACCAGTTTGTGAGAAGATTATCTTCTCTTTTTAAAAGGCAGATAAAGTTTTGCATTGGCTAATTTGCCAATTTTATGTTAAAAATGTTTGTATTTTAATATTCAAAAATGTTTTTGCCCTAAACATATGTGCACTATATGTCAGTAAAAATACTATGCAAATATTGCTGTCCTTGAATGCTGAATAAACACTGACAAAGCACTGATTGTATCTTTTGTACGTTATCAATGCAGTATCTAAAAACTTTGCACCGTAGTGGTTAAAATCTCATTCTAATAAGAGTTAAAAGCGCATTCGGTTATTAGGTTTATAGGGTTATTGAATTATGGTTAATAGTTGGTAGAATCTTTTTTTTTAACATTATCTGCCAATTACATCTGCCACCCTTCTCCAAATCTGTGCCCCTACCTGCCCCCCCCCAACAAAAATTTTCTAGACACGCCACTGGTGTGGGGAATTTGGTTTGACATGCTACACAACATTTCAGTAAACATATTTATCACTGCACTCAAGATAAGGCACAAAAACCAACTAGTCTGACTTCATGGTTGTCTAATGCCTTCATAACTTGTAGAGATAGGTGGAGCTGAGCATACTTTCTAGATATAATAATAATAACAATAATAATAATGATAATAATAATAATAATAACAATGATGATTTGCATTTATGTAGCGCTTTCCCACACCCTCAAATTGGTTTACAATTCCACTATTCATTCGCTCTCACATTCACACACTGGTGGAGGCAAGCTACAGTTGTAGCCACAGCTGCCCTGGGGAAGACTGACAGAAGTGGGGCTGCCATATCACGCCATCGGCCCTTCTGGCCAACACCAATAGGCGGTAGGTGAAGTGTCTTGTCCAAGGACACAATGACAGATATTTAAGATCCAAGGCAATACGAAACAGGTGCTGGTAACAATGGCTCTCCAACAGTTCGTGTGCAGTTTCACATTGGTGATCATCTTCTTATGCAAAGGTAAGAAAAGTTTTTTTTTTTGGTTTTTTTTTAACATTTTCTCTTTACTGATGTACAAATGTTCACTATTCTATATAAAATGTTCCAGCTGAATACAAGGAAACATTGAATTTTTCATCAATGTCATTCAGTGTCATATCTAATATTATAATTTAATGAAGCAAGACAATCACTTTGTTATTGTAGGTAGAGTAAAATTTTCAGGTATCTGTACTTAAGCAAATATGATAAAAGAGGCGAAACCGTGCATCACTAGTCAGGGGTTAAAGTAGCCCGGTGTTTTGGGTTTTTTTTGCTTTTCTTTTCTCATTTTACCACAACACTGAAGTTACTCTATGTGTCGACAAGTTATGGTCATGGTACTTGAACATAAAAGGAACATAACAGAGTAACTTGTCGTGGCAGTTAATCTCAAATGCAGTGTTTCTATCAGCTCAACAAACATCAGCAAACACATACTGTCTTTGCTTACATGTAACATTTAAAGCTCACGTGTAAGTTCTCATGTTTTTAAATTAGGCTTATTTCTGTGTCTGGTCAAAATATAATTCCAATTATTTTGTCACGGCTGCCGAGGCGAGCCGTGTGGTGTTGGAGGAAAAGGAGGACCCAAAATGCAGGCAGTGACTGATGATTCGAGTGACATTTATTTACAAATGGTGGAGTGGCAAAAAACAGGCAGTGAGGGAAGAGAGTTAACAGAACAACCTAAACTGGGAAAACTAAATAACAAACCAGAGAACATACGAACGGGGTGAGAGGCAGAGAGAGACGCAGATGAGGAACAGGACACCGTGGAACACAGACGAACCGGCAACAGGCAGGAGAACACACAGGGCTTAAATACACACACCAGTAATCAGGGGATGAGAAACAGGAGGGCAACACAGCTGGGAGAAATCAGAGCTGACGGGACAGGGGAAACGTAAACTGAACACACTCACATCAGACGGAGACCTTCACAATAAAACAGGAAACTCACAGACACAGAACCAGACAAGACACTGAACTAAACAGACAGATTCACAAACAGACAGTGTGACACCATGGACAGACGGAGGGAACACAGAGAAGTGGGGGCAGGCAAGCAAAGAACAGAAACCTAACAAATGGCAAATCACAACAGAATACATACTCGGAATGAACAAAAGCATAAGGAAACACAAAACACTGAGTCGGCAGGCTCAGGACCGTGACATATTTGAATGATTTTCTGGAATAAATCTGTTCTAATGGGCAGCAGGAGGCATCTAATTACAAATAAACAAAATATTAATGTCATAGTCCCTCAGAGTTAGGTCACAGTGTAGCAGAGATGAATTTGAAGTTAAGCTGATGACTCTTAGATTCATTCACTGAATCCTGCCGTTATACCAGCCGAATAGTGTCTAATATAAATACAGTTATTACATGACTATAGCACAAGGTACAGCTAGCTTTACTCGAAATAGCTGGTAGAATTGCTGTCATTCAGACAAGAATGTTCTTCAAGTTTCAAGTTTGGTTTTAACCTTTTTTTTCCTTCTGTCAGCTGTACAGTAATTACAAAAAGAAACAGTACCATCAACAGTTGTTTCAATGACAAAGGTTTTTCTTTGAACTATTAAATTATTCTGTTACATAAAATCTTCCAGTTTTCTGACACAGAGAGGGAGTGAGATAACTGGAGGAACCATCTGTGTATCATGTGGATACCTCAGTCTAATGTTTAGATGCTCAGCTGTTTTGGGTTGATACTTCTCAAAATAACATTTGCATAACTGCCAGTACTCAAGATTTCCCAGTAGAGAGTTGTGTTGATCACAGTTATCTCTCAACTCTGTTTGTTTTTATTGTTGTGGCTGATCAGTGTACTCACTGTTTAACTGTTGTCTCCTTCCTTTTGTCAGAATGTGGGAGCAAGCCTGGGAACAGCAGCAGCATTATCACAGGTCAAGATGCAACACCAGGAAGTTGGCCCTCGTATGCTGCTATAGTTATAGTTGGATTTCAGTTTGGAGGGTCTCTGATCAACGACCAGTGGGTGCTGACAGCTGCGTCCTTCATTCCACTGTGAGTTGCTGCTGCAAGTTTACTCTTTTGTTGACACTATAATGATCTGTAATATTTATGTGCAGTAAATGAATACCACACATCCTTCTGTTAAGATTTCCTCACAGCCAGCTGTGATGAGCCTTTGGCTAACATTTAAAAACAACAGCTGTTGACCAAAGTGCTGAACTGCAATGCACGGCGATGTCTGTATAACAATGAAAAGAGATGCCACATTTGTTTAAAATTAAATCTGCTGACTGCTTAGTACTGTCTTAATGATCAACATCAGGTGCTTTAAAAATAATCTTTTTTGTGCTTATGTGTGTGTCAAGTGACACACTAACAGAGTGGGTTCCAACTGTGTATCTGGGAGGTTACAACCTGTCAGGTTCAAACCCAAATCAAGTGAATCGAACAGTGGAAAACATCATCTGCCATCCTGAATTCGACTTCACAACTCTTGAGAACGACATATGTCTTCTGAAGCTGTCAGCTCCTGTGAATTTCACAGACTACATTCAGCCGATCTACTTACCCTCAGAAAACAGAACTTTCAACAACGAGCGCAGCAGCTGGATTATCGGTTTGGTTTATAATAGTAAGTTATAAACTTTTTATTTTCTTTAACAGCATTGTGTTGGAGTCTTTGGGTAGACCTGATCTTTGATTTCTCTCCAATTAGGTGATGGTACTTTCACCAAAACCCTGCAGGAGGCAAAAGTACCAATAGTGGAAAACAATGAGTGCAAAGGCATCTTTCAAGGGAGCTATCCCAAGATTACAGAGAACATGATCTGTGCTGGAGACAACGATTCATGTTTGGTGACTATAACGTTTTTTGTTTGTTTGTTTTTTATGTATTTATTATGCAATCTATCGTTCACTGATAATCTCTTGCTTTTGATCACACTTTGATTTATTGTTTTGCTGTAGTTGTCCATAGATATAATATTCATGTTCATGTTTTATCAAAGGTTTTTTAAAGCTAATTAATTTTAAATTCAACACATTAGGTTGAATTTTAAAAGAACGGAGTTCCTTACTGCAACAGGTCAGCCAGATAGAGTAGTTTTACTAGAATCAATATTTGGAAGCTCCAGATGATGCTGTTAATATCAGTTCTTTTGTCCATTTTCTCGCCTTTCAGAATTTCAGTTTAATTCAAATTCATTGCAGTCTGTCCTTAGAAGACACTTTTCACTTTTTATGTCACTTTCGGTGTAGGGAAATCTTATGAATTGTGTCATAGTTTTGTTTGACAAATCTATGTGACTGATTAACTGGCAGCAAAAAACACCAGTTTCCATTTTATACATTCAGTTTGAAGGAACCACCATGGGTTATTCAGCCAACCTTAGCACTAAAAAAATGGTAACAAAAAGGCTTTTTTAAGTAACCACAGTACTCACTGGTTTATATACTCTATGTGTAAAAATATACCCGGTGGCTTCATAATGTAGTGGTTAACAACCCCCCCAACATGCTCACTAACAAGATTTCTTATTCTCGAACAAAAGGAAACACAAATTGTGTCAGGAAGGGTGTCTCATATAAAAAAAAAAAAAAAAAAGTCAAAATTGTACAGTATATGTGGCATTGTGTCTGCTGTGTAAAAGTATGCATAGACTGTATATAAATGATAGACATACAGATATAGCCACTTAAAATGGCCGCCTGGTCCTTGACAGGACCATGGTGGAAACCAGATCATCTTGTAGGACTGTGAAAGTGTGACAAAATGTTGAAGTAGAAAAAGATCAGTAAGGAGGGAAAAGGACAGATAGAGGGTCTGTGGCCACCACACACGAAATCAATCCCTTTGTGTTTGTTGCTTCTTCTTCAGTGCACCTGTCGTCACTTTCATTTACACCAAATGAGCTGAAGTGGTCACAGTGGTTTATGTTTACTAAATGAAATGATTGATATCCCTGAAGTTTTACTGACTTCGTGTTATACCATGATAATCAAGTGTTCTGTTAAATTATTTGAGAAGTGTATAAAAGAGTTACCGAAAACAAATCATTGTTTAACAGGTGGATGTTGCTGAAGGCTGACCTCTAAGAGACACACATCTGTCCAAATAACTTTATCAATTTCTTTCCACAGTTTACGTATGGGGCGCCACTCATGACCAAAAGTGAATCAGTCTGGCTCCAGAGTGGAGTTTTGAGTGTCAGTGCATGCGGTGCATTTCCTTCAGTCTTCACTCGTGTGTCCCCATACCAGAAATGGATCAGTGACACAGTTACAGGGACAGCACCAAGGTTTGTCACCTTCACCTCCCCAGACAATTCAACATCACCAACAACCACTGCTCCAAAGATGTGACAGTGTGTCTCGCTGTGGTGAAAACCTGATCCACTTCACTCACTTCACTGAAGTCTGTGTTCTTGTTGTGTTGCTCCACGTGTTTGCTGGAACTGTTGGGAAGTAGATCAACACATTTACTCAAGTTGTTTCCATACAAACATGAAGTACTTTACCTGACATTTTATAACTTCAAGATGAACACTAGCCTTTGATTCTACTATATTTGGGCCAACAGTTTTGTTTTTCTTTAGCAACTTTATCATTTTAATCTGGATTTTCTTTTCTATATGTCTATCTGGATTTGCTATACTTTCTTTAAAATATTTTAGTTACCTAATCATTGTCATTAAGAAATCAATCCTTTCTTAAATAATATTAATTATTTAATTCTGAGGAATAATATTTTAAGATGTTGTTATCACACCCTTATTTCTATTGTTTGTCAAAACCTTATGCAAATTAAATTCATTCAAATCTTCTTTTGTGATCATTTCTTTCCAGATTTTTAATAATTGAATAGTTTATTATATATTCTTGTGCATTTTCCTACTTGCAAACTGTAGAACAAGAAGCAAACCGTTCCAGGGTGAAACTGGGGAGCCCATGGCACACCCATGTTTCTGCCTGTAGGACTTTTGTCAAAGCTGGAAAAACACCTAAAGAAATCTCCAGCCGATCCAGGAGAGAAGGACAACCGCTGCCCAGGCGAAAACCTGTAGTGATCCCATATTTGTCAGGAGTATCGGAACAGTTGAGACGCATTTTTTCTAAACACAGCGTCTCTGTGGCTTTTAAACCCCAAAATACGCTGCGCCAAAAACTGGTCCACCCCACGGATCGGGTCCCCCGACACAAACAGAGTAACATAGTGTACGCTGTTAAGTGCCAGGAGGATTGCCAGGATTTATACATCGGGGAAACCAAACAACCTCTAGCGAAGCGCATGGCACAACACAGAAGAGCTACCTCGTCAGGCCAGGACTCTGCAGTCTATTTACACCTACAGGCCAGTGGACACTCTTTCAATGATGGAGATGTACACATCCTGGACAGGGAAGAACGCTGGTTTGAGCGCGGAGTCAAGGAGGCCATTTACGTGAAAAGGGAAAGACCATCTCTGAATCGAGGAGGGGGCCTAAGGGTACATCTTTCGCCATCTTACAATGCTGTGATTGCAGCCATTCCCCAACTCTCTGTGAATGGTACTCATGGCCATTGATCAGTGGTTGTTGATCAATGGTCATGAGAATTTGCATAATTCTGATTAAGGAACTGACCTCACAGCCCATTGTTCCTTCAGTGGGCTGGTTTCAGTCATTATGCAAATGTACTGTTTATAAGGTTTGGGGAAACCTGCAGTCAGCTGAGACTGAAGAAGTCACTTGGATGAGTGACGAAACGTTTCTCCCACAAAACGCTACGTCCAGATGAACAGATTCAACTTTTGGAGATTTACTTTCCTGGATGATTGAGAATGCATCAAGACGTAATAAAACATAATTTTCTTGTTTTTTGAATGTATTTGTCTGTACATATGCATATTTAGATTGTTAAGATACATTCACAAATGTATCATGATTTCACAAATATCTGTCCGTTATTTGACAGATTGAACTGTTAAATCCAAATGTAATGCTATGGAAAATATATGAAATGATTCTTATAAACTTTCTTAACATCAAATAATTATTACTATTATTGTTATTTAGGGCGATCGTGGCTCAAGAGTTGGCAGTTTGCCTTGTAAAGAGGTTGCTGGTTCGAGCCCCGGCTCGGACACTCTCGGTCGTTGTGTCCTTGGTTAAGACACTTCACCTACCGCCTACTGGTGATGGCCAGAGGGGCCGATGGTGCAATGTGGCAGCCTCGCCTCTGTCAGTCTGTCCCAGGGCATGCAATCCATTATTATTTAAACCAACTGTTAACTGTATATTTCGGTACATTTAAGTATCATTATTCATACTGCAACATTCATTGACCTTGTTTATAGGTAATTTCATTGTTTAATCACATTAAAATGTTCCTAATTTAATATTTAAAAGTACTTGAAAAAGGCAAAATCCCATGTAAAATTAGGGCAACAAACTGTATTGTCATTACTGAAAATAACCGTATTTTTATGAGAAAGTTATTTTCTGTTATTTTATGGTATTATTTTGGCGCCCCAGCTGCCTGAATATTACTGTTTTTCTAGGATATTTTTTTACCTTGACACAACACCTGTCTTGGCAGCATCTAGCGAGGTTCCAAGTGCTTTAAGGTTGAACTCCAGACCACCAACAGGTCTCGCACACAACAGCCGGTCTATCAAGTGACACATACTGCTCCGACAAGCTAAGGTCACTAGCTGGGTTACACCATGTCGCAATTTTTATGAGGTGCTTTTGTGATATTTAATGGATCAGATTAATTTTTTTTTTCTTTCCGATATCTGATCCAGTAATTTAGGTCAGGATCGGACCGATACCGATACTGTATATCAAAGGAGTTTGCAAAGAAAAGCGTCTGGACTTCTTTAAGTTGCTTGAAGACGTTTCACCTCTCATCCGAGAAGCTTCTTCAGTTCTAAGGTCAAATGGCCGAGAGTCCCAGATTTAAACCCAGTGGGAGTATCCCCCCAAGGACGGACAAAGGACCCCCTGGTGATCCTCTAATCACATGCGCCAAGGTGTGAAAGCGGGTGTGGGACCTAATCAGCCAGGGTTTCGGGTGAGCTCATAGTGAAACCTGGCCCCACCTTGTCATGTGAATTCCTGAGGTCAGATGGCCCAGGATGTGAGTGGGCGTTAAGGCGTCTGGGGAGGGAACTCAAAACTGGATCATAGATGGCAGACAGTTGGTGTCGTAAACCACCGCCTCTGTTCAAAGATGGTCGCTCACAGTGGACATAGATGGCCTCTTTCACTCCTCTTTCAAACCATCTGTCCTCTCTGTCCAAAATGTGAACATTGGCATCCTCGAAAGAGTGACCTTTATCCTTAAGATGCAGGTGGACTGCTGAGTCTTGTCCTGTGGAGGTGGCTCTTCTATGTTGTGCCATGCGCTTGTGAAGTGGCTGTTTGGTCTCTCCAATGTAGAGGTCTGGGCATTCCTCGCTGCACTGTACAGCATACACCACATTGTTCAGTCTGTGTTTCGGAGTTTTGTCTTTCGGGTGAACCAGTTTCTGTCTGAGTGTGTTGCTGGGTCTGAAGTACACTGGGATGTCGTGCTTGGAGAAAACTCTCCTGAGTTTCTCTGATACACCGGCTACATAGGGGATGACAAACTCAGAGAAACTCAGGAGAGCCAGCTGAGAGCTGGGTTGTCTGTTTTGTTTTAGGTCACCAGGCAGAAAAGTTAAAACTTAGTTTCTTGTCTTGGAAAAAAAAAAGAAAGAAAAAAAAGGAGGTTTTGTGTTTCTCAGCAAAGAACAACTACAATTTCATTTTCTGTTTTTGAGAAAGGAGAATTTAAAATAATAGCAATAATAATAATAAAACAAACAAAGAGTGATGTTTTGTTTAAGTGGTGAAGACAGCTAATACTGCAAAATACCGTCTAGTGCATGATCTGTGAGCAATAAATGAAATCATCTTATTTATCTTTAAATAAACTCCAATTATGGAGACCTGAAGTCACGTACTTAGGGCACACCCTCAGGTGAAGGCAGAAAGCTACTAAACAAAGAAAAGAAGCCATACAAAATGCGCCACAGCCAGTCACATACTTTCTGACTCTTAGTGAGCCTGAGTTATGACCTTGGCTCCCTGTTTTTCTGCTTCCACCAAGGGTGGGAGTGAAGCTCCCGTGGCATGTGCTCTGTTCTCCTTACTATCAAAGTAAAAAAAGAAAAAGAAAAAAAAAGGCCCTGACTCTCTGAACACAATATTCTCTTCATAACTCGGCAGTATGAAATGTCATGAAACAGTGTAACTCACTCACAATAAATCAGCAGTATAGGATAATACAAACCTATTTTATAAATCTAATGATTTTCACATTTTTTTAACTCAAAAGTATGATGCAAACTAAAACTACATACTGATTACAAAAGGAGTATGATGTGGCCTACAGCACTATCTGATTCACTCATTTTGATTACAGGTGCAATGTAATATATAACGGCATAATAATCTTACAACTGCTACAAGCACATTTACCTTTCTTAACACACGCGAGAGAAAGGCAACTGTTTAAAAAAAAAAATGCCCTTTTGGGTGAGAGAGGCCCACAGGCCCTACATGCAAACGTACTAACACACATACATGCAATGAAGAACAGCTTAAACTATAGCACACACTATACATGCGCCTATATCTCTCATTGGTGTTAAAACAGGAAAAACATAACAGAGTTTTGTTATCAAATGCTGAATTTGTCCACTGCTGACATTTAACTCTCCAGCTTGCAGAAACGTTCGTGAAAACAGAGAAGAATAAATTAAAGACACAGAGAGAGTCTGGTATGACCAAGCAGTAATCAGACAATAAATTTAGTTGGTAATACAATAAATTGTGAGATGTTTTCTGCTTGACTGATGCAGCACAAGTAATTTACTGTATGAAGAACATTCTCCTTTGTGATAATATTTTGAACATGCATTTCTGTTGACCTATCATCTTAGTGCATTATAAGCTGATATGCAAATTCATTGATTGATACTAGATTTGAAAAAATAACTGGATTATAAATAAGTGAATAAGATGTAACAACGGTTGAAATTAGTTTCTTATTTCTAGTGTGTGGAGGAAGGATTTATCATGGCACACATCTGTTTACATGGGAGGAAACTCCTTATGTGATACGACATTTAGCAATTTGCTTCTGATGTTCAGCACATCAGAAGGATGACTCTGAAATTACAAAGGGAAACAATTTTGCTGACAAAGCTGCAAAAACAGCAGCCATAGCAACCACAGTCTTACTAACAACCAGGGGCGATTTTAGCCCATTTTGGGGGTGCTGAAGCAATATACAGCCAAGCCCCTTTTTCAGAGCTGTAAACAGACATGCACATAAGCACATACACACACATACACACAAGCACATACACACAAGTAAATATTGTATATATTTATTTTTTTTATATAAAAAAAATTAAAATCAATTGCTGACATCTGGAGAAACTCATAGGAGGTAAAAACAGGAGGGTATACATCAAAAGGAGCAAAACATCGACGGCAGAAAAGTTTAGGAACGGGAGCGAGAGCGGCTGTGACGGGTGAGTAGCGGGGCGATCCTCTGCCACGACCACGGGAATTGCTGCGACTCCGGCTGGCGCTCCGATATATTTACTAATAGTCCAAAGGTGAGGTAGAGAGTAGTGGGTAACAGGCTGAAGGGGACTGCAGAAACTTTAACTGTCAGGTTAACTGTCATTGCTTCAGCACCCCCAAAATGAATCAAAGCACCCCCAAAGATTTCTTACTTTTTTGACAATATTTGCTGTTTGTGGGACACACTACTAAAAATATAAAAAGCATACAGTACGTAATTGAAATGGAACATTTTAACAACAAAAGTATAGATAACCCCTCCCCCCTCCGAAAATGGTTTGTTCCAGCTCGTCTTTCCCCTACTCTGGCTCTAGCTCCGTTGCTGCCAGAGCGATTGGCAGCGATTTGGTTATTTGCCTTTTGGTTGAAAGCACACTGGGAGAGGACTTTTTTATTAGTGATCTAAATAGTATTTTATTTAATCTAATTGAATACAATCTATTTGTGTGTGATTGTCAGTCCAAAGAGGGAGAGAGGAAAGAGGGGAACATGAGGAGAAAGTACAAGGTCAGGAAGAACCAGGTAAGAAAACAGACAGGGAACAGTGACAGGCAAAACAGAAACTGTTAAACTGGCAAAGAAAAAACCCAACTAATTTTACTCATACAATCCGGAAGTTGTGTTCTCCCTATATTAAAGCTGCTATACAGAATATGCAAAACAAACTGGGTTGTCAGCCCTGGCACTGCATTACCATATTGAACTTCAGTCAGAGGAAGTCACGGCTGCCAAAAACGTTTTGAAGCTCAAGAGTGAGGCTGGTGCCATCCCAGATATGTTAACATTGTACAATCTTCTGGATAATCGGATCTTCCCCACACTGAAAACTGTTATTCAGGTTGCCCTCCCAAACCCAGTTAGCAGCTGTAGCTGTGAGAGGTCTTTTAGTGTCTTGAGTCAGCTCCATACCTGGTTGAGAAGGACCATGGGTCAAAGCAGACTCCAGCACCTGGCTGTGATGTCAGTTGAGAAAGAGATGCTTGAGAGACTTGACCACCAAAATGTGATAGACAGATTTGCCAACCTCAAGGTGAGGCACATAGGTTAAAAGAAAAGAAAAAATCTGCAGGGCCATAGTAGTATCTGCGCTAAAGATCTTTTCATACATTGTATACATTGTACCAGAGGCCAAGGTGTCTCCATTTTTCAAATTTTTTAATAATATTTTGTACATTTCAAGGACTCTTCTATTTTTGGAGTGTATTTTTTATGTATCTGTATTATATTATACATACACTTTAAAAGTGAATCTCTGTTCAAAAAATGCACTCAGTTTACTTTTTACTCACTATGAGCATCATTCATTATTCTCCCGCAGTTATTAAGGTTAGGATATGTTTTTTTTTTTTCAAATTCCAATCCATTCTTCTTTAGCAGTAGTCGACTTTAGCAGCATTTAAATAACCTTTATCAGATTTTATGGTTTTGTTACAAACTTTTCAAAAAAGTGTTTTGCTTTTCTTTCACAAATGTGGGGGATTAAATTGTGTTAAAATGTACAAAACAGTGATGTCATGTTTTGTGACGAGGACCCAGGCACAGAGAGACTTGATGAATTTAAGAATCTTATGATTTAATAAAGAAATTTGCAGACTTGCACAGAGATGGTAAAATTATGATGACTGATAACAGAGACGAAGACAACAGACGACAAGGACAGGGAGGAACAGGTTTAAATGCACCAACTAGACAGTCAGAGGGAACTCGGGACAACTGGAGACATTTAAGGATGCAGGGACTGACAGAGACAGGGAAGAAGTCTCATCGTGATGAGTAAAGTTTACCTTGCCTGGATGGGCAGCTCTCTGGGTGCTCAGCACCCCCAAAGCTCTGATCCTAGAATCGCCCCTGGTATATCGGATCAATCCATCCCTATTTTATAGACACTGGAACAAGTGTTTGTATATTTTTTGATCTTTTAATTTTTATACATTTTTTGTTCCTATTTAATGATATAGAATAATTGTGTCTCAAAAAATAAAGTGATATTATAATAACAGTTTTTGTTAGCGTATGATTTTTCTTGCTAGAAGATTATCATCTGTTCATGCTGCCCCAACATAATGCCAGCGCATTTTGGGGATTGCATGGGCACCCATCGGTTTTCTATTGCCCATTCGCTGGGAGTAAAGGCTCCCTCCGTTTGCAAAGTGCGCCTGCTTCTTGCCACTCAGGGAGGAGAGGGGCAGGGCAGTGGGGGATTCTCTGGCTGGCTGTAGCGGCATCTAATAACTAGCTCCCAAAATAAAAACAAACGCAACTAGGGCTGTCAACGTTAACGCCGTCATCAGGATTAATGTAATTAAAATTTTTAATGCAATTAATCCATTTGGAACGCAGAATGACTCAAAATCCCTGAAATGTCTCTGTCAATGGATTTCGGGCAGTTGGGTTGATCGCGTTAAACATTTTAATCGCGTTAATCGTGATGACAGAGTTAGCACGTTAATGTTGACAGCCCTACAACAAACACAAACACTGAAGACATTATGATATAGACTTATAATTTGCACTGATCTATTTTCTAAATTCTATCAGACACATACGTGAAAAGTGAACATGAGGGTCCTTGGTGCGCCTGCTTGCTGCTGCTGCTGCTCACACACAACCTGTCAAAAGGGGAGGAGGCATGCTGATTCCAAATAGTGCACCTTTCATTTATAATATTGTCAATCCAAGCACATCATGTATTAATTATTTTTTGTTGGTTGTGGGAAATCCCCCCCTCCCCTCCAAAAAAACCCTATACAGGGTATAGGTCTATTAGTTTATTAGTTTATGTTGTGGGGTTGAGTGTTGACGCTGGAGTGCAAAATTACTGATGGAAGATGGACGAGAAAAAGTCAAAGCCATCAGGTCCTCCGTTTAACAAACAAGAGAAAAGAAGAAGAGAAACGAGCAAAAGATAAAGGTAAATAGATGTGTCTTTGGATAATGGCAGGTATTATATATGTCCAAAAAAGGATAACATTGAATTGCTAGGGATTGGGAAAACCTTTCTTTACCTTTATAAGCCACTTGGCTATGATAGTAAACAGTAGATAGACTGTCATGGTTCTGGGTCAGTTTTGACCCAGTATTTTGAGTTCTTATGTTTTAATAATAATAATAATAATAATAATAATAATAATAATAATGGATTGCATTTATATAGCGCTTTTCAAGGCACCCAAAGTGCTTTACAATTCCACTATTCATTCACTCTCACAATCACACACTGGTGGAGGCAAGCTACAGTTGTAGCTATAGGCTATATATTACATGGTTTCTTGAGGGGAGGGAGCATATGCAGGTATAAGAAACAGTGACAAATGGTCAGACTGACCCAGATGTGGCAGAGGTCTGGCCCTGTAGCCCATTTTGATGTTGGAATAAACTTTGTCCAGAATCTTGTCACCCCTAGTGGCATTTGGAGATTTGTGTTTTTAAGTCTGCATGATTAAAGTCCCCTGCTATGATATGTACAGCATCAGGGTATATGCTCTGTTTTTTTATTGATGTTTGTATGCAGAAGTGTGATCGCTGAGTTAGCATTAGCATCTGGAGGAATATAAACGGCTGTTATTATGACAACGGGGATGGGCCTGCATTTGACAGTCAAATATTCTATGTTCGGTGAACAGTGATGATCACTGTGTTAGTACACCAGCAGTTGTTCTCATACATACAGAGCTCCCTTCCTTTACGCTTACCGCTGATTATAGGTTTCCTGCACCTGCTAAATTCCACTTTAACCTCTGACTGTACTTATTTTCCCAATTAAACGCAAATGTCAAGAAAAGAAAATAGAGATATTTCTTTCCTTCATTTTCTCTGCTTTTGTTCTATTTAACTTTTTCAAGCTGACTACAATTAGAATTAAAAATTAGACTAAACTAAAAGGCTTCTTAAGATCTTTTATAAACACTAACAAATTTTTGTATGTTTTCTGATCTTTTCATTTTTGACCCTTTTTCTTTCTTTTTCATGATATAGCATAATTGTGTCTTACAAATAAAGTGATATTAGAATGATGAATGAGTCAAAACTTTCCAGCATTACTCCTGTGCAGAACTGCCCATTCAGGTATTGTCAGTTTTGTAGCTAGCAGCAGATGGTGGGAGTTGATGGTTTCTGTTTGCATGTGATTTTTCTTGCTAGAAGATTATCATCTATTTTTATGTTATCTGTGTGAACGTCATAAAAACATGAACACTTTCAAAGCCAAAGGCAATAGTAAAAAGTAATGTTGTTAGACCTGTTTAGACTGCACTGGGAAATCTATGTTGTAATGTACTTTTTCAGTTCTATACTTTTGAATACATTTTACATCTGAAAGCAGTGCATACACACTTACAATGCATATACATTTAGTGTGTTTCAGCATAGCTGTCACAAGATGCTGTGTAATGACAGCTTTAATATGTCTTATGTGAGTTTGTAAATAGAAATACATTCATCGCTTTCTTATAATTGAATCAAAACTAACTGTAGAAGCAATAGTAGGAAAAACACACTTCATACATACTCTTTAAAAAAAACAATAAGGCAACAAAACTTTCTCCTATTGGTTTTTGCCCATATTTGAAAAAATACATTTGCAGGGGGCTAAAAATATCAAAGATCATCCTTTGAGGGTCGCAGGAGAACTGGGTGCACCCGAGACAGGTCGCCAGTCTGTCAGGTCACCAGCAGGGCTAACACAGAAACAAACAACTATTTACACCCACAGCCAATTGAAGATTACCAATTAAGGTAACCCCACTAACTGCACATCTTTGTAATATGGGAGGAAGTCAGAGTACCCAGAGAGAACCCACACACACGCAGGGAAAATCTGATTCAAACCCAGAAACTTCTTGCTGCGAGGCAAAAGTGATAACCACCACATCACAATACTGCCCTCAGACAAGAATAATAATGCCCAGAATTGGCTGACACACCCAACATGATCTGCAGCTCTATCCTACATCCAATGTTTTTTGGGACATACACTGGTAGAAGAATCAATGTGTTACTCTCACAGAGCTTCTAACTCATGATATTTCACCTGATTCCATGTTACCAGTACTTTTAGTGCCAGTAGTGAAAGATAAAACTGGGAAAATATCTAGTATTTATAACTATAGTGAGAACACACGGGGAACACAGCTGAAAGTAAAACAGGAAGTACACAGAAACGCAGACTGGAGGGAGAAAGAGAACATGGAGGAGCACGAAGGAGAGAGGACACGATGAGCTCGGGAACATAGATGAACACAAGGAGGAGAACAAAGAATAAGAATCAGAATGTCTTTATTGTCATTGTCACAGGTGAAACAAAATGAAAAGTGGTCCCCAATCAGTGCGTAATCGCTAAAAATATAAAAATATAAATAAAACAGTAAAATTCAATAAAATCAATAAATGAAATACTTAAAGTGCTAATAAGAATAGTATGAGCAAACATTTGCATACATTCCCACATACATGCTTCAGTGAGTGCATAGATTAATTCAAGTGTGGCGTGATGGACATTTTTTTAGCTGAGCAGTAATCCACGAAAAGCATCCACACATAGCTCCCATGCCCCTCTAGGTGTGTTACGGCAGCATGGAGTGCTGTGGCTGCTGCCTCTTCCGTGGGCCGGTTTGCTTTAGGTATTAGAAACAGTGACAAATGGTCAGACTGACCCAGATGTGGCAGAGGTCTGGCCCTGTAGCCCATTTTGATGTTGGAATAAACTTTGTCCAGAATCTTGTCACCCCTAGTGGCATTTGGAGATTGGTGTTTTTAAGTCTGCATGATTAAAGTCCCCTGCTATGATATGTACAGCATCAGGGTATATGCTCTGTTTTTTATTGATGTTTGTATGCAGAAGTGTGATCGCTGAGTTAGCATTAGCATCTGGAGGAATATAAACGGCTGTTATTATGACAACGGGGATGGGCCTGTGTCAGGAGTTTTCCTGTATTGCAACTCAGGTCAGAATAAAGACGCTCAGACAGGTTAACGTGTACACGGGTGAGACTCAGGGAGACTCGCACCCTGCAATAAAAGAGGCCTTTATTCATAGCTTTATTCATAGCACGTACAGGAAGAGATAAAATAGAACTGTGCTGCGTGCAGGCTTCCTGTTGAGTCTGCACAGAGGGTAACTTCCCCATTTAAGCTGAATACTGAAAGAGCAAACACATTTAGATAATGAAATGTACTTTTAAGCATAACATAATAAAAATCCCAAAATCCTGAAATCCCTTGACATTCCCACCTGTTGTTTGATCTTTCCTTCTATATATGTACATAGCAACCACTAACAGTGCATCAGTCTATGGCAGTGGTTCCCAAACTTTTTTTGCTGGGCCCCCCTTGTTTAACAAGAAAAATGTTCGCGCCCCCCCACCCCCGCGCGTACACGCGCGCACGCACACGCGCACGCACAAACACATCCTTCAACCACACCACCCATATTTTGCTCCATTGCGGTTTATTTCACACCTCAAACATTTATTAAACAATTAAGCAAATACAAATAATCTGCAATAAATTACAGGTAGTAAGAAAATAAACTACCAACTCTTTTACGCTCAGTCCGCACCTACACGGGTATTTTTGAACGCGCAGCTGTTTCGGGCACATGTAAACGGCGTATCGAATCACCGAGAACGGAGAGTTTTTAAAACTCCTTTTTTTTGCGTTTACGTGTGGACAAGGAATACAGAGTTTGTCACGCAATGTCAAAGGTATGTGCCTTTTTCACGTCACACTGTGCGCCACGTTATTGTTTACATGAGATAAATTGCAGAATGGCAGATAGAGACACAATACTGTTACTGTTAATCTGACTATCTGCAGGTTTTACAGGCTTACATATACAGGCCATTACTGTCCCTGCATTTAGAAAGGCAGAGGCATCACGGTGTAATTATTTTACATGTAGTTGTTTTTTTTCCTGTGTAATAATGTTCAACATTGCTATCAATACATTTTTCAAAAAACCCCTCTACAAAATGGGTTCAAAAACATAAACAACTGTGGGATACTGTTTGTCCGTGATTTGAACAGCCCAGCGCTGCTCCCGATCCAGGGAAAACTAATTCTGCAGGGAGACCTACCTCAGCACTTGTGCAGGTGAAACCAAAGGGAAGATATGCTTCACCATATTTTCTAGTCTTTGGCTTAGAATGAAGTTGGTTTGGAAACATATTCAGCGATGCTTCATCTCCTGCTTTGCGTTTGTGTGGGCGCCCCGTGCTAGCAGTGTCCAAGCGTTGTTTTTGTTTTTTTTCCCTTTTCATGCCGCGCCCCCCCTGCAATAGCTCTGCGCCCCCCCTAGGGGGCGGGCCCCACACTTTGGGAACCACTGGTCTATGGCCACTTGTAAACATTTTTAGCCAAGACATCATAAAATAGTGGGTTTTGTGAGTATGTTATATCCAAGTGTCTATCTCATTATCATCTTCTTCATTTTGTGATAGGGTGATGTAAGCATGAATTGAAGCAGTTACCATTTTTGATACCATGTTCTTCAAATAAGGTATGACACATGAAGTGAAAAGACACAATAACAGTAGTAGAACACCAACAAAAACAAGTCCTTTAATCAGCAGGGACTTCCATGAGCCGCTTAAAAGCCACGTAAGCCAGTCTTCTGTGTTTGTGGCATAGTCCCGTTGTTGTGCATCCCGAAGTTGTCTGAGTGTTTTCAGAGCATCAGTCATGTTCGGTGAGTGCACATTATCTGGAATGTATGTGCAACATGTGTTGTTAAAGAGGACACATAGTCCTCCTTTCTCGGCGAGAATCATGTCCAGTGTTACCCTGTGTTGCAGTACCGCAATGCGCAGAGCGTCAATTTCCTGATCCCATTCGTCGTTGATTTTACATGAAGCATTCAGAACCTTTTGTCTTTCAGTCCAAAGTTTAAATTCCTCTGGGACATCGGAACCCCATATGGAATCATGCTGCCTGAGGTTCGGGGTGCTTCGTCTTTTCCTTGTTGTCGACGTTGAAGTTGACATGGCGTCCACGGTTATCTTGAAAGTGTGGTCAGATATGAAAATGGGAGCGCACTGACCTGTCCAGTTCCCAGGAAGGATAAAATAGGCCCGTTGGCCACAGATCCAGGCCATCCCTTGCACCCAGAAGGTGCCATTTGAGATGTTGCTGCTCTTCACGGGCCCTCCAGGAGCGTGTGTCTGTACTGCTTTGCAGTTGGTGGTGTTTCCCATTGGCGTGGATCCGCTCTTTTGGCGGTAGCATAGGCTGTGGCTCAAATTCCCATTGTTTTCAAGAAAGACTGGGAATGATTTAGCCTTACTTCTGTGCTTCACTTTCAGGTCAACCCAGAACCATTCGTCACATGTGCCATTTCGCAGTCCTATCTGGAGAGGTTCCTCATGGTTGACCACGATTCCCTGGAATTGACACCCAAGGCTGGCGTAGCTTGCGGCACACTTTGCCTGAATTATGTCCATTGCCTTCGCGTACAAGGTGGCGTACTGTGTCATTGGGGGCATATAGGAGCAAACATAGCAGTCTTTCCTGGGTGTGCTGTCATATATATATCGATACCATGCGTTGTTCATCCATGGGTGAATGTGGTCTTGTGTCATGTCACGAAGATGTGAGTTGTCATGTGTCCAACTTGTCTGCAGGTGGTGTTGTTCATCCTTTTTCTTTCGGGTGAGTGTTAAGAAACTCACCAGGAGTGCAACATTAGCCACTAGGAGGACAAGTGTCTTCATGATGACCAGACACACCTGTGACCTCTGATGAGTAGACTACCGGCAAGAAGAAGAGGGCGGGGTGTACCCGATCAGCCCTCCCTCCACCAATAGATCACCAGGAGTTAGGGGTGTCGGCGTCTAAACGTTTAGGTTGTCACTCACTTTTTTGCAGTGGTGCAACTCAGGTCAGAATAAAGACGCTCAGACAGGTTAACGTGTACACGGGTGAGACTCAGGGAGACTCGCACCCTGCAATAAAAGAGGCCTTTATTCATAGCTTTATTCATAGCTTTATTCATAGCACGTACAGGAAGAGATAAAATAGAACTGTGCTGCGTGCAGGCTTCCTGTTGAGTCTGCACAGAGTGTAACTTCCCCATTTAAGCTGAATACTGAAAGAGCAAACACATTTAGATAATGAAATGTACTTTTAAGCATAACATAATAAAAATCCCAAAATCCTGAAATCCCTTGACAGCCTGCATTTGACAGTCAAATATTCTATGTTCGGTGAACAGTGATGATCACTGTGTTAGTACACCAGCAGTTGTTCTCATACATACAGAGCTCCCTTCCTTTACGCTTACCGCTGATTATAGGTTTCCTGCACCTGCTAAATTCCACTTTAACCTCTGACTGTACTTATTTTCCCAATTAAACGCAAATGTCAAGAAAAGAAAATAGAGATATTTCTTTCCTTCATTTTCTCTGCTTTTGTTCTATTTAACTTTTTCAAGCTGACTACAATTAGAATTAAAAATTAGACTAAACTAAAAGGCTTCTTAAGATCTTTTATAAACACTAACAAATTTTTGTATGTTTTCTGATCTTTTCATTTTTGACCCTTTTTCTTTCTTTTTCATGATATAGCATAATTGTGTCTTACAAATAAAGTGATATTAGAATGATGAATGAGTCAAAACTTTCCAGCATTACTCCTGTGCAGAACTGCCCATTCAGGTATTGTCAGTATTGTAGCTAGCAGCAGATGGTGGGAGTTGATGGTTTCTGTTTGCGTGTGATTTTTCTTGCTAGAAGATTATCATCTATTTTTATGTTATCTGTGTGAACGTCATAAAAACATGTACACTTTCAAAGCCAAAGGCAATAGTAAAAAGTAATGTTGTTAGACCTGTTTAGACTGCACTGGGAAATCTATGTTGTAATGTACTTTTTCAGTTCTATACTTTTGAATACATTTTACCTCTGAAAGCAGTGCATACACACTTACAATGCATATACATTTAGTGTGTTTCAGCATAGCTGTCACAAGATGCTGTGTAATGACAGCTTTAATATGTCTTATGTGAGTTTGTAAATAGAAATACATTCATCGCTTTCTTATAATTGAATCAAAACTAACTGTAGAAGCAATAGTAGGAAAAACACACTTCATACATACTCTTTAAAAAAACAATAAGGCAACAAAACTTTCTCCTATTGGTTTTTGCCCATATTTGTTTTGAACAGGTTTCAAATTACTATTCACCATCTAATTATGTATTACATAGAAGATTAATGTGGGAAAAGCTAGAAAAAAAAATACATTTGCAGGGGGCTAAAAATATCAAAGATCATCCTTTGAGGGTCGCAGGAGAACTGGGTGCACCCGAGACAGGTCGCCAGTCTGTCAGGTCACCAGCAGGGCTAACACAGAAACAAACAACTATTTACACCCACAGCCAATTGAAGATTACCAATTAAGGTAACCCCACTAACTGCACATCTTTGTAATATGGGAGGAAGTCAGAGTACCCAGAGAGAACCCACACACACGCAGGGAAAATCTGATTCAAACCCAGAAACTTCTTGCTGCGAGGCAAAAGTGATAACCACCACATCACAATACTGCCCTCAGACAAGAATAATAATGCCCAGAATTGGCTGACACACCCAACATGATCTGCAGCTTTATCCTACATCCAATGTTTTTTGGGACATACACTGGTAGAAGAATCAATGTGTTACTCTCACAGAGCTTCTAACTCATGATATTTCACCTGATTCCATGTTACCAGTACTTTTAGTGCCAGTAGTGAAAGATAAAACTGGGAAAATATCTAGTATTTATAACTATAGTGAGAACACACGGGGAATACAGCTGAAAGTAAAACAGGAAGTACACAGAGACGCAGACTGGAGGGAGAAAGAGAACATGGAGGAGCACGAAGGAGAGAGGACACGATGAGCTCGGGAACATAGATGAACACAAGGAGGAGAACAAAGAATAAGAATCAGAATGTCTTTATTGTCATTGTCACAGGTGAAACAAAATGAAAAGTGGTCCCCAATCAGTGCGTAATCGCTAAAAATATAAAAATATAAATAAAACAGTAAAATTCAATAAAATCAATAAATGAAATACTTAAAGTGCTAATAAGAATAGTATGAGCAAACATTTGCATACATTCCCACATACATGCTTCAGTGAGTGCATAGATTAATTCAAGTGTGGCGTGATGGACATTTTTTTAGCTGAGCAGTAATCCACGAAAAGCATCCACACATAGCTCCCATGCCCCTCTAGGTGTGTTACGGCAGCATGGAGTGCTGTGGCTGCTGCCTCTTCCGTGGGCCGGTTTGCTTTAGGTATTAGAAACAGTGACAAATGGTCAGACTGACCCAGATGTGGCAGAGGTCTGGCCCTGTAGCCCATTTTGATGTTGGAATAAACTTTGTCCAGAATCTTGTCACCCCTAGTGGCATTTGGAGATTGGTGTTTTTAAGTCTGCATGATTAAAGTCCCCTGCTATGATATGTACAGCATCAGGGTATATGCTCTGTTTTTTATTGATGTTTGTATGCAGAAGTGTGATCGCTGAGTTAGCATTAGCATCTGGAGGAATATAAACGGCTGTTATTATGACAACGGGGATGGGCCTGCATTTGACAGTCAAATATTCTATGTTCGGTGAACAGTGATGATCACTGTGTTAGTACACCAGCAGTTGTTCTCATACATACAGAGCTCCCTTCCTTTACGCTTACCGCTGATTATAGGTTTCCTGCACCTGCTAAATTCCACTTTAACCTCTGACTGTACTTATTTTCCCAATTAAACGCAAATACATACAGAGCTCCCCTCCTTTATGCTTACCGGTGTCCATTGTTTGGTCATAGTGCTGTGTGATGTAGCTTGTTAGCTCAATAGCAGAGTCTGGAATGGATTGATGTAGCCTGGATTTGGTGATAAGAAGGATGCAAGAGTCTTTGATGCAGTTATTTACTGCTATTTGCAGCCTCAATTCGTCAAACTTGTTCGTGAGTCATCTGGCATTTGCGAGTATACTAGGGACCGGTGGTATGAGTAGCTGCCTCCGTAGCCTGGCTAGCGCGCCGGCCCTGCAGCCTTCTCCTTCTCTCTCGACACTGCTTGCGCCTCCACGCTGGATTAATAACAATCCATGGGGAGCCTGGTCTTCTCGCTCTTTCCACCAGTATCTTATGCAAGCGGAGAAATTTGCTAGTCACGCTCTCACAGTACCTTACTCCGATCTTGAGGAGATCATGACGGCTTTAGATGTTATTCGCTTGATTGGTAGTACACAAAAACAAACACAAGGTGTACACAAGGCACAAGAACTCACTCCACTAATGTAAACACAGACACAGAGGGAGACACAGAGGGCCAAGATACAAGGGGGAAACTACTAAATAACCAAGGAACTATACAGGGAAACCCGAAACAGGGTAACTAGAACCTATAGAATACACTTAAGACTAACAAAGTGAACTCATACATAAATGATAATTCAAAATGACAAAAACACAGGAAAACTAAAAACCCTGGACCATGACATTGACAGCGTTAACCATCGCAAGTTATTTGGTATATGGTTGTCAGACTGGTTGCATGATGGGTAACCTTCTTGTAAGTCATTTAATGTACGCTGATGATTTGGTCATTCTGTCTCCCTACAGTGCTGGTTGCTTAGAGTTTGTGCTGGTTATGGTGCCCAGTATGATACATTATTTAACCCTAAAAAGAGTGCTTCGAGGTTTTTACAACTCAGGAGGATCAGAAGCAAAATTTTCCAATTTTTTATTTAGCAAACCAAGTATGGGATGTGGGGAGCAAAGTGAAATAATTAGGCCTATTCTTAACCAGTGATCTTTGTGATGATGATGATGTGAATCGACAGTGCTGTAAATTGTACATGCAAGCTAAAATGTTGGCACATAAATTCTGCATGTGCATAGATGATGTTAAAGTGGCCCTTTTTCAAGCCTGTTTTACCTGTTTTTATACGGCTCATTTGTAGTGTAATTACAGTAAAGCCATAATGAAAAGGTTGCAGGTGGCTTTTCAGGATGCATTTAGATTGTTTTGTCTTTGGTGATTTATTTGTTTGTTGTTGTTTCATTTTTAATGATATGAACTAATTACATTTGAAATAAATAAAAGTGATATTATAATGAAGAACGTGTCAAAACGTTCCAGCATTACTCCTATGCAGAACTGCCCATTCCGGTATTGTGAGTATTTTAGCCGGCAGGTGACATTGTGGGCTGACAGGTTTTGTTAGCGTGTAATTTTTCTTGCAAGAAAATTATCAATAATTTTATGTTATCTGTGTGAACATCGTCAAAACAAAATGTGTTCAAGTTCAAAGCAACTGGCAATGGAAACAAGTAATGTTGTTACACCTGTTTTTTTAGCTTGATATTGCTTTTATACTTTTTTAGTTTTATAAGAAAGTTTTAAAAGTTTTAAAATACAAACTCTTGGACACAGTTCATACAGTTCTGTTAGGCAAAATTATAATGCAACTAAAACTTTGGGCTTTCGCATTTTTTCATTAAAAAAGCATTGCTTTCTGACAAAACATTTTTGGGCAGAGTCTTGGAGGAGAATGTGAGTAATTCTGTAGGGACGTGGTGGACAAAGGTGATAATAACAAAGGAAAGAAGAGAACTAGAGGTATGTAAAGAGAGAACTGATTAGCACAATATGGTTGTGATCATTCGTGATTGTGTTGTCTCTGATATTTTTGTGTTAAACAGCAACAGGCCATCGAACTAAAGCAGTTAAATGTGTTATAATTATAACTTAAGAATATGACAATGATGCAATAATTTCTGAAATGCTGTGTGAAGTGATCTTTTTCAATCTTCTGTATACCCAGGCCAGCCATTGTTGGCACTGCAAACTTAGCTCTTTGTTGTTTCCATGTACCAAGCTAGAAAGCACAAAAACTTTGCCCCATCAAGGGTTTCCATTCTGCTCATGTATACAGTGTAGGCTTACACATAGCAGCTCACCATTCTGCAGGTGTGTAATGTCACCTGTCACACTTTAAACCCTTTGAAAACCCCAAAACAATCTCCACATCCCATTATCGTCAGAAGTGTAGTTGGCAGCACACGGTGGAAGTTGACAGTTTTTGTTAGTGTGTAATTTTCTTGATAGAAAGCTTGTCATCCTTTTTTCTTCTCTTTTCTGAGCAAACATTTTTTTAAATAAACTGTATGCAAAATCTAAACCAGGAAAAAGATGTAAGTTAGTTAAAGTAAATAACCTAAAATATTGTGTGTCAGGCTGTAGAAACCCTGAAATCTGTGAACTGTAAGATGGATTCATAAATCATTCTGAATCTTATATAATCAATATTCTTCTTTTTTAATTATTTTTTTAAAGACATTCACCAGAAAAAGCCCATTAACTAATACAAAAGACAAACCCCAACCTCATCATCAAACTATTTGACGAACCATAGTTTATTAAGAATAAGCATATTTAAAACAGCAATGAAATCATAAGAAATAAGAAATCACATTTCTGCTCATGATTTCATGAAAAAAGGAACATTTTTTAAAAACAGCAGTATTATTTTTTCATATCTTTAGAGTAAACAAAAAAGGTGGTTTATAACCCTTAAACAAAAACTTTATAACATTACCTGTTAGGCCACATGTATCCAATGACTTCAAACTTGCCAATACTACTATACTACTGTAAATGAAACAGAAACTAACTGCAATATTAATAATAATTATGACAGTAATAACAATGATAATAATAATGAAAGATTATAGCCGAGTCTTACAATCTGTTATGAAGTTGTGTGACAAGTCTGACTTCCCGTTTTCCACAGTATTACTTTAAATGCATTCCTTCACTCCCCTCAAGCACAGTCTGCCTGAAGGTTTCTTTTAAGGCTGGTTCATGTATCTGTCGCAAGGCTCTAGTGAGTAAAGAAAGACTAAAAGGGTGGTGCTAAGGAAAGATTTTACTTACTTACAGGGTAAGACAGTGTAAAAGAGGTTATCGACAGGAGAGAAAGAAAGTTTGATTGTCTTTGACTATTTATCTGTGGGCATATGTATATATATATGTGTGTGTGTGTGTGTGTGTGTGTAAGACACAATTTCTAGTTATATATACATATATATCTACATATATAATGTAGAATATATATATACTGGAGGTGCGGGTATACAAGTCTGGCCTAAGTCTTCGGTCAGAAAGACTGCAGCAGTCCAGGAGTTGAGTTCACTGTCTTTAATTAAGCTTCACAGAAGAACTGGTTACAGCAGGGCTTGCCAGGATAAATCCAACTGTGCTGCAGCCAGATATGAACTTATAACTGTAGCAGATGCAGTATAGGTGATTATAAGCATGGTTTTCTGGAAACAGAAACAGGTAATACTATAATTAGCAGGGTTAAAAATAACTAAGTAACAATCAGAACATATCATCTACTCAGGCACAGCAATATTTTACAATGTCCACAAGGGGTCACCGTAAGACCACAAGTTGGCTAAATAGCACATATATTCCCAGTTGCTAGTACTAAGGCAAGAATGTGGCAAGCTAGCAACAGCTAAATTAAGCAATAAACAACAGAGAAATCCTTTAACCACGGGATGTAATCATTGGAGGAGATTCTGGCCACTGATATGAACTTAGTGCAAATTAACTAAATAATTAAATAAACCTACTAACGTGATATCAGGGTACCGAGGCATAACTTTAGATTTAAACATGCACAAACAACTATGACTATTATCGTACCAGTTAACAAAGGTGAACTTACAGATACATTAACGCATACGGAATCACACAAACTGCGTTACAACTCCCATGCTCCGTCGCTGCGCCTCTCGTCTCTTACTCCCACTCTCCCTCTGCATGATGCGCACATGATCAATGATGCGCTCATTTGGGTGCGCTTGATTCTTGCCTCTAACCATCCTGAGGCTGAGTCAGCAGGGAATTTGCACATATAAATATATATATTCCTTAGACTTGGTCGTTTTAAATTTAAACATGTGATTATTATATTTAATCACAGTTACTAGATTACTCTAAGTTTCTATCAATCCAAATTTCTTCTTTTGATAAACGCTTTTCTACTGTTAAAACTTTCTTAAAAATGCTCACTGCATATATAAATGTTATTTTGGCAGTTATCTCAATGATGAAACTGTTTTTTAAAATAATGTTAAAAACATATAATAAGCACTTGCTGGTGGGTGCAGTGAGTCTCACTATCAAGCTGTCACCAAAAGAACACTTTGTTTTCTGAAATGTTTGACAAAATAACATTATTGGCTGATCTGTGAATCAGGAAACCTATAATCTCCTGATCATTACTAAAGCCTGCATTACAAAGCAACAGTAACAATTACTTTCCATTAACAGGATAAAAAATGCATTTTGTGGACAAACTGATATAACAAGGCTAGATTACAACATCACTGAGCACTGAGTTATTTGATCAGTTACATTGGGTAAACGTTTTATGTAAAATGTATCAACATCATCAACAACAGACAGGAATTTAAAAATGCTAAAAAATAAAGTTGATAGGTTGTTAAAATAATATTTCAAAGTTTTGGCAAAAGTGTTGTTTTTCAGTTGGAAGAAATTACTTCCTACTTCCGAATATTTCTCACAGATAGTCATCAGCTGCACTAAACTGGTTTGTTTAACATATTTGTGTTTGTCTTTGAACTTTCAGGTTGTCAGTCACAGCAGCCTGGTAAGTAAAAAAACAATCTTAAAAGTTCTTCACGTCTCAAGTTTATTTTTCTAATTACTGTCTGCTGTACTGTAATTAGAGAAACTATACAGTTCAGTCATCATTTTCATCAAATGGTTTAATTAACTATCATAACATGTACAACATAGGAAAAACAAGTCTCAGTTGAAGGAAATTGAAAGCTAAAAAGTAGTCAGCGTATACGTAGCTAGATAAGTCCGTATCTTTGGATCAGACTAATCCTGCCAGAGAAGGTCAGTGTCATCATTCACCTTCAAATAGTTTTAATGTTGCGGTTGATCAGTGCACTCAGTGTTTAACTGCCATCTCTGTTCTTCTGTCAGCCTGTGGCAGAGCTGTTAGAAACAGCAGAATCATAGGAGGTCAAGATGCAACACCAGGAAGTTGGTCATGGCACGCCCTTGTAGTAACTTATGGACCTTATGGATATAAACAGTGTGGAGGTTCCCTAATCACCAACCAGTGGGTTTTGACAGCTGCTCGGTGCATACCAATGTGAGTCACTGTTGAACTTAGAAAAATTAAAAATTTTGGTGAAGATGCTGATGATTGCTAATAGTAACCATCATGTGTAGTGCATGACGGTTGTTGCTTACAATTACTTTCATGTTTCTTTACAACCAGACTTATTTTTTAGTTCTTGAATATGGACTACCACTCGATTTACCATCTATGAAAATGATTTTTTTGTGTGTCAAGTTCAAGTAACAACACTGTGGTTCATCTGGGACGCTACAACCAGTCAGGCTTAAATCCAAATGAGGTGACTCAGAAAGTGAAAGAAACCATCTGCCATCCTGCATTTTCCTTTTACTGCTGGACGTATGAGAATGACATTTGTCTCCTGAAGCTGTCTGCTCCTGTGAATTTCACAGACTACATTCAGCCCATTTGCTTAGCCTCAGAAAAAAGCACTTTCCACAATGGGACAAGCAGCAGGGTCACCGGTTTTGGTTACGATGATAGTAAGTTACAAAATACTTATTTATTTATTTATTTATTGAACAATGCTGATGATTGATTTCTTAAAAAGCTCTTTTTCTCTCCAATTAGGTTATCGATTTTCCAATATCCTGCAGGAAGTTAATGTACCAATATTGGGAAACAATGAGTGCAGATGCCACTTTGAAAACTACTACTACTACTACTGGCTCCCACAGATTACAGAGAATGTTACCTGCACTGGACCCAAAGTTGGATGGAAGGGCCCATTTTATGTAATGGTTGATTTGTTATTTAAACGTTGTTCTATTTTTTTTTCTGTTCTTGTGTCAGTGATCTACATTGTATAATTATTGCTAACTTGCTAAAAGTTTTATAGGAACACACAGTGTCCTGATCATCATTTCATTCTATACAAATATTTCAGTGTCGGCTTAAATTTTCCACACTGGAAGCAGCCTGTTGGTAAAATTATTCTTTAATACATTTGTCAGTTGCACAGCTTGTAGGACTGGTTCACATTGCCTGGAAAGCTACATTTTAGTTTCAATGTAAGCTGGCTGTTTCATTTTGTTTCCTGTATATGTTTGAATGAAGGCCTGCTACACCATAAACACAGTAATAAAATAATAGCTCAGATATCAACTAAAACAGATACAACTTTTCTCATAGCTCCCATTCAGAAGTAAAAATAATAGGTTAGTTTGAAGTTGATGAGACCAATGCTTCAACAGGATAGATATTACTGAGACAGATCATCTTCTGAAAGTTACTGACCTGTCTTTACAATTTTCTATTAATTTCTCTTCACAGGGAGATGAAGGGGAACCCCTCATGATTAAGGCAGGATCACTCTGGGTCCAGAGTGGAGTTCAGAGTTATAGTTATGGTTGTGGCGGACTTTCAATCTACACTCGTGTGTCCCAATACCAGAAATGGATCAGTGACACCGTCACTGGGACACCACCGGGCTTTGTCACTTTCTCCTCTCCGGGCACTGACAGCGACTTAAACTTCACCTGTCCAACATCACCACCTCCTTCTTATAACATTTTTTATGACAATGTCAGTATCAGTAACCCTCTATTTCCCAGCACAGATGGCAGTGTGTTTGGCAGCAGTGAAAATCTGTTCCACTTAACTCACGTCACCTCCCTTTGTGTTCTTGTTGCATTGCTCCACGCGTTTGTTGTAAGTGGAATGTAACTCAGTATATTTATGCAAGTCTTGTACTTACATACAAGCTTGAAATACTTGTACTTCTTAACATTTTAGAACCCCGAGTTGAATGTTATACATTTTACTCCAATATATTAAGGGAGAGCTCGAGTTTCTGGTAATTTTAAGAATTAATTTAGATTTTTCTAAATTAAACAAACGAACAATTAACCAACTCTTTTGCTTTCTTGTACATGAAATTATAAGTAAATACATAATGGATGAAACAGTAAGCAGACACAAAGACTTTTTTTTTGCAGTCCACTTTTTAAAATATGGTTATTTGCTACACATTCATTTATCAGTGTCAGTATCTAATTCATTTTAAAGGTTGGGGCAAGCTGGGGACTTGGACGGTGTTGCTAAGGGTGTGATTTTTAGTAACAAATAAACAATTCTTAAACAAGGTGATGGAAATCTTTTCAGATCTTGTTTTGTGAAGGAATTCATGGTATCCAGCTTTGCTCAGGCCTGAAACACATTTGGCTGCTGTGCTCTAGATTTCACTCTTTATTTGCTAAGGTGTTCGTTTCTGTTCATTTCATGCAACTTGCCAAGTTCTCTACATGTTTGATCATATACTCCCCCTCTAAACAAAACATTCTGAGTGACAGAGATACAATTAAAGTTCAGCTGATGATACTGAGAACCATTCACTGAATTTCACCTTCATACCAACTTTATTCATTCTAGTATAAAGTTAGTATAACATTGTACTTTCAGTATAGAGGATGGAAATAAGCTAGTTCAACTCATGAAACATCTGCCTAAATCTTGTTAAATTCAGTTGTATAACTCCACAAGAGGAGTGTGTCACCAGCGAGGTGTGGAGAGAAGTAATATTGGCCCTAAATGCAGGACTCGCAGGCTTGTTGAGGATGTGGACGGCGTTTATTATAAAGACAGGCAAACAGAAGATGAGACGGTTGGCTGGACGGTTGGCTGAACTGAAAACATACACGGAGGATGACAAGACCAGGAACTGAGGATTCAAATACACTGGATAATGAAGATATTAGAAACAGGTAAGAACACAACTGAACGAAAGCTAACTAATGAGACATGGGAGGTAGAACTGAACATCATGAACAGAGACAAAAGGCTAACATGATAAAACAGGAAACACATGAATGGACAGTGACAAAGTATAAGCTGAAAACACTGGGTCAATGATCCAGGGACCCTAATAAAATGAACCTCAGCAGAAGCAGAAAATATAGTGAGTTGTCATTCTTTTCCCCATGCTGAGATACTACAACTGATTTTAGGGTTCCTCCATCTGCTGAATCCCACTTTAACCTCTGACTGCTCTTTCTGTTTAGAGGTAAAGTTACCCTGTGTTGCGAAATCAGTTTCGCCCCGGTTCTTTGATTCGTCGAGGGATCCAGAAATGGCACCGGAACTTCAGTAGTTATTTTTTACAAAATCTTTATTCATCTTTATTTAAGCATGCACTTCTAGAAGGGAAGACGAGGCCGGTGTCCCTCTGAAACAATCTTCACCCCTTTGTTAGTTCCACCCAGCTTTATAGGAGCGACCCCATCATAAATCCCCATGTGTGCTGCAAACTCTGTGTCTGTGTGTGTATGCACGAGCACGTGAGTGCCTGTGTGTGCGCGTACCCGCGTGTCTATGTGAGTGCTCGTGAGTGACTGTGTGTGCATACCTGGTATGTGCGTGCACGTGAGTGAGTGTGCATATAGGTGTGGGAGTATATCAGTTAAAACACTGTGGGTATGTCTCTTCCTAGGGGCCATAAATACCATCTCCCCTCCAGACCACAGTTATCCAGTTACAAATCTACTTCTAAGCTCACGACACAGTCAGGCCTTTATTATATTGAGGGCAGTGTGTCTCTACCATAATTCTACATTCTATCTTAACACATTTCTAAACTCTAAAATAAGCTAAACATTCCTACACCTGTAAAATGTAGGAAAGAGAAAACAGAAATTCTTTTTCTCTGCTCATGCTCCCCTTAACTGGTTCAAACTGAGTACAATTACAATTAAAAATGAAACTAAAATAAAGTTTGTATTCCCATGGACAAATATTATTTCATTATTACTTTAATATAGCACAAGGTTCAGTTAGCTTTACACCAAAATAGATGGTAGAAACGTTCTTTGAGGAGGTACCTTTTACTTTCTCATTTGAGTAACAAAGTTGCTTTAGTACTTCAACTTTTACTGGAGTACTTTTTAACACAGATGTCTGTACTTCCACGTAAGTATAGAATGTCTGTACTTTTGCCACCTCTGTAGGAAGGAGGTTTGACACAATCAGAGCTTTTTCAGTTAACAAGCATGATAAAACCTAAAAACCCAACTGAAGATAACAGTATCACAACAGTAGTTTTCAACTTTGTCTGAAATGCCGGGCTTTTTGCTTCAGTCTGTTTGTGCTCACATTAAAATGGCTGTTTCACTGGTTATTTGTGTTAGGGTTCAATGTTGAGAGAAGAATCCATAAATAACCACAGATCCAGGCGTGTGCAATTTAGACGGCATTTTAATGAACACATGTGTGAGTTCAACAACCCAATCAGTGTTGAACTGTCTTTCTCATATTCAGACAACTGTTTTATGGGGTTAAGATAGTACAGCCCCCTTTTCTGTTACTAGGCAGAAATACGTCACACCAAAACCACAATGACTTTTAACATAGAACATCATCTTCGTGTCGACGGCTGATGCTTCCTGTCTCCATCCTCGCTGTCGCTTATCTCCTAGGACATCAGGTGCACTTCCTGTACAAAATGTCACTCATACAGGCACAACTTTGCAGTCTAAAACTCATTTAGTAGGTAAGAGTTTATATCTGTGTGTGTGTGCACGTGCGAGGGCGCGTGCATGCTGTGTACTGCGTACGTGTCATGACCTCTCACTATTTGTGTCTGTATGTATATGTCTCGCCCTTAAATGCTCTCACATCTCACCCGTTACACTTCTGACCTTCACGTGACCAGAGGCTCCCCCTTACATATAATAACCTAAATGGAACTATATATGTAATCTACTGAATAAACACCCTACTCTTTCAGCTTACGCTCACTCTGCTTTCGGTTTCACTTCTGCACCAGCCTGCAACTTCAAAGACATATAACTTCCTGTCCCTGCAGTCTACACAGAAACACTGAGATCATAGCAGCATTAGAAAAGCATTTAAAATTATATATTATATATTCAACTCAACAGTTCGACGTGGTTATAACTGGACTTGTAATAAAGACTGATATAATACCAATATATTTGAACATCTGAATGCATCTGTGAAAGCAACATCACTATTAACATGAAATGGTAATGATGATTATAAAAATAGCAGCAAATAATAGCAGTAAAATATTTCTATTCCTCTCAATCCCCTCTCTCGACCTCTGGCACACCAGAGGTCGCCATACATTATGTTGGGTCACTCCTTGGCCCATTCAGCTGCTCCCCTGTCCATCCCAGACATCATGGACATTAGGATCACTGTTCTTAGCTCTGACCCTCTCTAGTTCTCTTTATTCAAACCTGATTCCAGCTAATATTACTCAAAACATGAACCTAATTTCGTATTTGGTTTTTGACTTCTATTCCTATATAATCTTAAACATCACTCATCTCAATCTACAGCTTTCTAACAGTCTTACTGCACTGCTGTCATACGTTTCCTGTTGTTCCTTATCTGATCACCCACATCCTGTACACAAACTGTCACTGCTGCAAGGGCCTACCTCTCATCTAAAGTCACCTATTACAAGAAAATGTATCAAGAAAATCATTATAACGGCTTATTCTACTAAAAGGATGATAAAAACAACCACTTTAATCACTTCGTGTAAGCACATTATCAATAGCTCCTAAATAAACTTCATCATAGCTAAAAGCTGAACTCTAACTGTATTTTGAGCTCCCATTTCCTGGGTGATAACCTGTTTGAATATATCATTTTATTTCATTTTGCTGCTCTTAATGTAATGGTACATTCTAATTATATTTTATCAGTCATTATATTTTATCAGTCTTAACCAAAATACATAAGCTTTTCCCCCCTTTGGACCTGGTTTAAAGCAAAAAAGAAACCTCGGTCACTTCGACAAGCGTTCGTTATTCTGTAGCTGCATTTTATATAATAAGACTCATTTGGAGCTGCATGTGTTATCTCAATATTTTACATGTCACCCAATTTAGTTACCAGCGAAACTCCTATTCAGTTAAATGCTAAATGGATTTCAGGCCTTTTGCCTGGAAACAATACTGTCATGTGTCTTAAGAACTCCATATGTCTGTAAGCGTGTGCAATCCTTCAAAATTCAGGTCCTTCTCACAGTAGATTGGCTAATCATAACGTTAACCAAAAGTTTATGACCCTCAAGAGACGACTCTCTGAGCCACAACTCCGTTAAAGGCACCAAAATGCAATGTGTATGAAAAAATCATTTCTACATATATAATCTCCAATATTATTCATTTGAGTCAGCGAGACTTTTAACATCCTCATAAAAGCTCTCCTCTACCCTAAAAATAAATCTATTTACTATCTGTTTCTAAAGCCTACATTATAACAACATTCTAACATTATGTCACTGTGACATCTTATCCTAAAAATCAAAAAGAAATCCCACATTTTCTACTCATCAAATGTTCACTATTTTCCCCAAAGCATATCCTTTATTCCCACAATTTCCCTCTAAATTTGGTGTACAACTTCTTATTAACCCCAGCAATTTATCTTCTAAACAGAATTCAGTTCATTTTACTCCTTTCTTTAGAATTAACAATCTCTGCCTCAGTTTTACCATATCTAAATTATCAAACAACCCCAATAGTTATAAAATCATATTAAAAACCCATTTCAAATTAAATCTTAAACCCCTCTCTTTTTGACACATCTCATGTGGCAAAAAACTCAAAATGCTCCACCCAAGCTTAACCAATTAAAAGGAAAAAAGGTTAGTCATTTCATTTCTCAGAACACTTCAGCCATCCTCCTCTCCGGTATTTTGCTCCAGCCCTGAAAACCTGTGTTTAAGGAACAAAATCAATTTAATCATCATGTCAAATCTCCTCAAAATCGTTGCTCCATGGAAAGTCTGGATCCTTGGAACTTCCTGGAAACAAAACCTGTGTGTTAACCAGAACTTCACATTTCATACTCAATTTCCCCACTTATGATCCAACCTGTGTTATAACACAAAATAAACTTACACAGAACAGTTATTAATCATGTGTCACCTCAGTTCATGGTAACTTGAGTTACATCAATGTTTCCCTTTTAGCATTTAGCATTCTATAATGTAACAACATAATCCAACCCCAGTAAATAATTTTCTCAAAACAAACATCCACATCCCCAGAATTAAGTCTTCCACTCCTCCTGTTTGTCAACCTTTTATTTATTTCCCCTCTTGGTCCCATCACTCGCATTCACTCCCATGCATTCACACATGATATTTTTTGCTGATCTGCAGCCTTCTGCGCACGTCATCAGATGCTCCACATCAGCAAAATGAGCTCAATCATTTGTTTTATTTCGCTTTCCTTTTTAGGAAAATAGTTCACTATACTTTTGACTGGATTGACACGCTGCAATCATTTTTAGACAGGGACTCGCCGCCACTCAGTCTCTGATTGTAATCAATTATAATTCTGTAAAGCCCACCTGATTCTCGTACTTGGTAATTCTGTCAACGCCGTCCGTTCACTGTCTTCCAGGCCTGCTTAGAACAAAAATGAAAAAAGGGAGCTGATTATTAGCTCATCAAAGTACAAAACAAAATCACCTGACAGGTTTTTTCCTGAGTGCACTTACTACTACAAAAAATTTTTGGGGGCCCCTCTCAGACATATCCATGTCTTAATCAAACACCCTCTCTGGAAATAAAACAACAGCCTCAAAAATCTGAAACAATCTTAAATTTCACCCGTTCAACACACCGAAAACCTCGTCAAAAGATCAAAGACCGTTTGCACAATGTCTCCCTTCCTCACTTTGCCATCTGTTTTCATTCTGCATAAGATCTAAACCAATTTCAACAACGTATCATCCTTAAATTATAAATTTCCTGTCCAAATCTGCCCCTCTGAACAGACCTGACCACCGTAATCAAATATCCTGATACTTTACCATTATATTTCTCCAAATACTCTTCAACAGCCACCTTGACAAGAAAAATACATGTTTAGACCTTATCACATTATTGAATTATTCTCATTTTCTTTCTATACTAATCACCGATTTTGATCAATCAGTGCAAGAGCACTCCTGAGTCACTCTTATAAACACTTTTCTTTTGTTTTTTCCATCTATTTTAAATCTTTCCATCAATTGTATTAACCATTCACACCATTCTCTCACTCATACAAGCAGCAAGCAGATCTTCATTGCATACCCAGATAGCAAGGAAACATTGAAACAATGTTGAGTCAATATCAGGCGACGTCATTGAAGCAACGTTGAAGTGTGACGTTGACCCAACGTCACTCTTGCACCCATTTTTAACGTTGAAACAACGTCAGGTTTTGATGTTGAATCAATGTTGAAACCTGACATTGATTCGACGTTATATTTTCTAACACTGTTGACATTGAAACAATGTCAGATTCTGATATTGAAACACTGTTGAGCTATGGTATTGATTTTCCACCTCTTTCGCACAGTTGCTTTTTATTGAAAAACAAAAAAACAAAAACAAAAAAGGTCAATAGACATGTATCATTTGCAAAATACTTTATTAAAAGACAAAGTTTCCTATTTACATTTCTATGTTTCATGTCACTTTTTATCATTTACTCCGGGATGGGGATGGATGATGTGCGTCCTGCGCACCACCCGTACGATCTGGAGCATATCTGAGCCATTTCTGGACTGCTTGAGCAAAGACCAACTCAGACATAGAGTTCGCCCCTACCTGCTGCGCAAGGCCATCTAGGACAAAAATAGACACACACACAAAAAAACAAAGACAAAAAAAGGGAATTAGAGCACATGAATAAGCTCTTGTTAATTGTCTTCAGCAGGGAGAAAGTATGTAAACTCCTAGGCTGATAAACATGAAAGTCACCAGGCGGAAATCAGCAAACTGCCGCATTTGATTCCCAAAGAGCTATAAGCTGAAAATGTGATATGTCTTAGCATGGTGTGCCGTTTTTTTTTAAAGGATACACGTGTATCCTTTAAAAAAAAAAGAAAGAAACATGGGGTCCTCGGGCTGTACAAAGTGTACAACCCGAGGACAAAACAAGCCAAAGACCAAAGACTATCTCCAGATTAACCGGACATGAAAGTCTTGTTATTAAGAAAGACAAAGTAATATAGCAAAAACCAGACATAGGAAATGTGAAACGCACCCAGCACATCAATTGATCCCTTTATTGTTCACTTTAGGCTCATAAAACTACAATAAATGTTAAAACTTACCAAATGTGCATCTGCACAGCGCTGTCTCTTTAAATGCCCTTTTTTGCTTTGTCTGGTCCTTGGTTTTTTTTCCCCTGCCCAGTTGAGTACAGAGGCCAGCTCCTTTGTAATGGCATAAACCATTACACGGCGGACTCGCACCTCCAGTGTGGTCCAGCAGCACCAATCAACGCAAAGCGTCTCACCTATAGACACATTTTATGAGATGGAATTAGCGTGTCTCATGTCTTAAATGTGTATGCAAGTGCTTGTGTGTTTACTTCATGTAATTGATGATAGAAACATGTCATTTAGTTTTCCCTAAAGCCTGATTTTCAAGTCATACAAAGAATAAACCAAAGTATTGGCAGTACAATGTATTTCTATTCCCTTTTGTTGGATATTCATTTGTTAGTTCTTGTAACTGCTAAAAGTGTTTACTAGTTTTTGCCTGTCACATATATTTGTTATACCATGTAAACTGTGAAATTCCAAGATTTTCAAACTTGCCTTGTAATAGTGGCCTCACAGAGTCTCTGGAATCTACAGAAAAAAGAAAAAAAAAATCACAACAAGATGACATTCAGGAGTATAAATTGGGGATTTTTTTAGATAAGAGTACAATGACATTGTGATGCAGCTTTAAAGCTTTTTTAAAAGCATACCATCTATAGGGAAGACATCAGACTCTGCATGCTGGCGAGATCGCAAAGCTGTGTCGGTTTGTGCCGGAGTGGCGAAAGGTGCCGGAAGCTGGGTGGGGCATTATGATGGTTGCTATCAGTGGTCTGGGGGGCAGACTGTGGAGTGATGAGGGCTGTTTAGAAAAAGATAATTTTTTAAGTATTTAAGAATACAGACAACTTGTCAGAAAAGTTTCCTCGTGTCAGACACAGATATGTACACAGACACTAGTCAGTATTTTATTACCTGGTATTTTCACTCGAGGGGCCTGGGGAAACCGTTTTTTTTGTAGGCTGCTCATCCTCTGAGTCCATATATGTGTACAGGGGATTTGGTCTAAAGAAAAGAAATTAAAAACGGTCTTAAGTAATTGTAAATATGCTTTTGGCATATTGTTTCCTAAAGTTAGTTTGATTTCTAACAACACACACAGGAAACAGAGACGTGCAAGAAGGTACAGTATACAATGAATTTTTGAAGTGCACAAGTGTACACGGCTTTGCATTTTTAAAAAGTTTACAAACTTCCACTTTTTGGACTATATTATGTGGTGATATTGCAGTATGCAAGCACCACAGATATGTATAAAAGACAAGATCATAAATTCTTAACAATCAAAGATATGTTTGTGAATAAAAAGGTTTTACTTGTGCTTTCTTTTAAGCCTGGTCTGTGTTTCTTCTTCGGACTGAAGGTCAGACGTATCACAGCGTTCACGTGGATATCTCTGAAGACTGCGTTCTGCTTCGTGAAATGTGCCTGAAAATACAAACACAATGTACGGCCAGACATACATTACGTGTGGACAAAAGGTGCAAACGCATAGAAAAATCAGCGGTTTCAAAAATACGCTGGTACATGTGGACGTACCCTTATTCATTATTCAAGGCACAAACGGAAAGTCAACGTACAGTCACGTGGGCATGCTGCCTGAGCATTCAAGTTTTCGTGTGCGAATTGAAGCGAGTGCTCTCCAATCATCAAAAGTAACAAAGTCATTGAACACGTTTATACAGTTAACTTTACGTTTATCAATCATATATCACAGATTTAGAATTTTTTGTAGTACTAAGCAACTACAGAGCGAAAGTCTGGGTCAAGCGCCTTTGTTCCAAGAACAAAGGAAACCTCGAAGCGTTAAAGCTAGCTTTGTAAGGGAATATAACGAAGAAATGAAACGAAAATCTTTTCTTTGTTGATATACTTTGTTCGCAGTGCAATTTATTTGTTGCCGGATTGCAAGAAGTAGACACAATTTCGGACGTAAATAACAGTAAAAAAAACTCGTTAATGTACAACATTAACGAGTTTTTTACTGTTATTCAAATGCAAACATGGAAATAACGAGTAGGAAAAAAAAAAGCATTCATTCTTACCTTATACTAATCGTGGTGCAGGCCAGCGCAGTGCATGAACTGATGCCTTCTCCGGTCAATTCCGCTGAGAGTAAATCAAATGTCCCGCTCTACTGTAGAAGACAATGAATACCTGGGGGGATGTACCAATGTGAGAGGGGTGCTGCGGAATAGTCCAAGTGATCGCTGCTTTAATTTCCCGGTCAACTATACATAAATTGCACGTAGACACGATTTTTTAAAGCTGGTGAACTAGACCAAGTCATTGATAACAAATGAACAATAAATCTACTTTCTCTGGTACTTTATACCCGATCAGTTGCAATGCAATTTAATGCTCAACTACAAATCGATGGTTTTTGATGGTGACCGGAGCCGAATGATCGTCAACTATAAATAGACGTTTTCTCGACGTTGTTGTTGTCACCTGGTCGACTATAAATAGATCAAATATCAATGACAAAAAAACAACGGTGAATCAACATCGTTACAACGTCTCTATAGTAAGACCGTCGGTTTACCACAGTATTTCAATGTTGTTACAACATTGGCATTTCAACCCCGACCATATACGATGGTTCGGATGAAAAATCAACATAGATTCAATGTCGTCTTGCTATCTGGGTATGCTTATGTTCTTAGCCAGGTTTTAAATCAATGTCTCTATGCATCAAGCTTTGATTAGACAAGCTTCATGAGCTTGTCTTTGTACGGTTAATACATTTTCTGTTTGTGTGTGGTATTTTGCATCTATGGCTTCGCAGTCCGTCAGACACCTTTCCAACCCTCCAGTTAAACAGTCAGTTTTCTCCTTCCCCGAATTACTAACCCTCTGTTTTGATTTCCCACCTTAAATAAAGCACTCCTAGTCTTCAGCCAGGAGCTAGGGCCTGTTTTCAGGTTCCTGGACACATGATTCTGTGAACAATTCAACCAGAAACTTGCCTTAACTTATCCAGTGATGTTAACCTATAATTTTCTTCCGACTGGTGCGTCTGGAGAACTGGTCCAAGTCTGCTTTACTCCTGAAAATAACAAAACTAAGACATTTTCATTATTATCACCAGTGGTGAAATAACCCATTTCTCTATCTCTGATCAGAAACACCAATTATGCCATGCATGTAAGCGTGTTCTTCCTTGCATTTTATGTTAATTGAGTGTAAACTGCTTCTTCATTAAATTAATTCATTGAGTTCTTCGTTGCCTTGCTATTTATTCATGTTAATGTACACTACGTGTAAGCTGTTTCTTCATTGCATCCTATATATTCATATTTAGTTTATGCATTTCACCACTGAGCTTTAGATTCAAACTATCTCACTTCTGATTCATTTCAAAAATAATCTCACATGTAACAATTTGTATGTGTGCTTTCTATTCATTAAGGTAATGACAATTATTTCTTTCATTATTATTACCTTTTCTAATGTTTACCTCTTTGTCATGCTGTGGTGGACATCCCTAAACAATTCATGAGTTCAGGTTTCAATTTTCAATCCAATTATATCCTATATTCTCGCAGTCAAACTCGTCCAGCTTCATCTCTCACCGGTCTCTTTTTCATTCACAGTGTCCTGTTCGTGCTTCAAAGCTCCAGCAAACACAGTCTCAACTCAGCTGTTGTCTTCTTCTCTGTTTCTTTACAGTCTTTCTTTCAGATTAAGTCCCAGCATGGCAAAATATCACTCAATGTCCAGTGCTCTTCCACAATTCTTTTTCCCACTGTTCAACTGCCCAGCCTGTATTTTCACAGTACATGTTGCATTACTCTTACATGCTGCTGCTGGTCGTCAGTCGTCATCAGTGTTAATGGATCAGTGGCACTGTCATTTGCCTGCTGTATTCAAGTCCACGATGTTCTGTCGGTCTTCATCAGGCGATTGACTGTCCTTGACTGTCCTTTGAGTTTCTTCTCAGTTTCAGGGACAAAGTGAGAGATCAAGCTGCACAATTTCGAGCCAAAGACTGGCTTATTTTCTCCCAATTCTGTTAATCTGCTCTTCTGCTGCTGAACTCAAGGTTGCAAAGTTGAAAGACGCCCACCTGTATTGACACACTAAAGCATATAATTAGTATTATATTCATTTTTTCTTAAAGGCTCCATTTGCTTCATGGGCCTCGTCTGTCTCTCTGTGTTCTTCCTGTACACACTCAGTTCCTTTTATGGGCATGCAGAGTTCCTGTTCACTATTTCCTGTTCTCTGCAGAGTCTGTCTCTCTTTATATTTATAGTCTAAAAACCCTCTTTAATTCTACTAAATCTTGATCTAAAAAACAATACACCTTCATTTCACTCACACACATTTAAATAGAGCTCTTTCACACATCCGAACAACTAACACTTCTCCACACAGGACCATTCTTTAGGTCAGTTTTATAGCATCAGTCACCCAATAATCTCTTAACTGGGTTTCCCAAGTGTATATACTTATGTGTTTTCAATCGGAAAAAATAAACTCAACCTGTCATAACATCTCTCATAGATTTCTTGAATTAAAAGCACTTTCAAACTTTAAAACATCCTACTTTTCATCACAAAAGAAATATATTTCACACCCACTTTTAAATGTTTCTAACCTCTTTCAGACGCCATGACTCGTCTCACACACTGCCTTTTCTCTCTCAAACTTCCATTTTCCACTCACTCAGACAAATCATGCAGAGTCACTCAAATCAAATACTGACAGCATTCACACGGTTAAAATCACTTAAAATACACTTTCATACGAGTATTTTAAACATGCCTTCCATAATCAGAAAGAGCAAGTGAAAAGAAAAGAAAAAGAAAACTGAAACCTCTCATCGTCTCACACCCCGCTTCTCCCCACACACACATAACTGAAAAATAAAACACACCAACATTTATGGCTCACGAAATATACATCTATCAAAATTCAGTCATTTACTATACATCCACACTAATATATTCAAACTGTATTTACACTCTCATAATAAGCAAAACCAACCTCTTATATACAGGCATTTAGCAAAAAGCTCAGTCCTCTCGAAAACTGAAACCACCCTCTCTGCGCGTCACCGCTGCTCATTTGCATTTACACACACCATCAGTGCACATCCGGCTGTGCATTACTGATACAGAGACTGATCTTACTCATAGATCTCATATTTTATATTACAGACGTCTTATTAATTACAACTGCACAGGTTTCAGGCCTCTTAACACCTATATAATTTTGATAAATTTACGTAACGGCTCCAACCGATAAGTCCCAGACTTTTTGTGCTCAATTCACCGGACCAGCTCCAACCGTTCCGTCCACATTTCTAGCCCTAACTTAATTTACAGGTAGCCAAAAAAGCGCAAATAGGAGACTCTAACTCCTAGCAATTTCGGAGGTTCCCAAGTTCTCCCCCGCTGTCGACGGTACTATCCCTACTGTCCAGTAGGTCTAAGGTCAGAGTCCTGCCTTAGCGCAAGCGTTACCAAGGAGAAAATGCGCTTCTTAACAGACGCCGCTGTCGTTCTACAAAGATTTAGAATAATTTGAACCAACAATCTACACTCCCACACAGGAGTAAGAATCAGGCAGACCTATCCTTGTGGACATAGGGGCTCCAACCCACAAAATGACCATCACAAAATAGAGTCCATGACCAATAGGGCTCCAACCCACAAAACAACCAAATTCCCTACCACACTAAATTAGCAGCTCCAACTGCTTTAATTCTCTCAACGGCTCCAACCGTTCTTAATTCTCTCAGCGGCTCCAACCGCTTTTAACTTTCTCAGTACTGTACTTTATTACTTTCATTATCACCAAAATCAAAACAGACTTTCACCAGTAATTTTCAGTGAGTAGACTTTAATTTGACATGTCCAATCTAGCACATTTTGGAAAATTCAACAGGTATGTGCCTTACCTTTGTTTAAGCCGGCTTGTCTCTCACTTCAGACCACTGACTCCTATCTGCCCATCTAATCACCACAGACCCTGGATCTCTCCATCTACACCAAAATTCCCTCTCTCACCGGAACGAGCCCCCAAATGTTAGGGTTCAATGTTGAGAGAAGAATCCATAAATAATCACAGATCCAGGCGTGTGCAATTTAGACGGCATTTTAATGAACACATGTGTGAGTTCAACAACCCAATCAGTGTTGAACTGTCTTTCTCATATTCAGACAACTGTTTTATGGGGTTAAGATAGTACAGCCCCCTTTTCTGTTACTAGGCAGAAATACGTCACACCAAAACCACAATGACTTTTAACATAGAACATCATCTTCGTGTCGACGGCTGATGCTTCCTGTCTCCATCCTCGCTGTCGCTTATCTCCTAGGACATCAGGTGCACTTCCTGTACAAAATGTCACTCATACAGGCACAACTTTGCAGTCTAAAACTCATTTAGTAGGTAAGAGTTTATATCTGTGTGTGTGTGCACGTGCGAGGGCGCGTGCATGCTGTGTACTGCGTACGTGTCATGACCTCTCACTATTTGTGTCTGTATGTATATGTCTCGCCCTTAAATGCTCTCACATCTCACCCGTTACACTTCTGACCTTCACGTGACCAGAGGCTCCCCCTTACATATAATAACCTAAATGGAACTATATATGTAATCTACTGAATAAACACCCTACTCTTTCAGCTTACGCTCACTCTGCTTTCGGTTTCACTTCTGCACCAGCCTGCAACTTCAAAGACATATAACTTCCTGTCCCTGCAGTCTACACAGAAACACTGAGATCATAGCAGCATTAGAAAAGCATTTAAAATTATATATTATATATTCAACTCAACAGTTCGACGTGGTTATAACTGGACTTGTAATAAAGACTGATATAATACCAATATATTTGAACATCTGAATGCATCTGTGAAAGCAACATCACTATTAACATGAAATGGTAATGATGATTATAAAAATAGCAGCAAATAATAGCAGTAAAATATTTCTATTCCTCTCATTTGATTGGAGATTTCTTTCTTTTGAAGTGACTACAATATTTATTGTGTATTTATTTACAAACAGTAACATTTGGAAAAGTAGAACAAAAAAGTAGAACACCACACATTGTAACTATTAGAATCCACAGTTAATTTATCAGGACTTTGCTTTTAAACTCAATGTGATGAGAAGAATGTTCACAAGCAGTGAGGGATTTTCCTGAACCTGAGAGAAAACCTGAGATTGTCAGGATGTCAAACAGACAAAAGCATAGACCAAGGCTCCTTTTCAAAAGATAGTTAGCTTTAATTACAAAGTTCACCAAGTGCAATACATACAATGTGCAGGGTACCAGGGCTCTGAGGGGAAAATATAGGGGGAAAAGTCCACACACACAAACGATGCTCTTCTGTAATCGCTCCACTCTCCTCTGCAGTCACTCACACTTCCGCTCCACTTGTACGTTGCCACTCAGTCGCTCTCAGATGATTCAGACAGGTAACAGGGACAGGTCCAGGGATGTCTATTTACATGGAAAACACAATCAGAAAACAGGCTAGGAAAATCACACAGGTTCAGATAAAGTTTGCTGGGCAGACTAATGCTAGTTACTCAACAATCCAGCGACAAGAAAACACAGAACTGCCATCTTAAGTAGCGCTCAGGAAATCAGGTAGATCGGAGGCAGGTGTGACAATCAGGGCAGGTGCATAGGCCAGAGGCAGGAGCCTGAGATTAGGGCCGTTTCTCAATATGCGTACTTGTGCGTACTTGCGTTCTCGTGTACTCGTGATACGTCATCAGTCGGAGACCAAGTACTGTTCCAATTCGAAGTACGCATCAAGCCGAGAACGCGAAAAAGTCCCGGATGTGTTCTCGCTCCGCCCGTTTTATCGAGCATGCATCGGTGTGGACTTGGTACAGCTAAATATCCCAGAATGCATTTCGTCCAAAACTCAACAGCGGACTCCCGGCACATCGTTTTCAACCCCCCCCCCCCCGCTCGCGGTCTTCTCACTACTCAGGTTAAAGAAACTCCAGCAGCTGTCTATAGTATTGAGTGTCCACTAAAATAGGAATAAAAGCGTTCTAACATCTCACCTGCTTGTTTTTATTTAGGTATGTACATGTACACTATTTTTATTAATAGAGGTTTCACTACTGAGGTTAAAAATGATATATAAGTCGCTTAGATCACTTCTAAATGTTAATGTTTGGTTTATTTCAGTGTTTTATTTGTTCCTGAGTAAACCGGTTTGGCTGTCATTAAAGTTAAGCCTCATAACATGTTACTCACAGTTAAATTAAGAGGGGACGGCAGTAAAAACTCCGGACCTGTGACATCATCACGTATGCTGGTGTTCCAATTGTACAAATCGCGAGTCCGTGCTCGCGTTCTCGGCCAGTACGTACTCGCCGGGAACGCGAGTACGTACTCGCGTACTTGAGAATTGAGAAACGGCCTAGCTCTGCCCAGGCAGACAGAGGCTGTGTCCCAATCCAGTGACCACACGCTTCGTAGTATGCGCAGTTTGTGGACTATGTACGGCAGGTCCTACCAGGGCCGTGCAGAGACGTTTACAGGGGCGGGTGCTCAAAGCTAAAAAGGGGCACATTGAACCAGGCTGAATAACAACAACACACATTCATCAAGAATCTAATATGGGATCGCATCATACTATATCACTGTTGTGAGGCAAAGCAAATGTAGCCTATGTTTTACCTGATGGGTACAATGTTGCTGTTGAGGGGTTGCTGCTGCTCCTGCTGCTGATAGTGCTGGAGGGCAGGGCTGTGTTGATCTGAGACTGTAGACATTAAAAAGTCCATAGGAGAGATGGTAGCTGATTAAACAAGTGTCATGAGATAATAACAAAATGCAAAGATTGGTGACAGCGCTTGGAACCATAAGGCAACAAAAAACTGAGAAATAAACTAGACCCTGCCTGTGAATCACTCTTTGCCTCTCTCCCTCCTTCCATCCCCTCATTTCATCTATCACTCTCCACTTGCTGTCCATCTGAGAACAAGGCACAACTTGCTATTGCAATAAACTATTATTTAATTATCCACACTTAACAACTCTTACACTTAATCTATAATAAAATGATGACAGAAAAATGTTACAGAAGCAAAACATTTCAGTTGTGCTTATTATTATTTTTATACTGGAATACCTCTCCAACAACTGGTACATGTGTTAATGTTACCTGTGCTCTTTGTAATCCAGCTGCTGAGGGATCCACTGCCTTTAGTAACCTCACACAGCTCCTACTGTTTCCTCATGTCCTTACCAGCCATGTCTGGATAATGTTATATTATGAGTAATAATTCAAAAATCCATATGCATAAAACACACACATGCACGCACAGTGACATTTTAGACCTTCTTCAGAATACTGTATATACTGTGGGCACAAGTTTCCATCATGGTGCTGATCCAGAATCCTTCCCTTATTATTTATTACTAGAGCTACAATAATAAAGCAATGAGGGGAAAAAAGTAATAAATTTATAATAATGTATTTATGACGATTCCATTTGTTTCACTATCCACTCTGTGCAGCGAGAAAGCTTATTACTTTTTTAAACTGTAGAGATACAATAATTTTGCTGCTGTAAAATCAGCATTTTGTCTTATTTAAAATATAAATTTAATATAATCTGTTTCTTAACCTCCTAAGACCCGAACTCTTCCATGACATGCATTTTTAATTTCTCTTTGATATTTGGGCATATTGGGGCCTGATGAATGTAAAAACAAAGAATTTCCAGATTTTTTTTTTTTTTACCTTATTTTTGTTTTTAAGAAAAATGAGAGCCACAAATAAGGACATTCATTTAAAATTTTGATAGAACAGTAGCAGTATAATGTCCTCGTAAGTGGATATCAGGCCCATGTAGAGCAAAATTGAGTATTTTGGTCTAAATAACCAAACATGTGATGTCCACATATGTGGACGGCAGGTCCTAGGAGGTTAATGTATGTTCTTTAAAATACAGCGTGTTTTTTAAAATATTATAATTATAATAATCCATTATTATGTGGACATGCATATTCGATCGTTTTAAGTGAAATATAAGCCCTCCAGAAAGGCAGGAAAAGCCCTGTAACTTACTTTAAAACTAAATATGTTCCCTAAAACGGTGGACAGAGCTACAGACCCATGACAGCCTTACCCAGTGAGCCAGCAGCTATGACCAGCACTACTTGTGCAGTTAATAAAAGGACAGGTAAAGTTTGTCGCGCTGTTGCACACACAGCACGCTCATTTGTTTCAGTTCGTCAGTTGCCACAAGACAGCTTACCAACGTGTACGTAATAAGCTAACACTCCTGTGTGCTATAGACTACAGTGTGCGCTGTACAGCTACTTACTGGTTTTGTCGCATCAGTCTGTGTCTCTGAGTTAATTTGTGTTTCTCCTACAGCTCCGGACCGCAAAAAATGCGCGTGCTCTTTGTGAGCTTGTTCCCGGCTCGCAACCAGCGCGTTCTGCCGTCAAGGGCGATCATTGGTTAATGGTGATCATGTGACTGATGCAAGCCAGATCCTTTTATTTAGCAAAAATGTGATTAATAGTTAAATATTATTGTTGAGGGGCACAGACAGGACTCCACACGTACACACACATTTAAAAAAAAATAATTAAAAATTTAAAAAAAAAATTGCCTCAACAAAAGGGCACTTTGGGCACCCATCAGGAAAGGGGCGGGTGCTCAAGCCCCTTCCGCCCCCCCCCTGCACGTGCCTGGGTCCTACGAAGTACGAGAAGTGCGGAAGTGAGAGGCTTGTGAAATTGGACGGTCTGACCTTCGTTGCGCTGCTCAGGTTGCCTAGCAACCATGATACTAACAGCGAGAAACGTTTCATACATCATTGTTTGACAGAAATGAAGGAGAAAAAAATGGTTTTTTTGTTCGTTCATTTTTTTATGACATCATATGATTAGTTGAGTATCTGAGGCTGAGACCACGGGACTGTAAAACCTAATTGTTGGGCTTCATTTCTGTACTGAACAGTCATTTCACGATTAGTTAGTAAATAACAATTAGCTAATGTTGTTCATGAGACTAAAATCATCTCACTTTGGTAATGTAAATATAATATGGCCAATATTATAGTTATTGTCACACTGTAATCCCTAACAGTTGTTCTAGCCGATAACTAATAAGTTCATAACACTCAAATGTCGTTTTGCAGTTAACCATAACCAAGTATTGAGCTCTGTTGACTTTTATGCAACTTTAATTGAATAGGGCTCAATATTTTATAGCTAATTTGTTTGGAACTCTCAAAAAGTTTAAGAAGCATATATTAGTGACGTTGTGGTGGGTGGAGTCTTGTCGCTCCCTCAGGAAAGCTGAGGCAGCCATCGATTTTGTCATGATCCTGGGTCATTTTGACCCAGCGTTTTGTGTTTCCTTGAAGTTCATTTTGTGCCTCGTGTGTATTCTGATTTGGTATTCTGTGTCCTCCCCTTGTGCCCTGTTCGTGTTCTGGATTTCCTGTCTTATTCTGAAGGTCGGTGTCTGTTGTCATCGTGTTCAGCTTGTCTCCTCAGGTCGTCTTGTGTATTAGAATCAGCTGTGCTCCCACCTGTATGTCATTACCTGGTCTCCTTGTTTGTGTGTGTGTATATATAGTGGGTGTCAGTCTGTGCCTGTTGTCGGCTCGTCTGTGTAGTCTGCATTTGTCTGTGTCTCTCTGCGTTCGTCTGTGTCTCTCTGCGTTCCATGGTGCTTCGTTCCTGTCTGTGTCTCTCTGCCCCGCAGCCCTTTTGTATGCTCTCAGGTTTGTTATTTAGTTTTTCCCAGTTTAGGTTTCCGTTAGTATTTGCCATGCCTCACTGCCTGTTTGCCACCCTGCCACTCTGTAAATAAATATCACTCATATCATCAGTCGGCTGCCTGCAATTTGGGTCCTCCTTTCACTCCACAATACGACTGCTGCCCCAGCCGTGACAGTACGAGCCGACCAAACATGGACCCAGCAGCATCCGCACCCTCCCAGGAGTTTCGGGAGGAATTAATTGACTCTGTCTCAAGGTTGGTTAATCTGTGGCTTGAACATGAGGGAGAGGAATTGCACCGCGCGGTAGAAGCCAGGCTACAGCGATTAATCTCTGCTCACCCCTGGTTACTGGACTCTCTTCACCCGCTCGCACAAAACTTCATTCTCCACGAACTCCACCTTCACCCCCCCACCGTTACCGCTCACCCACTCACTTCCACGGAGGTCGTGCCGTCCGAACCGCCGGACGAGGAATCACCCGGACCGTCGGAGCCGTCTCCGAATAGAAAGCAACGATCGCGCCGTCGGCGCAGCACCCCACAGCCGGATGTCGGGAAATGTAAGCTACCGGCAGTGGTGAGTGAGAGGGACACTGTTTCTGCTTTTTCTGAAACAAGGACAATTCATTCTGGGGCCATTTTCTGTGTTTCCACTACGGATAATAGTGGTTTTTCTATGGCCACTGCTTCAAAGACTGTTTTTCCTGAACCCACGCTCGGGGTTACTGACTGTTTCCACTCTGCTGTTCCCATGCCTGGAGTAGCTGAGACTAGTATTACCAATGTAGGGAATGTAAGTGTCAGGGAGGCTTTCTTGGCTCCGTCAGCTCTGTCAGGGAAAGCAATGAACCTTTCTGAAACAGGTTCTTCTGGCCATATTGTTCCATCCTCACTTTCAGTTCAGTTAGCCGCCCAGCCTCCAGGAGCTCACTTAGCTGCCCAGCCTCCAGGAGCTCACTTAGCTGCCCAGCCTCCAGGAGCTCACTTAGCTGCCCAGCCTCCAGGAGCTCACTTAGCTGCCCAGCCTCCAGGAGCTCACTTAGCTGCCCAGCCTCTAGGAGCTCAGTTAGCCGCACAGCGGCCACAAGCTCAGTTAGCCGCTCAGTCGTCACCTCCATCACATCCAGCCTCACAACCCATAGCTCAGTTACAGTCACAGCCAGGCTTATTACAAACTATGTTACAGTCCATTTCCCAGTCTATAGCTCAGTTCAAGGTTCAAGGTTCAAGGTTCTTTATTTGTCACATGCATAGTTATACAAGTATAACACACAGTGAAATGTATCCTGACACGCTCCTCGACATGTGCAAAAACATGGGGGGGGGGGGGTAGAGGGATAACATTATAAATATATATATAGTATATACATAGGGTGAATGTGCAGTAGAAGCAGCAGCAGGTGAATTCTGTACATTAATATGAATAGACATCTGACTATTTTACAGAATGGACAATATAAACATATTTAAAGTTAAAGGAAGTTAAAGGAATTGAGTGTCTGGAGGAGAGTCTCAGTCAATTATAGATGATGTGAGATGGCGTGTGTGTGTGTGTGTGTGGGGGGGGGGGGGGGGGGGGGGGGGGTGTTGGTTTAGGGCCCGGATGGCTTGAGGATAAAAGCTCCTCTTGAGTCTCTCTGTCCTTGCCCGGATGATGCGGAACCTTCTGCCAGATTGTAGAAGTTGGAACAGTTTGTTGCCAGGATGGGACGGGTCCTTCAGTATCTGCGTTGCTCTAGTCCAGCATCTCCTGGTGTAGGTGTCCTGAAGTGGGGGGAGAGCAATCCTGCAGCAGCGTTCTGCTGTATGGATCACTCTCTGGAGAGCTTTTTGGTCCTTCACACAGCTGTTCCCGAACCACGCTGTCATGTTCTGTGTGAGGATACTCTCCACAGCGCCTGTATAGAAGATCCTGAGGATCTTTGGAGAGACCCTGAACTTCCTTAGTTGTCGGAGGTGATACAGGCGCTGCCTAGCCTTCTTGGTCTGGACCTGAATGTGGGCAGCCCATGTCAGGTCTGAGGAGATGTGGACACCAAGATATTTGAAGGACTGCACCCTCTCCACTGGAGCTCCATTGATGAAAATGGGTTTGTAGTCTCTGTGCTGACTCCTTCTGAAGTCCACCACCAGCTCCTTGGTCTTGCTGACGTTCAGCTGGAGGTGGTTGTCCTGGCACCATGATGCCAAATTCTTCACTTCGTCCATGTAGGCCGCCTCATCGCTGTTGGAGATGGCACCCAACACCACTGTGTCATCAGCAAACTTCACAATGGTGTTGGAGCCGTGGGTGGCCACACAGTCAGAAGTGTAGAGGGAGTAGAGCAGTGGCGAGAGGACACACCCCTGTGGTGCTCCTGTGTTGATGGTGATGCTGTCGGAGACACACCCACCCACCCTCACCACCTGAGTTCTGCCGGTGAGGAAGTCCAACACCCATGCACACAGACGGCTGTTGAGTCCCAGGTCCCTCAGCTTTGTGAACAGTCTGCTGGGCACTATTGTGTTAAACGCTGAACTGTAATCAACAAACAGCATTCTCACATAGTTACCCTGTTTCTTGTCCACGTGGCTGAGGGTGGTGTGCAGGACATGGGCGATGGCGTCTTCAGTGGATCTGTTGGGTCGGTAGGCGAACTGGAGCGGATCTGTGGAGTCTGGGATGGAGGAGGAGATGATGTTCTTCAGCAGCCTCTCAAACACCTTCATGACTACCGAGGTCAGCGCAACTGGCCGGTAATCGTTCAGGGATGAGGGTTTGCTGTTCTTGGGCACCGGGATGATGGTGGATCTTTGAAGCATGTGGGGACCACAGACTTCGCCAGGGACTCGTTGAAGATGTAAGTGAACACACCTGCTAGCTGGTCAGCACAGCAGCGCAGCAGACGGCCGGTGATGCCGTCTGGCCCCGCCGCTTTCCTTGTGTTCACTCTCCTCAATGCCGCTCGGACGTCATGCTCCGCGAAGCTGGTCACCGGTCTCTCGTTGATGACGTCATTGTCCTCGGTAGTCCAGCGGTAGATGGCATTAGCCGCCTGGCTAACCTCGAAACGGGCGTAGAACTGGTTCAGCTCATTGGTGAATGCAGAGTCGGCGTTGATCGGCGCAGTGTCCCTGGGTTTGTAGTCCGTAATGGTGCGTAGTCCGTGCCACATACTCCGTGTGTCGCCCTGGTGGAAGCGGGACTCCACACGCTCCTGGTACCGGCGTTTGGCATCTCTCACCGCGCGCCGCACGCCGTATGATGCCGCTTTGTAGGCGCTCATATCGCCAGTGGCGAGACCCGTGTTGTAGGTGGCGGTCCTGGCGTTTACTGCAGCGCGGATCGATCTGTCCATCCACGGTTTCTGGTTAGGGAATGTGGTGACTCTCGCAGTGGGGATAATCTCCTCCGCTAGCATGTTGACGAAGCTTACTGCTACTTCAGTAAACTCGTTGATGTTGACTGCGCATGCTCTGAACATGTCCCAGTCGACGTCGTCGAGTGCGTCCTGTAGCGTAGCTTCTGATTGGGCAGACCACCGTTTCACCTCCCTTGTGGTTACTTCTTCCCTCCGTATGTTTTGTTTATACTGGGGGATGAGGAAGATGGCGTTGTGGTCAGACTTCCCAAAAGCTGGGTGTGAGACGGCTTTGTAGCCCTGCTTGTATGGTGTGTAGCAGTGATCCAAAATTCGGTCCCCCCTCGTCGGACACGAGACATGCTGGTAAAAGTTTGGCATGACTTGTCTGAGGTTCGCTTTATTAAAGTCTCCTGCTACAATGAGGGCTGCGCCCGGATCTTTGTTTTGAAGCGAACTCAGCACATCATGTAGTTCGGACAAAGCCATACCTGTGTCCGCTTGGGGTGGGATGTAGACTGCCGTGGCGATGACTGAGTTGAACTCACGGGGCAGATAGAAAGGGCGGCACTTAATGCTCAGGAATTCCAGATGTGGCGAGCAGCTGCTGGAAAGAGTAGAAATGCTCCTGGCATCACACCACTTTCTGTTTACCATGAAGCACACTCCTCCACCTTTTGTTTTGTTCGACTCTGCCGTTCTGTCCGCGCGGAGCACAAAGAATGAATCCGACGGAGTTACGGCCTGGTCCGGCACGGTGGGGGTCAGCCATGTCTCCGTGAAGCACAGAATGTTGCAGTCCCTCATGTCACGTTGGAAGGTGACTCTTGCTCTTAGGTCATCGAGTTTGTTCTCCATGGATTGTACGTTGGCCAGTAGGATACTGGGCAGTGGTGCGCGATGCGCCTGCTGTCTCAGTCTGTTCCTAATGCCAGCGCGTTTCCCCCGGTGCTTCTTTGTTCTACGCCTCGGATGAGCGGCCCGTCCTTTGTTGTTCTCCGCGCCGCGTAGAATCTCTGGCGGCCAGGATGGGTCAGGTTTAAAAGTGTCCAAGATAAGATGTGCAACCTTGTCACCGATGTTTACAAGTGATCTGCCGTCGTATACTATAACGGTGTGTTCACACCGAACGCGATAGGCGCGAGCGAAAACGCCCCAAACGCCCCTAATTTGACGCGTGCACATTCGCACCTCGAACGCGTGTCCAAGAAAAATCCATCGCGCGTCAAAATTGCATATTTTGACGCGCGTGAACCGGAAATGTGGGAGGGATGTGGGAGGAAGTTGTGCCAGACAGTATCTTTGCTAGACGGCAGCTGTCGAGCTAGCGTTTCTATTTACTGTGGAGAGCAGAGCAGCAGCGTTAAGGACGTCCTCGCCGTACCTGGGTCCATCAAGTCCTCCAGACGGGTGAGCAGTTTGGTGAGTTTCACCACTTGCTCCAGGAGCTGCGCCTGGATGACAGCCGATTTCAGCGATATCGCCGTCTTTCCCTCGCCCAGTTTGAGGACCTGCTGTCCCGCGTTGGTCCAAGCATCGCCCGCCTAGACACCAACTACAGGCGCTCAATCCCACCTGCAGAGCGCCTGTCCATCTGCCTGCGGTTAGTAAAAGTGTTTAATACGGTAGTCCTTTATTGATACCTGTGCTAATATGCTAAACTATCGTTTATACACTGCTAACATGGATGTGCTATGCTATCAATGAATGCCGTCGGTGTTTACTGATAGCAAACTGTGGTATGGAGACGACTGTTTATAATATTTCTAGTGATGCTTGAAAGGTCTCATCAAGTCCCGATTTAATTCAATTTATGCTGTTATCAGTGTTTGCATTGATAGCATGGCTGTGGTGTCTATCAGTGTATGCTCTCTGTGTTTGCTGATATCAAACTGGTACAAGGGCCACTGTGGGTTAATCTTTGTAGTGATACTCACTCCTTATTTACACCTGGTTTAATTCTGGTATAGATGAATATTTGTATGTAATCCTCGCAGCTGTCAGACTCTATAACAGGGGTCACCAGCCTTTCTTTAAACTGAGAGGTAGATAAAATTGTGAACAGTTTGGTTCATCTTTAGTTATATGGTTCTATCTTGATAAGCTATGTCTTATCACAGATTAATTTTTCAAAAATATTAATGATTTAAGCAAGGAAAGGGCTACATGTCAACATACAACTCTTTATTTCTATTAATGTCTTACTTCATTCCTGCCTGATTTACATGTTTAGGAATTATGAGTGATTGGCTCACTGTAGTGGTAAAAGTTGCTACCAATCAAATTATGATATGGTAAAGTTAAAACAAAACACAACTGACTGTTTTATATTATATCTAATATATATTATGTAATTATCCTTATAATTAGAAAATGTTTTATGTAAGATTTATGTTTTGTAATTTAAATCTGACATCACAAAAGTATTTTGGAATTTGAATAATGTATTTTGTAACTGCAGTACACATAATACTAATTTTGAACACTTTTGTCCAGGTTCCTTGCCACCGGGGACTCCTTCAGGACCATCGCGTTCAGTTTCAGAGTCGGTGTGTCCACGGTGTGCCAGATCACCCCCCAGGTAGCGACGGCCATCTGGGACTGTCTAGTGGGCGACTTCATGGCTGTGCCTTCACCTGGAGACTGGCGGTCCATCACAGAGGGATTCCAGGAGCGCTGGAACTTCCCTCTCTGCTGTGGAGCTCTGGATGGGAAGCACGTCCAGACAAAGGCCCCCCATATATCACATAGGAGACACACACATTGATATACACTAAATATTTATTTCATTTCTTTTTTTGTGGTGCCCAAATTTATGCACCTGCTTGATTTTGTTTAAACAATTATTGCACACTTTTTGTAAATCCAGTAAACTTCTTTTCACTTCTCAAATATCACTGTGTGTGTCTCCTGTATGATATATTTAACTGACATTTTTTATTGTAACAACTAACGATTTATACAGGAAAATAATGGCTATTAACAAGGTTGCCCAAACCTTTGCATCCCACTGTATTAGTATATTCTGTCATTAGTGTAATATGAAATAAATTCTACATGTGTCAAGTCGTGTGCCAACATTTGCTGTGTAGTAGAACTGAGACATTAGTCATTATAAAAATTTATTTGAAATAATATTAAAATTCTCAAACAGAAAAACATTAAACATAAATATATAAGTATTTACAGAGAGACAGGAATAAAAAGGACCCAGCTGCTCTCCAGAGCAGGAACAAGGCTGAGGAGGAAATGCTCCATTGCAGACTGGCGTGGCCTCTTCAGGGACACCAGGATGGCCAGCTCCACTGCCGATGGACCGTCCTGGGACCCGTCCCTCATCTGCCTCGGAGCTGTCCTCCTCTCTGGGCGTGTAAAACACAGCACAAAACACAAAGAAATGAGAAGGCTGCTACTAGATTTTAATTTCAACATTGAAAAAACAAAACAGGATATAATCAGATTAGTTGTAGATATTTAGTAAAGGTGATCACAAGGCAATCCCACACCGAGTAAAAAGCTATCAGTGCTTGCTGTACATACCTGTGGGTGCAGCAGCAGGAGCTCAGGGACTGCTCTGCAGCAGAATCAGTTGGTTCTATCAAGACAATATTAACTGTTAACAGGTTGAATACAATAATCATAGAGAAAGTATATACAGTGGTCCCTGTTTTATTGCAGCAGGGGTTCTCAGAATAACTAGCCCCTCGCCACGCACTTTATACACTTTTTTCCCCACACACATGAACATTAGTCACAGTTCTCACAAGTTGATTCTCAAAGTGCAAACCTTTGTAGATTGCAAAACGTAAAAGTATTTTTATGCCGCGTTTTGTCTTCATCTGCCTGCCACTTTCGTGCGCCTTTTCCTTTTCCTCCCGGTGCAGGTGTCTATTTCCGAATGAGGGTCATAGTTATGAGTGTTTTTGTGCTGTTTTTTCTATTGGACGTGATGGTTATCAAAACCAAACATGATCAATTTGACAAGCGCAGGAGACACGACACGGAGGAGATTTGTCAATCAGGCTGCAGAATGCAATGCTGTACGGTGCAATGAAAAATCAGCGAAAAAGCGAGGCAGTGACGGATGAGCGGGACCACTGTGTGCTGTTTATTAATAAACAATATATTCCTATATGACAACATGCATAAAACCAGAACGGTATTTGTACATCAGTGGGAAAATAGCGGGACAGTAGGCGGGCTTGCTAGCTTTAGCGCGGCTTCATCGGGTCAGTCTGAAAATTAAAAAGAAGAACAAATGAACTTACCAGGTTGCCCGATCTCCTCACTTCTGTGCCTCCAAGCTCGGTCCTTTTTATTCCTGTCCCGGTAGAAGTAGCAGCTAGCATCGTATAGTTCTGGACGATTAGCCACTGCGTTGATGAGTTTTTCCTCCATACTGAATGAAGAATGAAGGGCTTTGGTTTGATCTGCCCCTTTGACCTGGTTACAGCCACGTCACCAGGCTCCTGATTGGTTGACGCGGCGCGACTTGACGCTGGAGTTCAAATTTTTCCAACTCGAGCGGTAGAGGCGAAAGACGCGTATGCACAAAATGCAACACAAAAACTCACGCGCGTGGTTTTTTCCGCGAGTCAAACGCGCCAGACGCGCTACACTGACGCGCGTTTCAGGCGTTTTGGCGTTTTCGCGACGCAAATCTGCTTCAGAATTTTCGCCGGACGCGCAATCGCGTGTCATCAGCCTCTTTCCATTGACTTTACATGTAAACCTGACGCTCTGGCCGCCTCTATCGCGTTCGGTGTGAACGCACCGTTAGACTAGAGGATTTTGGAATGTAAACCAGTGCAAAAAATAAATAAAAAACAAGAAAAGTGGATAGTCGGAGCGGAGCGGTCAGGAAGGCGTCTGGACGTGGCCGCGCCATCTTGAGAGTGTACCTAGTTGATAAAAGAATCATCAGCCTTATCATCAGCTCAGTCTCCAACTTCGCCACCATCATTGTTCCAACCTTTACTTCAGTCACCCTCAGATCAGCCACCTATTCAGTCGTCATCTTCACCTATTCCTCCTGTACAACAAGCTAAGTCGGTCCAACCCGAAAAGACCTGTTTTGCATCTGTTCAGTCTAAGCAGAGAGACAAACAACACAATATTGTTATCAGTCCTCAAAAGCTGGCCATTTTAGAAATTGTGATGCACTTCAGGGCCTCCCCAGAGGCTGAGTTTCAGCCCTCAGCGCACTCTGGACCACTGAAGGCTAAGAACCCAGCTGAGGACTGCACCCAGCTGTCGCTGCCTGAGCAGGGCCAGTGCTCCGCGCAGCTACAGTCAGCCATGTGTGTGCCAGGGGCCCCTGTGCCCGCTGGTTCAGTGACTGTTTCCGCTGGAGGGTCCGAGGGACCGCTCCGGCCTCCTGTCTCCGCTGGAGGGTCCGAGGGACCGCTCCGGCCTCCTGTCTCGTCAGCTGGGGGGTCCGAGGGACCGCTCCGGCCTCCTGTCTCCGCTGGAGGGCCCGAGGAGCCCGTCCAGCAACCTGCCTCGTCAGCTGGAGGGTCCGAGGGACCGCTCCGGCCTCCTGTCTCCGCTGGAGGGCCGAGGAGCCCGTCCAGCAACCTGCCTCGTCAGCTGGAGGGTCCGAGGGACCGCTCCGGCCTCCTGTCTCCGCTGGAGGGCCCGAGGAGCCCGTCCAGCAACCTGCCTCGTCAGCTGGAGGGCCCGAGAAGCCCTTCCAGCCTCCTTCGTCGTCAGCTGGAGGGTCCGAGGGACCGCTCCAGCCTCCTTCGTCGTCAGCTGGGGGCCCGAGGAGCCCGTCCAGCCTCCTTCCTCGTCTGCTGGGGGGCCCGAGGAGCCCGTCCAGCCGCCAGCTGTTCCAGCAGCAGCTTCATCCACGCTGCCAGCAGCAGCAACAGCTTCATCCACCATGCCGCCGCCTGCAGCGCCTCCGTCTTCGGCTCCCACGCCGCCTGCAGCAGCGGCTTCTCCCACGCCGTCGCCTGGTCCAGCTCCGGCTTCATCCTCGTCTGGTCCAGCCTCCGAGTCCGCTTCGTCTTCAGCGTCGCCTGGCCCAGCCCCCGCAACGCCTTCATCCTCGCCAGCTGCAGCCTCCGCGCCTTCATCCTCGCCAGCTGCAGCCTCCGAGCCTTCATCCTCGCCAGCTGCAGCCTCCGCGCCTTCATCCTCGCCACCTGGTCCTGCCTCAGCATCTGTTCCTGCCTTGCCTGGTCCAGCTCCGGCTGCAGCCTCCGAGTCAGCCTCAGCCTCGTCAACACTGCCGTCAGAGCCAGCTCGCCCTGTGCCACCTCATCCTTGTTGGCCGCTTTCCAGGCCTCTAAGCTGGCATCATGGCCGTCGAGGGCGGCCTCCTGAAAGAACTCGCCGCCACTGCTGGCTTCGCGGCCAACCTCCGGACCTGCTCTGCCACCGCCGTTGCCGTGTGCACGGTCGGCCACCTGAACTGTTTGCCCGTCGCCGCCGTTGCCGTCTGCACGGTTGGCCCCCTGAACTGTTTGCCCGTTGCCATGTGCACGGACGGCCCCCTGAACTGTTTCCACTTCGCCACCGCTGCCTTCCGCGCGGTCGGCTTTTGGATTTGTGTCGCCAACGTGGCCGGCCTCCGGAGGTGAACTGTTTCAGACTCCTGAGTTGTCAGCCTCCGGGCCGGCCTCCTGAACTGTGTTTTGGGACCCTGTTCGAGGACTCCAGTGTGTGTATGTTGTGTTTTGGACAATCCATTCGGTTTGCTGGAGTTTGTTTTTGTTTGGTTTTGGTCCCTCCTTCCTGGACCCCCCGCCGCCCGCCCTGGGTTGGTCGTCTGTTTTTGTTTTGGGCTGCCTGGAGCCAGCCCTTGGAGGGGGGTTGCTGTCATGATCCTGGGTCATTTTGACCCAGCGTTTTGTGTTTCCTTGAAGTTCATTTTGTGCCTCGTGTGTATTCTGATTTGGTATTCTGTGTCCTCCCCTTGTGCCCTGTTCGTGTTCTGGATTTCCTGTCTTATTCTGAAGGTCGGTGTCTGTTGTCATCGTGTTCAGCTTGTCTCCTCAGGTCATCTTGTGTATTAGAATCAGCTGTGCTCCCACCTGTATGTCATTACCTGGTCTCCTTGTTTGTGTGTGTGTGTGTGTGTGTGTGTGTGTGTATATATAGTGGGTGTCAGTCTGTGCCTGTTGTCGGCTCGTCTGTGTAGTCTGCGTTTGTCTGCGTATCTCTGCGTTTGTCTGTGTCTCTCTGCGTTCCATGGTGCTTCGTTCCTGTCTGTGTCTCTCTGCCCCGCAGCCCTTTTGTATGCTCTCAGGTTTGTTATTTAGTTTTTCCCAGTTTAGGTTTCCGTTAGTATTTGCCATGCCTCACTGCCTGTTTGCCACCCTGCCACTCTGTAAATAAATATCACTCATATCATCAGTCGGCTGCCTGCAATTTGGGTCCTCCTTTCACTCCACAACACGACTGCTGCCCCAGCCGTGACAGATTTGGCCAGCCCGTGTGGATTAAGGGTCCCCAACTTCAAAACACAATGACCACAACCTTAGTTTTTTCATCAACAGCCCTAAATTTGGTAAGTCTAACGTGTTTTTGTTTTGTTTTGTTTAAATTTAATTTTGATAAACAGTCTTTTTTTTTATTTTTAACTGGAAATATATTTGTACTTTGTTACAGTGAATGTTTGTTATAAATAAATTTGAATCCAAGTAATTGGAATTTTAGAAGTTATTGAATGTGACAAATACGTAATGTTACTTCAAATTACAACGGTGCAACGTTTGGGGGGGTTTCCGTTTCCCATAATGCATTGCACTCTTGCCCGGGAAGTTGACGGGGGCAATTATAGCTCCATGCGTTTAAACTTTCTGCCAAAAGCCGAAAACTTGTTATCGCTGCTGTCCGTTTCTACCGGTTGTCATATTTGCCAGTAATGCACGTGTGTATTGTGAGTATACTTATTTCAATAAGTGTCCGCGTTACACAGTCAGTAGTTTACGCTGTTGAGCTGTGTGTATGTGTGTGCTAGTGTCAGGAGTTTTCCTGTAGTGCAACTCAGGTCGGAATAAATGACACTCAGACAGGTTTGCAAGTTTAACGTGCACACGGGTGAGAGCTCAACGGAGACTCACACCCTGCAATAGTTGTCAGCTTTTATTTATACTTCAAGCATATTTGTGTAGCATGTCCTTCTCAGAGACGTACAGGAAGAGATAAAATAGAACTGTGCTGCGTGCAGGCTTCCTGTTGAGCTTGCACAGACCGTAACTTCTCTATTTAAGCTGAATACTAAAAGAGCAAACACATCTAGACAGTGAAATGTACTTTTAAGCATAAACATAATAAAATCTGAATGAAATGTACTTTTAAGCATAAACATAATAAAATCTTTTGACATTCCCTCCTGATGTTTAATCTTTTCTTCCATATATGTACATAGCAACTCACTAACATTGTATCAGTCTATGGCCACTTGTAAACATTTTTAGCCAAGACATCACAAAATAGTGGGTTTTGTGAGTATGTTATATCCAAGTGTCTATCTCATTATCATCCTCTTCATTTTGTGATAGGGTGATGTAAGCATGAATTGAAGCAGTTACCATTTTTGATACCATGTTCTTCAAACAAGGTATGACACATGAAGTGAAAAGACACAATAACAGTAGTAGAACACCAACAAAAACAAGTCCTTTAATCAGCAGGGACTTCCAAGAGCCGCTTAAAAGCCACGTAAGCCAGTCTTCTGTGTTTGTGGCATAGTCTTGTTGTTGTGCATCCCGAAGTTGTCTGAGTATTTTCAGAGCATTAGTCATGTTGGATGAGTGTACATTATCTGGAATGTATGTGCAGCACGTGTTGTTAAAGAGGACACATAGTCCTCCTTTCTCGGCGAGAATCATGTCCAATGCTACCCTGTGTTGCATTACTGCAATGCGCAGAGCGTCAATTTCTTGATTCTGTTCGGCGTTGATTTTACATGAAGCATTCCGAAAAAGTCCAAAACGGTAGTTTAGAGTCTCTATTCTTAAAGCGTGTTTCCCTACCCCCACCCATGGGAAGAGTACGTAAGCAACCTTTTGTCTTTCAGTCCAAAGTTTAAATTCCTCTGGGGCATCGGAACCCCACATGGAATCATGCTCCTTGAGGTCTGGGGTGCTTCGTCTTTTCCTTGTTGTTGACGTGGCGTCCATGGTTATCTTGAAAGTGTGGTCAGATATGAAAATGGGAGCGCACTGACCTGTCCAATTCTTAGGAAGGATAAAATAGGCTCGTTGGCCACAGATCCAGGCCATTCCTTGCACCCAATAGGTGCCATTCGAGATGTTGCTGCTCTTCACTGGTCCTCCAGGAGCGTGTGTCTGTACTGCTTTGCAGTTGGTGGTGTTTCCCATTGGCGTGGATCCGTTCTCTTGGCGGTAGCATAGGGTGTGGCTCAAATTCCCATTGTTTTCAAGAAAGACTGGGAATGATTTAGCCTTACTCCTGTGCTTCACTTTCAGGTCAACCCAGAACCATTCGTCACATGTGCCATTTCGTAGTCCTATCTGGAGAGGTTCCTCATGGTTGACCACGATTCCCTGGAATTGATACCCAAGGCTGGCGTAACTTGCGGCACACTTTGCCTGAATTATGTCCACTGCCTTTGCGTACAAGGTGGCGTGTTGTGTCGTTGGGGGCATATAGGAGCAAACATAGCAGTCTTTCCTGGGTGTGCTGTCATGTATATATCGATACCATGCATTGTTCATCCATGGGTGAATGTGGTCTTGTGTCATGTCACGAAGATGTGAGTTGTCATGTGTCCATCTTGTCTGCAGGTGGTGTTGTTCATCTTCTTTCTTTCGGGTGAGTGTTAATAAACTCACCAGGAATGCAACATTAGCCACTAGGAGGACGAGCGTCTTCATGATGACCAGACACACCTGTGACCTCTGATGAGTAGACTACCGGCAAGAAGTAGAGGGCGGGGTGTACCCGATCAGCCCTCCCTTCACCAATAGATCACCAGGAGTTAGGGGTGTCGGCGTCTAAACGTTTAGGTTGTCACTCACTTTTTTGCAGTGGCTTTGATGAATCCAGGACGGTCTTTCTGCTATTTTGCAGGCAGTTGGTGTGGTGAGTAGCACTTGATAAGGACCTTCCCACCTTGGTGAACTCCAATTTTTCCTTTGGAGTACTTTGATCAGGATCCAATCACCTGGTTTCAACCTGCAAGACACTGGGGAGATATCACTCGGCAGTTGGTTGTTTAGAACAATCTCTTTATTTTCAAGTAATTTAGTCATCCATTCGGCTAGTGTAGTTTCTCTCATTGACTTATCTATGGGCTCACTTGTGATTGGTAGTGGAAATGGTCTACCGTGAATGATTTCAAAAGGTGCGAGTTTCTGAGAACTTTGTGTCAGTCTCATCCACATTTTCACCAGGCCTATACACTCAGGCCATGGTCTCCCTGTTTCTTCCATGCATTTTCTCAGTCTCTGTTTTATTGTGCCGTTAGTTCTTTCCACTAGTCCGGCACTTTGTGGGTGGTAAGCACAGTGGTGTTTGATGCTAAATCCTAGTGCTTCAGAGACCTTACTGATTACTTCATTAACAAAATGTGTCCCATTGTCTGATCTTATCAGAGTGGGGATGCCATATGTTGGAATGAAATGGTTGCACAAACATTTTGCTACTGAGATGGCGTCTGCTTTTTTTTACTGGATAGATTTCTGGCCATTTTGAGAATACGTCTATGATCACTAGAGCGTATTTTGAGCCTTGGCATTCATTTAACTCAATAAAATCCATGTGGATTGTATGAAAAGGATGAGGTGGTGTGGGAAAGTTACCTCTTCTCGGTCTGAGGTTTCCCTGTGCATTATGTTTTTGGCAAATCATGCATGTTCTGACAAATACTTTTGCTGAAGTTTCGAAATCTTGGGTATAGAAATGTTTAGAGAGTATATCCACCATTCCTCCCGTCGACACATGAGTAGAACCGTGTGTCACTAATGCTGCTGTTTTGTGTAGGGATTTTGGTAGTATTGGTTTGCCATTACAAGTCATCAAATCATTTTCTAGCTGTGCTCCACATTTTAACCATTTCTTTTTTTCTGCAGTTGGTGCGGCTTTTTGTTCATTTTTAAGCACATCAAGTGGTATTTGCATTGAGGAGTCAGACATTAATGTGTCTATAGTTTGTTGTGCTGCTGCTTTTGCGGCTTGATCTGCGAAGTTATTGCCTTTAGTGACCTCTGAGTTGTCTTTCTGGTGTGCAGCACATTTACATAATGCTAACTGTTTTGGCAATATTGTCACTTCCAACAGTGCCTTTAAAAGATTTCCATGTTGCACTGGGTTGCCAGTAGAAGTAACCATTCCTCTATTCTGCCAAATTTTTGCAAAGTGATGTACTGCTGCAAAAACATACTGGCTGTCAGTGTGTATGTTTATGTCTTGTCCTTCATGCAGTTGACATGCACATATAACAGCTGTAAGTTCTGCGCTCTGTGCAGAGTGTGAGGAAGTTAGTGCTTTTGCTTCTAAAATTGTGTCTACTGTGGTTACCGCATAACCTACACAGTTCCGCCCAAGGCTATTTTTGGACGCTGAACCGTCTACAAAGATATTAACGAAACCAGCCTGTGGGGTGCTGTGAAGGTCAGCGCGTGGCTTTATGGCCCTGCTCAGCTAAATGGTGTAACACTGTCATTGTGTTTGCTTTACAGTCTGCTTGTGTGTTCCCCGTGATGAGTATATCATCTACATACAGGAGAAACTGTCCCGGGGCGGGGAGTGTGCACAGTGACATGGACCTTTTTAGAGCCTCTGCGTACAGGGTGGGGCTGTTCTGGAAGCCCTGAGGTAACCTTGTGTATGTGTACTTTTGACCCTCAAAGGTGAACCCGAACAGATGCTGCGAGTCAGGGTGCAGTGGTACAGAAAAGAATGCATTTGACAGATCTATAACTGAAAACCACTGTTCCTTGGGGGTCACTTGATTCAGGATTGTGTGTGGATTTGCCACCATAGGTGGGATTTGTTCTGTTACTTCATTTATTGCCCTGAGGTCATGTACTAGACGGTACTTTCCCGTATTTGCTTTTTTCACTGGGAAAATGGGCGTGTTACAGGTTACTTCAGTTTTTTTTTATCAAGATGCCTGCCTTTTCCATGTCTGCAATTACTGGTTTTATTCCTGCTTTGGCTTCCGTTGTGAGGGGGTACTGTGGCTTTACTGGCCTGTAAGTTGTGGTGGTTTTTACTACAACAGGATCTGCTCCTTTAATTAGTCCTACATCTGTTGGTCCTGTAGACCACAGCTTTGCAGGTAGTTCTTCTAGTTCTGGATGTTGCTCTAAAACGAACAGCTAGCATGAAACGAACAATGCTAAACAACATGAGTGTGTTATTATGATGTTAATTAGGCACATGTTTGTATTTCTTTATAGTCTCAAGTGTGTCCTAGGCAAGCTCATGGACACAACCTATGCCCTACGTCGCCAAAAAAAATTGTTGGAGCTGTTGGAGCTCCACGACTCAGGGACGTTGTGGACAGATGGCCAGCCCTACTTATGGAGTCACAGGTCAAAAAAGAAAAATACTGTTCTCCCAGTTTTTAAAAGTCAACATTTTCAAAGAATTTACCAAAAAGCAAAAGACAGATGAAAATGACAACACATCACGCTGTGACGTATTTTTTCTTCCCATTCACAGTAAACAAAGTGTCTAGAAGTTTATTTAAATTTCCTGTAGATAACATTACAAAGAATGACAAATAACTTTCTATTTTGGCCTTGGTTCTGACTAGAATTGGCGATCGTGGCTCAAGAGTTGGGAGTTCGCCTTGTAATCGGAAGGTTACCGGTTTGAGCCCCAGCTCGGACAGTCTCGGTCGTTGTGTCCTTGGGCAAGACACTTCACCCGTTGCCTACTGGTGGTGGTCAGAGGGCCCGGTGGCGCCAGTGTCCGGCAGCCTCGCCTCTGTCAGTGCGCCCCAGGGTGGCTGTGGCTACAACGTAGCTTGCCATCACCAGTGTGTGAATGTATGTGTGAATGGGTGAATGACTGGATATGTAAAGCACTTTGGGGTCCTTAGGGACCATAAAGGCGCTATATAAATACAGGCCATTTACCATTTAGAATTGCTCTGGTTTTGCTAACCTGAAAACTTCTTAAAATACATTAACAATTCTGTTCCTAATTCATCTTTGTACATTTCTGTGTATTTCTGTTCATGTACACGTGGTTGCAGAGTTCCACTGAATCAACAATGTTAACCTGCGCACTCAATTCTACAAGGAGCTGGACAGACACGCCTAGACTCATAACTTTGTTCCGAAACAAGGCCATCAAGACTGGCAAGATTGCAGAGGAGCTAGCAAAGCTCATGAGAATTTATGACATTCAGGTAAATTTTTCATTTCACATGATTCAGAATTACATTAACAGATGGTTTGTACACAGCTGTAAGAAGCCATAGTGTGAGTTGCTTCAACTGTGCCCAATCAATAACATGATTTGTGTCCTTGAGGGGCTGAACTCATTCTTGTATTATTTGTGTTTTGCAGTCAGCAGATGGTCCAGACCTCACTGAAACTCCTTTGGCTCTGCTGACAGTTGTCACGGATGACACTACTGATTTGGCCCGCTTCAGTCCCGAAAGCATCTTCATTGTCTTTGAGGATGAAATACTTGTAAATGGTCCCACAAATCTGGCTGACTCATTTCTCCTGCTCTTTGAGTACATCTATGCACTAGAATACAATACCCAAAGAAACTTGAGCTTACATTCACATTTATCCAGAACGTTGTGATGTGCTTTGAGGACAACAAACCACTGAAAGGGCGTCTACTGACGCTGAAGAATGATTTGTTCAATGAGTGAATCACTCAGAATGGACTACTTGTTGAAGTTTTTGGGGGAATCATTTGGCTCTTCTACCTCACATTTAAGATGAAAGACTGTTCAGTTCATGCACTATTCATGTTTAATGTTCAGTTGCCTAATACCTTTATGCACTACCTTGATGTTTGTTCCCTATGAAGTACGGCTGTAAAAACCAGCACTTTGTTTTATGTATTTAAAAAAAGAAAGTGAAATGCAGCTGTCAAGGTACAGTAAGTGTTAAATGCCTCAATGTTCTAATAGCTGTAATTGCTTTTAATACTGAAAATGTTATTGAATTTTAGAATTGAGATGGAGACCCTTGGAGTCTTTTTCTTTTGTTTTATTTATGAAACACTTTGTTATGAGTGAGCTCCGTTATTCGTGCCTTTTTAAAAAGCACATTGTGTTGAATTAAAAAAGTTGTTAAATAATCAGTGTTGTCACTTTCATGTTTTCTAACACTTTTAGCTGATTATAATTTACTGGGCAAACAGTTTAGAATTATTTTTAAGTGTATTTCCCACATGATTTGAAAAATATTGAAAATTTAAAGTGTTATTTCCCACATTATAAGTTAGAAAATATCAAGAAGTTTGAGTTTATTTCCCACAGTGTATGAGTTGCAATATGTAAACATTTTTGAGTGTATTTCCCACCTTTAATAAGTTGAAAAATATTGAACATTTTGAGTTTATTACTCCCTAATTATAAGTTGAGGAATATCAACATTTATAAGATAACATTAAGATAATTTAAGGCAACTGCAAATGTAATTTTTATTTTAGTTGAACTTAAAACTTTTAAAAACATCACTAAAATATTGTTGTATAATCTGTTACACAACAACTTTTGAGTTCTGTGAACTTATTAGGGTTTACAGTGCAGGTTTTTATGATATATTACAGCAGTGAGCTTGTGTCATTCACTGAGCTTCAGTAAAGATTCAAATTGCATTTATTCAAATTTCCTATCAGCTTAAATCTTCACTCAAAGACAAGTATCTTTGACAGTGTATATATAGATGTATTATATATAAGAGACAAATATTGTTCGTTTAATATGTTGGCATTACTAAATTTGGCTTAATGCTTACATATATGTGGAAAAAGAAAATGTACAAGCTGTAATAATTGTTTCTGATAGAATGAAGAGTAGACTGATATATTAAATATCCCTTTATTGGGTGAGAAAATCAGACCATGTCATAACTGCTTTAAGTCATACAGAATAGATATCAGAGCCTTAAACAGGCTGACTTCTGCTAAATGGGTCAAACTGGGCAGAAACTATACAAATACATAACATCCTTATAGAATATGATGTAACACTATAGATCAACTTAGCTCAGAATATATAAAGCATATAAACAATTACAGCAATATGATGCAACAAACACAGCAGTGCTACTAATCCAAAATACTCAAAGCTTCATAGAACTGAAACAAACATTTATTTTTAGCTCCATTCTGCTGCTGATACATACTTTAGGTTTCTGAATATTAAACTTGTTTCTGCCTTTCATAGTGTGTAACTTGAAGGCCCTGAGTACTTTCTCCCACACTGAAAACACTGGGATGATAACATTACTTCAACATTACCTAATAAGACTCAGGACAGACAATTAGTTTTTTGTTTTTTTTTAACTTTCCTACCAGTCCTTATAAAAAAAACAGGGAACAGTCTGTCTATTCTCTCCATCTGTCAGCTGCTGCTGGCTCTTCCTCCTCCTCTTCCTCACACACTGCTGAGTTTGTCCTGGTGGATCATCAGGGGTGCAAAGCCTCACAGATGATGTGCAGCAGTGGGTTCCTCAGTCTGTCCTCACGCTGGACACTTGCAGTCGTCACACATGGAAATCAAATGTGTGATAAGCTGCAGGATTCAAACACAAGTGTAACTTATAAATACATGTTCATACTTTTATTCCACAATCAGAGAGAAAGAAACAGAGAGAGAGTGCAGGACAGACAGACAGGTGACAGTCTCAGGTGTATACACTGCTACAAAACAGCACAAGAGAAGGAGGATTTAGTGTTTGTGTTATTACGAGTGCTAAACAAGAAGAGTTCCCAGATGGTCCAGTGGACACATGTGTGACTCCTGTGATTAAAGCATCTTTCTTTCAGCTTAACGACTGAACCGTCAGCTCGTTCAAACACACGTTAAAGTCCGTTTGGCTCGACTCCACCGAACAGAGGCAGCAATATAACATAGCTAACATTAACAGTTCAGTGAATCCTGCTTGTGCCGTGATATTCAGGACTGCAAACCGAGCAGCATCACTGACGTTCACCTTGTTGTGTTTGTGGATATATGACTGACTTTAATTATCCATAAACTCATCACATTCTCTGTAAGATTAAGGTCAACTATTGAACGGCGTATATTTTAAAGTAAAGGCTTTAAAACCAAGTAAACGCTGAAAGTACAAACATCGCTAACGTCACATAACTTTGCCGACATGTGGCCAACAGTCATGTTTTAATGTACTTCATTATTAAACATTTGCATATAAATAAGTGACATAATATTCAGTACAGTGGAACCCCGGCTTACGAAAAATTCAAGTTACAAAAGACACTGAACGGCAATATTTCTGCCTGTGGTACGGCAAAATGCCCGAGTAACGAAATCTGCTGGCTCTGATTGGCTGAGCCTACAATGTCCACAATACCTTCCAAATCATGTGACAACCCCTTGGCTTCCGTACTTGCGCTTCGCGGTTCCACTTGAACGACGTATTTTTGTTCTAGTTAACAATTAGCCTATAGCCTATCGTTCAGCATCGCCTCAGTCAAAATGTGCAATGGGTGCTTCGACTTACAAAAATTTTCGACTTACGAAAGACCCTCGGGAACGAATTAATTTCGTAAGTCAGGGTTCCACTGCACTTACTTTTAAAAGTTTACTCTTTGGCCGCTCCGCTTTTGCCGTTTTTTTCCGGCAAAATTATCCACACCCATCGCCACGCTATGAAGTCTGGGATATGTTGGGCCATGAAGTCTACACCGCCACATCCTTAAAATTCAGGGAAATGAAGGACGCATTTGACGGCCGCATTTCGAGCAGCCTTTGAATTGGGACAGCCTCTAATGGAGACAGCAGTGATGTGTCACTTAAACCTCCAATGTTTGGACCACCAAAAGGTAAATCAGATTTGAGGACCTGCATTCAGAGAGTGTTTCAATAAATTTTATTTTTATTTGTCTAAAAAGTTCAGTGTCATAAATTTATATTAAATTGTGGAATTTTTTAAGTTAAAAATGTCTAGACTTCATTACGGTTGTGATAACCTCCACACTGATTTGCACTGACAGGAAAAGTTATAGAAAAAAGTATAGAAATGTAATAAAGATAAAACTTAAAGTAACTTTCAAATATTTATTTTGGTGTGGAAAAATCATCCACTAGGAAGATGGTCAGAAACCAAATCAAGTTCATTATGCGTCATAATTTCTTTCTTTTTGTAAAACACAACATTTAAAACTGATAGGTTTGTAGCTTAAACCTATTTGCTGGAACGTTCAAGACAATTCAACTACACAGCAGAAAGCATTGAACACCAAGCAGAGCTCTTTATGATTCTCATGCACGAGGGAGAGAACTGCGATGAGTGCCGTTCCTTCCGCTCGAACCCCAGTCGCTCTCGTCCGCTCCCCCGTGACACTGCTCTTTTATTGAGGTCACATGAATATGCAAAGGTTCATCAACATATGACGTATACATACAAACACAGAGTACCTTGCTTGTGTGTTGTGTAAGCATATGTGTGTGTGGTTGTGTGTGTGTGTGTGTGTGTGTGGGGGGGGGGACCCCATAAATGACTTCCCTAAACCTGCTGGTCTGGAAGTCCAGCAGTTCATCTAAACAAAAGGCACTTAGACTAAAACAGACATAGATGTGTTTATCCTACCACAAAACAATAAGAGAAGGTACGACCTCTCCCATGCTCCCTGGATGTGGGTGTGAATGCCCGAGCACTCTGGAATGCACACAAAGTCTTTGCAGACTATTAAGGAGCAAACCTCTACCAACATGACATTGATTATATAACTCTAAGCATATATGAGTAGATATTTCTAAGGATAAATGACAATCAACAATACAAATCCAACAAAAACAATAACAACTTCCTTGTTTCAGTGAATAAATGAATATGTCACACAATTTTGTATACTCCGTTCAGGTTTTGTGTCTCTGTACATGAACGTGAGAAAAATAAAGGTTGACAAAATGAAGCTTTTGAGTGCAGGTGATGCTGAAGGTAATTCAGGAAAATGATGCAGGGGGGTTTTGGGCACATACACTACAAGCCATGCATGTGTTACAGAAAGTAGATGTTATAGCATGCAGGGTGAGAACTCGTTACTGTATGTACTGTTTTGAAAGACAATCCTTCTTCCACAACTGGCAGGAAGAAGGACAAATCAGGAGGAAACAGCTCTGTTCGTTCTGGCTGTATTTTTAATTATTGCAAATGCAGGAACCATCGTACTTTTAATAAAATTTCTCCATGATGATTTAAAACGGTACGTTGGCAAACTTTTATTGCATCTACATTTTTGACTGTTGTCTGCATTTGATTTTGTCTGACTGTAGTGTTGTGTGTTGTATATTACAGATCAACAACATGATGAAACACTGCTACTGTCGGGTCCAAACTTAGACCCCGCTGACCCCGAGACTTATTCCTGTGAAGGACAAAAAAAGCAAGGCAACAGCGGTCGATCGATTTACTTGTGCAAGGGAGGCCTTGTCGGTATCTCAGGAATGCACTTCGAATCCTAGGACAAAATGACCCCCCTTGGTTACAAAGACAAGGCACTGTGTGTGTGTGTGTGTGTGTGTGTGTGTGTGCAAGCATGTGTGCGAGAATGTGCGTGTGTGTGTGTGTGTCTTTGTATGCGTGACTTCCTGATCACAACTGTTTCTAACAACATCCTTGGTCATAAAAAGGTAATCTCCTCCACACCCTATATATGGCTCAATCCCTGTATTGGTTCACCATACACAACACAGTGAAGCCATAAAAAGGACAGGAAGCTTACCAAACATCAAACAAACATTCACATGGGATGTGCTTGTGGTATAAACACTACAGCCTCCCCCCAGAACCTCGAGAGGCTGGGGAGGGGGACAAAGGAATGCCTTAAATCACAGAGTTTGAAACAATGTAGAGGTAGTAAACATAAAAATGACAACATTTAACAATTCACTTTAACAGCTACTGTGTTCCATGATCAAATGAGTCAAACCAACAGCGACTTTCTTACCTGCTCCAGTTGTGCTACGGTTAAAAAGAAACATACAAGAGCAAAAAAAAGCTCACTATAAGAAAATTTGCCTTTTAGTGCCAAGAAAAAATTACACTTGTAAGATGAAAAAAGACAAGAAAAGAGAATCACAGATGTTAAAATGCTGATTCTTTGCTTTTGAAAATCTTTTTCAGCATTTGTTTATTTTCTAAACTGAGCTTTTGAACTAAGAGTAAATAGAAATGATATTTCAGAAGCAAATAATTATAGATGTAGTGAGTTATTGTGTAATTTCCCCATATATAACGCATATGCACTATGATGTATTATTTTCACTTGAAAGTACTCAAATGAAGATCATTGTATATCATGGGGATAATAGCTGTGGGTCTTTAAGGAAGAAAGAACAGTAATTATTTGCAGGTTTGCAGGATGCAATCAGTGCTGTTTTATGCAATAAAATATTCTCTCTTTTCTCAACACAAACCAACAGTTAGCATCACTACAGGTTACAGCACGTACGTCACATCACAAACATAACTATGTTTCTTAGCATGTTTTATTCCAGCAGGTGTCACTGTTGTTGTTTTCTTCTTCTTCTATTTCGCTTAATAACAGTTTACTCACAACTGCAGTCTGACAGTTTTTATGAGATCAGAAAATAAAGAAGCAGATCACTTACGTTTCTCATCAGTGACAGTGTGATAAAAGTTTACTGTGTAAGTAATGAACAATATAAACATGAAGAGGAGTTTCCTTCATTGTTTTGTGGATCAGCTCTAGATTGTGGCTCATTATTATCTTTCCACCAAACCCTCTAGCAGTCTCATTTACATTGTTGATCAAATTGTTTTCACTTATTTATCTGATGAGCTCAAAGTTTTCCGACATCCAACCGTCGACTTTGTGTAGAAATCCTGTTATTTAGACAGTAAATAAATGAAAAGCAGCAGAGAAGCAGCAGAGCTGCTGTCACTCCACAGTAGAGGCCGATCCTCCCTCGACTCTCTGTGTTTGATGCCTCAGGTTTTCTCGCAGATTCAGGAAAATCCCTCACTGCTGTAGAGACACAAACACATCTGAGTCACTTATAAATAAATATTACATTAAAACCACACTAAATAACTCACATCTCTAAGAAGGATCTTATTGGTCCAAAAAAGTGCCAAACTAGACATGTTTAAATTGTTCTCCTGAATCATCTCACCAGTGACGTTGAGTCGACATCTTCCAACACTGAAGCCATAATCAGTGTTGACCTCACACAGGTACAGACCCGAGTCATCAGTCCTGAGTCTGGACAGTTGAAGTCTGATTCGTCCTTCTCTGAGGGCGTCTTTGTCACTCTGGACTCGTCCTGAAAACTTTGCATCCTGAGACTCTGACACCTCAACACCTTCATGAACACGATACAGGACTGAGACTTTATGCTCAGTTATCAGTCCACAGAGGATGTTGAGAGTTTTGGTGACTCTGTCAGGTTTGGTGGTGAACATCCACTCCAGTGTGATGTTGTGGTTCTCCTCTGCCTGATAGGAGGTCTGTGTCACATTGACTACAAATGATCCTGTTGAGGAGACAGAGAGGGAAAGAGAGGAGCAGACACACTGAGAACTGGAACAAATCTGTTGTTGAGCTTTATTTGGAGTTCATAAAGTGAAGCTGTAAACTAACCACAGACACATGAGGTGAGGATGATGAGCAGCAGGATCCCCCTTCTCCCTGTGAGAGGAGACAGAGGTGAAGAGTCATCAACACATGAGGTCAAAGGTCAGTCAGTTAAATAAATAAAGTTGGGTAGTCAAAAATGATGAGGTATTTCGGATAGTTACAGATTAAGGGGAGTCTACACCACCTTCTGTTTCAGATAGGGCCCAGGGTGGCATACATATGTTTTGGTATTACTTGAGCATTTGTGATTAACTTATGATAGACTATGGGCAGGGCTGTGAGTACTCAGACTGTGTTTTTGAACGCAATATGGATAAGATCTTGGAGAAGAACAACAGGAATTGAGAGACCTGGTGACCAGTGACGGACATTAGACCAACTGTATAATTGGGAGCAGTGTTCGCACTAACCAAATCAACTTGACCTCAGTGCATGACCTGACTCGACAAACAAAGACCTTTTAGAGGCATACTTCCCGGCTTACTTTGAGTCATCTGTTACCAGGCAGACTCCAATGCAGCAGGTTGCTGAAAACACAGGCCTCTATTCTGTTTCTATATAATATGTGGTGTATGGTAAGCATGTATGCAATTCTTCCACAGCTCTAGGTCACTTTACTCAATAGATCGGCCGAACATCGCGTCGCCGAAGCTTCCAACCATCAATTAAACGACCGAGCTTCAACTCTTTAATAAGCACAAAAATGCAATGTGTATAACATGAATACAGTTGCACCTGCAATGAAAGATTATTATGTGATTATGATAACACCTGAAATACAGACTTTAATGTAACATCAACAGCTTCAATAAATGCTTTGATGAAATGATAACTAATGCAACATGAATAGTAACAGCAAAATAATTTTCTAATCTCCACAACACACTGAAGTATAAACATTTAACATTGACAGAAAATCAAAATAAAACCTAATGCTATGCCAGCTTCGAGCTTTGATTGACAGTCTGTACAAACCTGATGACATGAACGCCTAAAAATCTGAAGTCACGAAAACAGATCCATGCGCTTGTCTGTGTCACTGCTTCACAGACTAGCATCATCAAGATGCAGTCATAGCCAAAATAGTCAGCAGGTGTCACTGTGGCGAGGGTTTCAGATTGTTTCGAAGTCTTGATGCAAATGCTTTGAATGTTTCAGGGTTTATGAAACCTTGCTTTGCCCATCATTAGTTCATCGTTTACGCCTTTGGGTTGTCCTGCAGCTCTGCAGAACATGATCGGATAAAAAAAATGAGATAGCAACAGTAGGTATTTTATCTTTATCTGTTGCTTTGTGTCTGTACGTAAATTGTTAAAAGCTAAAGTTAAAGATAAAACTATAACGAATGAAGTGCAAATCCTTCTCGGAATGATAATCCAACATGGCAAAGGTGAAGATGAGCAGAGAAAGAGTCAAATCCAAGTCCACAATGCCAATTGGTTTGTTCCCTGTGGTGTCACTACTGGGATTTCCAGCAGTGAACTTCTGATATCCAGTCTTCTGAACACTCATATCACAGGACTCCCAGGAACTGACCAAGTATCTCCAGGGACTCCAATTTATTCTATGTTAATGGCCTACTCATCTCTCTCCTCCTAAAACAGTCAATCACTGTGTTCACATATAATCCACCAATATCTAGCCACACAATATTGTTCTCTCCATGTCTGACCTTTCACCCACTTTTAACTAAACCTAAGGTTATTTCATTTTAATCACATCATTTCCTTTTAACTCTTAACACAGAAATTCCATCACATTTGAAGATTCAGTCTAATATGATTAACCTTCAACTCATGTTTCATTCAATTTGGGCAATTCAACACATTCTCAGAAGACGATTTAACATAAACCCTTTTAAATTCAGATGTTTTCCTCTTTAAAACTCTGAGAATGACAATGTACTCAAAACAATTTATTTCTACTAAATCATATATATTTTTAAATTCAGACATTCAGAGAAGTTAGTGTGTCCCATTTGTCATTTTTCATCAACTGCTCAGCCCACAGGATCATTTGTAGTGAATGTGACACAGACCTCCTATCAGGCAGAGGAGAACCACAACATCACACTGGAGTGGACGTTCACCACCAAACCTGACAGATCAACACGTTACATTGTGTGAACACTGTCATAGATAAACATGAACTGTTAAATGCTGACCAAGTCTCAGTCCTGTATCAGGTTCATGATGGTGTTGAGGTGTCAGAGTCTCAGGATGCAAAGTTTTCAGGACGAGTCCAGAGTGACAAAGACGCCCTCAGAGAAGGACGAATCAGACTTCAAATATTTTTTTTCTAAAGATTTTAAAGTTCATCCTAAATCTGGGTAAAGATCAAAGTTTTATATAAAAGAAATCCTAAAGCTGTGAGCAGTGATGAGGAGGACTTGTGAGAGGCTTAGTGTTGCTCTATTTTCCTTCAGTTTGATTTGATCACTGTGATTGCTTTTGTTGAACTTCAATGTTTTATTATAAACACTGGTCAATCTTTCCGAGGCTTTTTTTTTCTAATCAGTGTCAGTTTTATAGTTCAGCTGAACATTCAAGTCAACACTTCTGTTCTCTCAGTAAGTTTTAGTTTATTTTTTCTGGTTAATATCAGAAGTTTTTTTTTCAAACCAATAAACTACACTGAAGTTCGGCTCTGTCAGCAGTAAATAAACACTTCTTCATGCACTGACAGATATGTTATAGTTTATTTTATTGGTATTTTGTTTTATTTAAAATTACTGTAAGTGACTCAGATGTGTTTGTGTCTCTATAGCAGAGAGGGATTTTGCTGAACCTGAGAGATCAAACACAGAAAGTGGAGAAAGGATCGCCCCCCTACTGTGGTCTGACAGCAGCTCTGTTGCCATCTACGTCATCAGATGTAGAAACTCAGCTCTACAAGGTCCCAGTGGATATAAACACTGTTATATTATAATCTAGCTGCAGCTGTATTTTGTGATCTAAGATGTAAAACCACTCATGGCATTTTTTACACTTCTGATGATTTATATTCAGTTTTAATTTACAGCAAAATAACAAGATATTCTTTTTTTTGATCACCTTAAATAAATGAAATATGATACGGGTACTTGGAACTGAAAATTTTAGTTCCAAGGAATCCAATGGAAGGAAACGGGGAAAATCACTCTCACTCCTCTTCTGCCACACACTGCACTCCGCCAGTCACTCTCCACTCGTCACAAATAAATCCCCACAAGGAAACAGAAACAGGTCTGGGGAGTCTACATGCAAAGAGAATGCAGATTAGAACGAAGGCAAAACCCCACAAGAGCTATGAACAATCTCAGAGGTGGGGCTACACTGACGCGATTCACACAACAATCCAGCAATGAGTAGCCTCGCTTCTTCCATTTAAGTAGTGGCAGGATAATGAGGTGCAGGTGTTCACTCTCCCACAGGTGCGTAGGCCAAAGGCAGGAACCCATAAAGAGTTCCCCCAGGCGAGAAAGAGAAATAGAGAGAGAGAGAGAGAAAGCAAAACAACACCAAAGCCCTGTTGAAAGCTGAAAGCTGAATAATCTTCAGGCTGGTCTGTTGGACCGTGACAGGTCTGTTGATTCTAGACTGGTTTTCTTAGGGTGTGGAAAGAAAAAAAACAATTGCATTACTAACACCCTTATTAATCCTTTAAGTCTAATAATAGAGTGTGGGATTTTTAATTGATAAAAAAACAAATGAAGCTAGACTATTCCTTTAACTAACAGGTTTGGGAACCATAACTGCCCTGTTTGGTGCTATGACTGAATGAGTTAAATAGTTCGCTTCCATTACACGACAACCTCTTCTTTTTTTTTTTTTACTATTTAAGGCACATATTTTTCAAGGTAAAAACCACCAACAACCAAGTTTTAAACACCATCTGTTTAATAATCCATAATTATTATTTTTTTTGCATTTGAGCAAATCAATTAATAAATAATACATTGATTTGCTAAATTATTTTCAGTTTAAGGTGAGTGAGGAAATAGCTACCACACGTTATTGAATATTTATGTGGAACTGCATGAGTTCCAACAACTCTATAACCAAATGGCACAGTTTAATAGCTGCATGTATAGTAGCTACAGATGATAAAAAAAAAACTCCATCCACCCATAATAATAAAAATAAATAAATAAATAAATCTGTAAAACCTTTAGTAAAACCTTCAGTAAGACTTTTACTTTAACATAAGGAATTTCTTATGTGCTTTAAATGTTTTTAAACACACTGAAATATAACCATTTAACATTGACAGAAACTTCTGTCAAAAAAATAAAAAATAAATAAATACAGAAACAAACAAACAAAAAACATACTAATGTTTGTCTTTTTATGGAATGTTTTTCCATTAGTGTAGCTAAACTAATGGAAAGCTATTGTTGGTGATTGCTGTTAACTAATAGAACAGCCATAAACTATGTATAAACTGAGTCACTGACATTAGCAAGCAGAGGAAACGTATGAGTGAACTTTAACTGACATAGTGTGCAAACATGAATGTTCTTTACAGTCTGTTAGCTGTTAGTAAATTGCCACAGTTTCCTTTTACTGACTGTTTCGTCACAGGTTTCTTCATAATTTACACAGAGGCCAGTCTACCATGGACAGAGATAATACACTGATGGCAGTTTTCAAATGTTTATTGAACTGGCTGCAGTTGCACAGGGGACTGGAGAGTGGCTCAGGAGGGGTGGGGTTAATGCAGGCCAAGTACTTAATGGTATCCGTGCACTTAAAAGAATGCCGGATGTTTTCTTACTTCCTGGTATGAATTGTGAGGAAGTGGGGGTCGGGTAGGCAGGCATATAGATATGCAGGAGATCTGCCATCCTTTCAACCACTAAAAACTTGGGATAATAAGGAGATTAACATTCGGTTTGAATGGTAGTCAATGCAGGCCCAGGAGAGACTTCAGCCCACTTCTCTGTCTGCATGGAGTAAAGAACTAGAGAAACACAAGTGAGGGAGGAAAGAAGGAGGCTGGCTCCCCATAAACTTCAGTGTTAAAATGTGTAAAGTGAAACTCAGCGACATTAAACATCTTTAGAAGATGATGGGAAAATTAACTGGTGGCAATAAAAGTGGATGAGTCCAAACTTTAATTTCTCTCAAATTTGAAGGAAAAGACTGACTCAGGACCAATGAGAGGGGAGGATACATTGAATTGATGACAGGACACATTGATTGACATACAAGATACATTACAGGATACATTGATTGACAGAGTGGTAAATATACTAAAGCCTGGGAAGTCCACTAGTGACCAACAGTGATTTCGACAAATAATCTGTTTATAAATGAAGAGGCCTTAGTCAGGTCCAAGTCTATGTACTTGCCTGTTGTTGCTTAAACAATATCTCTGTCATTCAACAGTCTGGTCACTGTATCTCACACACACACGCACATGTGTTTGTGTGTATATATATATATCTATATAGATACACACACACACACACACACACACACATATATATATATATATATATATATATATATTACTGCTGTCAAAATTAACGCGTTAACGCAGATTAAGCTGTCATCACGATTATCACGACAAAAAATTTAACGCTATTAACCCATCTGGAGTGCAGATTGACTCAAAGTCCCTGAAATGTTTCTGTCGATACATTTCGGGCAGTTTGTCCAAGTAGTTACCTTTGCACCTGCGCAAATGGGCAGTTGATGTGGTAGTGACGGGCAGCTGAACCAGTCAACTCAATCTGGAAGATGATAAATGCACATTGGCCCTCTCGATGGGAAATTTGAGTATTAAAAAAAATAACAAGATAGAACAGTGACCGACATAAAGTTTTATGCACATTGTGCAAGAAGGAATTCTTTTTTTTCACTGAAGCACTTCCAGCTTAAAATGTCACATTGACATGATGTATAAGTTAGCTGGGGATGCTGCTAGCACTTTCGTTAACGCGTCACCCAGCTTGCGAGAAACCACTCACGGAGCATCGGGGACTCAGTAAGTCCACCTCAGACATATTGACTGACACAATGCCAAGTGGATTGCAACAAACTGCAGACCTATTAATATCACTGAGAGCAAGGGCGTAGATTTGATTTTGGCATTGGTGGGGATGGATGATTCAACCACTGAACCCTGCCCTGTTTCTTTTTTTTTTTTCCTTTTTTGTTTTTGCTTCTTGATAAAAATAAGAAATATACTTGCCTACATATGCTATTTTACATGCTTTTAACCCTAGAACACTATCGCTATAAATAGTAACACAATCACTAGTGCCGGGTGATTTTTACCCGATATAATATAACCAATAAAAAGTAATCAAATATATCAAAATATGACAACACATAACAAATTAGAGTGGTCGTCTTTTACTTTCAACTGTGCCATGTCTAACAAAATGAAAAAAAAAACCCTCCTAAAACAAAATAATGACTCTGGAAAGCTGGTCTTTGGTCCACCCATTCCTGGGAAATTTGAGACTTCCCTGGTGAAGGCACAGGCTCCCCGACACGCAAACAGCTGCAGGAGAGAGAAATCAAGTAAATGTATTTTCCCGGGTGTAAATCACCCGGCGATAGTGTTCTAGGGTTAAACCATTTAAGATTACAATTCATAGTTTTATATGTGAATTATATAATATTAAATTACTATTAAACAAATGACTGACTAACTATTTTAGACTTTAGTTTACTTCAGCCATTTTCCATATATATCAGGTATCATACAAAAGTAAAAATAGAGTTATGACAATAAAAGAATATGACTTTAAGGACTTAACAACATTACTTCAGTTGTAGTACACCAACATCTCTGATACATTGAAACACTGAATGACCTGGTGGTTTTTGTCCATAAAACGACTCATCTAAGATTACCACAAAGTAAAAGATCTCTCAGCAAAATTATGCAACATTTTAATTTGTGCAGATCTTGACCTCTCAGTAATGTTTGTAGGGTGAGTGCATTTTTAAAACAATTTGTGCAAACTGCACTACAAGGTGGAATATTTGCAAAATCATGACTACCTCATGATATTTTGTCTCAAAAATTAACCCTATGAATATGTCAGTACCATTAGCATGAAATTATTGTGTCACCAACATTTTAACGTTAGACATATAATTTTAACAGCCTCTGTAAACTAATATCCTGGCCTGCTCGAGGCTGCCGTTTTGTCTGACAGTTTCAATCAAAATTAGAAATGGTACTCTGGGAGACTGAGATAACTATGGGCAGAAATCTGTGCCATCAGAAACTGAATTTGAATAAGTTAAATTTGAATTTGAATTGCTTGGATTGAATCTGAATTGTAAGTTGAATAAAAGCTTTTGAAAACTGAATTTGAATTAGTCTAATTTGAAATTGAATTTATGGTTTGAAAATGATCATCATTAAATTGAAATTGAATTTTATATTTTGGAAATGAATTGATTTGCTTTGAAACTGCATTTTATCCTTTAAAAATTCAGCTCTCGAATAATTTCAGTTTCACTTCTCATCATTCAGTTTCAGTTCTACAATTCAATTTCAGTTCCAAAATTCAGTTTTTTGGGACTTACATCCGGTTCCGGTTCAAGCGCAGATTAATAGAACTACGTTTTGCTAGTGGACTGAAAGTGTTACTGACGGGAATCTACAGCGTCTTGAGCTGAATTAAGACTTCAGAAGTCATTCGTCATGTCGAATGACCAGCGGATAAACTCTCAGGTTGGTAATAAATGTATTACATGTATAAGAACAAGCGTCATGTTAACAAATGATAGCCGTACAGTAACTTTTATGCTTATTGTAGCTGCTAGCTAAAAACGCTAATTTAGCGTAGTTTGCCCTGAATTCAGCTTTGACAAACAAATATGATCGACTGTTTCTAGTAGAATTCCAAAGTTGTCATCTTGGACCCTCTCAGAGCTCTGTATGCTTGCAGAGACCCCTACAGTAGGGAAACATGCAAAACGGTGTCCAAACCTTTGTATTTTAGCTTTATTTATGTCTTACACAGCATCCCAACTCTTTAGCTAACTTAATAACTTTAGCTAAAGTGAATAGTTAGTCTAATTCATTAGTGCAGCATTACTGGATCACCTCTGTTTGAAGTAATATGATATACAACTATCACTGTGTTTAACTACCATGATAATTCTTAGGGTACTATCAAAGAGCACAACAGATGGAGCTTTTAAAAAATCCTCTAAACAAAATGGAGCCGACATGGCGCTCAAAACAGGGAAGAGGGCAGAACAGAAAAAAAACAAAATGGAGCAAAACACACGTTCTCTTTCAAATGGGAATTCTCCTTATGGGGAAAAGAAGGATCCCGGACGAGCCCCCACTTATGTTACGACCCCCTCTGCTAGGCGTCAGGGGAGGAGAAACATACACAAGCCCCCAACACAAAACTGAGTAAAGAAAAGAGGTTTTAATTAGTGATGTGACGTTCTGTATCGAGGCTTCGAAGCGTGTGTCGAGTAATGGAGGGGGCGTTTCCGCGAAGCGCGTATCGAGGCTTGCTTCGTTTATGGGAGGAGTTGAAAATGATGACGTCCGAAGCCTCGCTGCCCGGCTAAACCACGTGACTGGTTCATGAAGCGGTTCGAACTTTGCCGCGAGCTATGACAGTGATATAAACCCCTTAGACTTCATTCAAAATGTGGGTGTTTGATGGAGAGTTACGGTTACTGAGAGTTTGGAGACAGTTTGGAGGTTTAGGAGAGTGAGGAGAGAAAGTCAGGAGAGAATGGAGACAGCTAAGAAGAGGAGGATGTCCTCCCCTGTGTGGGAACATTTTGATTTTATTCCTCCCAACAAGGTATGTACATTTGTACAGATGATGTATTTTCATAATACTGATGGTGCAATACAATTTATGTTAAGCTGTCTTTACTTTTGTACAAGGTGAAGTGTTTGCTATGTGCCAGGGAGCTGGGATATAACAACAACACCTCATCCATGCTTAGGCACTACAGAGCTTTGCATGAGAATAAGGGGAACACCGACTGTGGAGCAAGACCAGGTGAGCCATCAAATGCCATGATAATATAGCATGCAGTAATCTTACTAAATGATAGAACAATATTATACAACTGTAATAAGTTACATGTGTGATATTTATATTTGTGCTTTGTTTTTATTGTCTTTCCTCAGGAGAACAATCTCAAATAGATGGAGACCTGGTTAGCATGGTGATTGAGGACTCCCAGCCATTTAGCATTGTGGAGGACAAAAGATTTAAAAGATATGTTAAATCATTAAATCCTAGCTATGTTCTCCCCACTAAAAAGGTCATAAAAGCAGTGACAATGTAGTTTTTAGAAAATAAAATGTGAACAGGCAGGACTGCGGCTCAAAGCCTCAGTGTGTAGCTGTCCATACCTCAGCGTTACAAAAGCACAACCACTTTCCACACCCCAACCACACCTCACCTCACAGCAAATGATCATTTCCATTTTAAGCATTTCCAAATAATCATTTTCCATACTGCCAGTATAAATAGACACAGTATACTGCCATCACTACAATATACATGTTTTACACACTCCTTTTGTTGTTGACATTTACAGGCTGTGTGCAAAATGCCACACTCTTCAAATTCATGGCAACTAATATTTTCACATCCACTAGATGTCCTACTAGAGCAAATGAAGCTTCAAGACGCTTTGCGCTGGGGTGAACCAATTGGATGAAAAGCTTCAGTGCTTCATGAAGCTTCATCTGCCCATCACTAGTTTTAATTTCAAACTTTAAACAGAAAACCAACAGGGCTGTTCAAAAGACCACTGGGCAAACAATTATTACATAAAGAAAAAACAGTCAAGAGTAAAAGCTAAAGGTTAACTAAGGGAAGCTGGCAGCACACAAAGTAAAAGCTAAAGGTTAACTAAGGCAAGCTAGCATCACAAAACTCAAGTGAAACTAAGTTCAGCTGGCTTAGTAAACAAAGAGCAACACAGCAAACAGGTTTAACAAACAAGCTTCACATGCAAAGCAGACAAGGAGAACACTGCATGTTCACTTCAAAGCAGCAGTTTCCCAGAGTGTGAAGGATCTTCAGCCTTTTTATACTCCCAGGTGCAGACAATCAGCCAGTCAATTGTCTTGGAGTGGTCATGGGATCTCCAGGCAGCCAATCGTCCGCGAGGTCTGGCACACTGTGATCTGCATAAAAGAAGGCTGGCACAGGACTCCCAGCAGCCAGTCATCCACGAGTCCTAGCACACTTAGATTTGCATAAACACAAAAGGGTAGTCTCACTCGCTCCAAGGCCCAGGGCCATAACATTTACCCAGTGGGGTGAGGGTGGAAGAACTAATGATCTGCAGATCAAATTAATATTAGCATAAAATAGGTCTAAAATCTAAGTCTGAAAGCACATAGTTCAAAGTCCGGGCAATGTATTATGTGAGTATCCTGGACCACTCCTCATCATATTTCACCAGACTGTTATAGTCAAGAGTGTCACTCAGGCTTTCACTTATCACTATTTAGATTTTCTGCGAGTTGCCTTTCCAGCTGACTCTTCATTTCTGAGAGCGTTTGTGTGAGTTAAGTCTGCAAGATGTTTTCTGCAAACCATTCAGAGAAGATTTAGTTTGGACTTTGGACTGTGCCGTCAAAGTTTTCATCAAAACTGTTCATATGTTTCTGCTTTTGTGTCCTTATAAATATTGGTAAAAATGTACCCCAATCATAGAACAAGGCAGTGTTGATTTAAAATAATAACAATTATTTGTAACATTAAAAATGTCATGTTTCTTGTAAAGTGTACATACAGAGTGGGACGCATATCAAAAAACATTACCTCCTTCTGGTCTCAATAAAGTTTGTTAGGGAGTTGTGTGGGGAATTTGGTTTGACATACTACACATTTCAGTAAACATATTCATCACTGCACTCAAGATAAGGCACAAAAACCAACTAGTCTGACTTCATGGTTGTCTAATACCTTCATAACTTATAGAGATAGGTGGAGCTGAGCATACTTTCTAGATATAATAATAATAATAAAAATGATCTCTCTGAGACCTGTGCAGTGAGGCACGGGGTCCCTCAGGGCTCTGTACTTGGACCATTGCTGTTTTCTATGTACCTGCTGCCTCTTGGTGTTGTTTTACGTTCTTTTAATGTAACCTTTCATTGTTACGCTGATGACCTGCAGCTTTATGTTCCTTTAACCATTGGAAATCATGCTGAAGTCTCTAAACTAGAATCTTGTCTATCTGCAATTAAGGGCTGGTTATCAGATAATTTCTTGCTCCTAAATACTGATAAAACAGAGTTGATGGTCATTGGGCCACACAAATTTCAGCACTTGTCCCAAAATTTCATTTTGAGAATTGATGACAGTGTCATAAATTGCAGGGACAAGGTAAAAAACTTGGGCGTGTGGTTCGATATGGTGCTCTCTTTCGAGTCTCATGTAAAAGAGATAACAAAGACCGCTTTTTATCATCTGAGGAACATAGCCAGAATCAGACAAGTTTTGTCAAGCGACACTGCAGAGGTTCTTGTCCATGCATTTGTGTCTTCACGTGTTGATTACTGTAATGCTCTTCTTTCTGGGCTACCAAAGAAAAGTTTTAGAGGTCTACAGATGGTGCAAAATGCAGCTGCTCGCATTTTAACAAGAACTGGGAAATTTGAGCACATTAGCCCTGTACTGAACTCTCTGCATTGGCTACCTTGTCAGGTTCGAGCAGATTTTAAGGTCCTGCTGCTCACCTACAAGGCTTTAAACGGATTGGCACCTACATACCTCTCCGACCTTTTACATCTTTATGTTCCATCCCGTGCTCTCTGATCCCAGGACTCTGGCCTTCTAAAGGTTCCTAGAGCCAGAAAAAAGACAATTGGAGAGCGTGCTTTTTCTTTTCGTGCCCCATTTCTGTGGAACAACCTCCCCTCAAGATATCCGGCAGGCATGCTCTGTGGTGGTTTTTAAAACTAAGCTGAAGACACATTTGTTCACCCTATCTTACATGTCTTAATTCTATTGCTTTTAGTTTTTAAATTTTTACTGTATTTAACTTGTATTGTGTCTTTTACCTGTATTGCTATGTATCGCTTTTATTTTACTTATCTTTTTAGTTTCAAATAGTTGTACAGCACTTTGTTTGAAAGCGCTATATAAATAAAGTTATTATTATTATTATAATAATGATTTGCATTTATATAGCCCTTTTTGAGACCCTCAAAGCGCTTTACAATTCCACTATTCATTCACTCTCACATTCACACACTGGTGGAGGCAAGCTACAGTTGTAGCCACAACTGCCCTAGGGCAGACTGACAGAAGCGAGGCTGGCATAGCGTGCCATTGGGCACTCTGGCCGTCACCAGTAGGTGGTAGGTGAAGTGTCTTGCCCAAGGACACAATGACAGATACGAAACAGGTGCTGTTAACAATGGCTCTCCAACAGTTCGTGTGCAGTTTCACATTGGTGATCATCTTCTTATGCAAAGGTAAGAAAAAGTTTTGGGTTTTTTAAATATTTTCTCATTACTGAGGTACAAATGTTCACTATTCTAAATAAAATGTTCCAGCTGAATACAAGGAAACATCGAATTTTTCATCAATGTCATTCAGTGTCATATCTAATATTATAATTTAATGAAGCAAGACAATCACTTTGTTATTGTAGGTAGAGTAGAATTTTCAGGTATCTGTACTTAAGCAAATATGATGAAAGAGGCGAAACCGTACGTCACTAGTCAGGGGTTAAAGTAGCCCGGTGTTGGGGGTTTTTTTTGCTTTGCTTTTCTCCTTTTAGCACAACACTGAAGTTACTCCATGTGTCGACAAGTTGTGGTCATGGAACTTGAACATAAAAGGAACATAACAGAGTAACTTGTCGTGGCAGTTAATCTCAAATGCAGTGTTTCTATCAGCTCAACAAACATCAGCAAACACATACTGTCTTTGCTTACATGTAACATTTAAAGCTCACGTGTAAATTCTCATGTTTTTAAATTAGGCTTATTTCTGTTGTTTGGTCAAAATATAATTCAAATTATTTGAATGATTTTCTGGAATAAATCTTTTCTAATGGGCAGCAGGAGGCATCTAATTTCAAATAAATAAAATATTAATATCATAGTCTAGGGTTATATTGAACAGTTTTTTTTTTCCTCTGGGACTGAGTCTGTACATGTGGCATTATATTTTTTCATATTGTGAAACGTGTTGCTAAACAACCTAAGGCAGACTGACTGTTAATTAAAGGTTGCATGTTAGAGCAGGTTAAACAGGTTAGTGGTTTCATGCTCAGAGTTAGGTCACAGTGTAGCAGAGATGAATTTGAAGTTAAGCTGATGACTCTTAGATTAATTCACTGAATTCTGCCTTTATACCAGCTGAATAGTGTCTAATATAAATACAGTTATTACATGACTATAGCACAAGGTACAGCTAGCTTTACACGAAAATGGCTGGTAGAATTGCTGTCATTCAGACAAGAATGTTCTTCAAGTTTCAAGTTTGGTTTTAACCTTTTTTTCCTTCTGTCAGCTGTACAGTAATTACAAAAAAGAAACAGTACCATCAACAGTTGTTTCAATGACAAACAGTCAGAGTGCTGACTTTTGGTTTTTCTTTAAACTATTAAATTATTCTGTTACGTAAAATCTTCCAGTTTTCTGACACAGAGAGGGAGTGAGATAACTTGAGGAACCATTTGTTTATCATGTGTATACCACAGTCTAATGTTTAGATGTTCAGCTGTTTTGGGTTGATACTTCTTAAAATAACATCTGCATAACTGCCAGTACTCAAGATTTCCCAGCAAAGAGTTGTGTTGATCACGGTTATCTCTCACCTCTGTTTGTTTTTATTGTTGTGGCTGATCAGCAGTGTTGGGTAAGTTACTTTAAATTAGTAACTTAGTTACATAACTAGTTACTTCTATCAAAAGTAACTCAGTTACTTCAAGTTACTCGTTACTTTCGAAGTAACTAGTTACTAGGGAAAGTAACTTTGGTTTTACTCAGAATTCTCTTGTTAATGTGTTGCTTCCATAACTGGATACCCAGCGAGAGTTCCAGTCTTCTAGCTTGCTTACTTGCCACAAGTGCATTGTGCCACCTACCAATAGAAAGGAAAAGATAATGTGCACATTTCCACGAGAGAAATCCCACGCCTGGACCGTCGTTGACCGCCGCCATGATTCTAGCCTACGTCACAGCGTCATGTGCGCTTTTAACATCCAACACAAAAACTGCAGTTGTGGTGCTTTGATTGTACTCAGAACTTGGAAATTCTGCCTTCTGAATAGGAAGATGTAGGTTACACCAGACTGCAGATGAGCTGCATACAGGGCTGGACTCGGACAAAAAATTGGCCCGGGCATTTTGACTAGAGACCGGCCCACCATTATAGGAAAAATCATAAAGCCTTTGAATGAAAACAAACGCTGTTGTGACAGTGATGTACACTGTTCTGATGGTATATATGTATCAATCTATCAATTGTTTGTTGTAAGACTCAGATAATTATTTTTTAAAAGCTAGACATTTTAAATGAGAATAAGAAAGTATTTCTTTGTGCCCCCTTTCCCTGTTAATGCCCTACCTGGCCCTCCTGGCAAAACTTTGCTAGACCCGCCCCTGCACAGTTACCAGCTGTCAGCTACGTAGAAAAGGATCCTGGTGTTATTTGTCTCTCAGAAACAGTTCCTAACTTCCCTTCAACTCATCCATGTCACCTAAAAGGTAAACCTGTTTCTCCATCACCTGTTCAGCTCTGATGATTCAGTAAGGACATCTCCTGGTTTCATCTTCATGTTTCCCTCTCACCACATATCCAAACCGATATCATGACCTGCAGCTTTTACAGCTGTGGCTCCAGCAAACATCAGCTGATAGTAGAAATTAATATTAAATACATTCTAACAACAGCTGATCAAGCTTAAACGTGCTGCTGTTGTTTAACGGCGACCTCCACTGATTTCTTCTTTCTGGCGCAAAGTGGGCGATAAATAAACGAGTAGAAACGGGACTTGCGACAGAAAAGCCGATCAGCTGATCATTGATCAGTTTCATGATTGTAGTAGGAACAGGAGAGGGAGGGGGAGAGAATGAGAGAAGAAGAGGCAGCTGTGCAGCAAAGACACAGAATAACTCCAGCTTTTGTGTCTTTTTCATTGTAGCTGAAGTCCGGGACAAACTGCGTTCCTTTTCACCTCAATACGAAACGCCTGATATTTTCTCTGAATACGAGACGATTCCGTTTTTTCCGGGATGGTTGGCAACTCTAATAATTAACCTTATGAACAAAATAAAGTTCAACATCAGTAACATCACAGCACCCACCCAGCTGTATAGAAACTCCATCATGCTAGTGTTAAGGTTAAAAAATATAGGGAAGTAAACACAGGCGGAATGCAAGTAACCACACTGGTCCAAAAGGTAAAGACGATGATTTTTAATGAAAAGACACGCGTGGGAGAATGAGCTGACTCTGTAAGCAGACAGCCCCACAATCTCATCCTCCAAACATCAAACTACAGTTTTATATGCATCAGAGTATATTTAGTGACGCCCCCTCGTTGCGTCATCACAAAACCACAAATGTTCTGTTTGACAACTTGTGACACAATTAAAAGAACTTCGCCTCCATGCAGATGTTTTCCCCCACACCGCTGTCGCTTATCGCTGGAATCCGCAGATCGGTTTCCTGAAACAGCTCGGTCGCGTACGCCGGCACTCTTACAGTTATAGCAGAATTAAATCTGAACTCTTTACCACAAAATGGGCCTACTACTATGTGTATGTATGTATGTGGTTATGTCATCACCGCAGATGCACTTTGTCTCACCTCTCACCTTCTCCCCAGACAAAGGCCAGCACATCCACAACTGAAACTGATGTGTAATATATTGAATAAATGTCTTACTTGAATGGTACTACTTAAAACTTAATCAAAGAATGTAAACAAATAAAAGATCATAAAAATAACCTGATATACATGTCTTGTAAGCGTGTGTTGCGATCCTTCCACAGCTCCAGTCAAACTCACAGTAGATTGGCTGATCATAACGCCAACCAAAAGTTTTTGACCGTCACTTGACCAAGGAGCGACAGCTCTTTAATAAACACAAAATGCAATTATGTATAAATGATTATAATCATTTTCATAACAAAAGTTTCAACAGTTTCAAAAGTTGCCAATATGTTCGCTCCCCCTAATATAGTCTAAAAGCAACCCCAAGCAAAACAATTTAAACTTTCCCCTATAAATGATCCCTCTAACTAAGTGTGTGTGTGTGTGTGGTTACGTGTATGTCTATGTGCTAACCACAATCGCACCCCATTTCACCTGCCGACTAGCTCCTCAGAATAACTTTCACTCAGACTCTGGTTTCGGTTTCACTTCCTGCAAAGCATGTAACTTCAAAAAACATGTAACTTCCTGTCTTATTTCGGCACAGAGTTACTCTTTCACACTGCAGTCTGCATATAAACATTTAAGATTATAAATCCAACTCAACAGTTTAAAGTGGTTATAACTGCACCTGTAATAAAGCTTAATTGGGTGCCAATGTGTTTAAACATCTAAATGCAATATCACTATTAATAAATGCGTCAATGCAAATGCTTGTTATATGATTATGATGCAATAGCAATAACAAAATAATAAAAATAGAATTAATAAAATGAAATAATAAAAATGGCAGAAAAATAACACCTCAATTCCTCACACTAGCTAGTACCCAGTACGAAAAAGTCAGCATAACGAAAATAAACTCCACCTAAACTTGGTTATCTGACCCAGATAGACTGCAGATCATAACTTCTTACCTGAATTTCAGTTCACCTGACACTCGGACCGGCGGCCGCCTCGGGTCTCTGCTCCTCCTGCCTCCCTTTTCCCTGATCCACCGGCTGGCCTCCACCACTTGCTAATGTTACTGAATCTGTGGAAGCTCCGCGATAGCCACCACACGAAGTAACGAATAACGAGCCTATCTAAATCCTAGTAACGATTAACGGCTTCCTGATTTTGGCATAATAACTAGTTACCGTGCTCGTTACCACAATAATAACGTAGTTACTGTAACGTGTTACTTAATAACGCGTTAGTCCCAACACTGCTGATCAGTGTTCTCACTGTTTAACTGTTGTCTCCTTTCTTTTGTCAGAATGTGGGAGCAAGCCTGGGAACAGCAGCAGCATTATCACAGGTCAAGATGCAACACCAGGAAGTTGGCCCTCGTATGCTGCTATAGTTATAGTTGGATTTCAGTTTGGAGGGTCTCTGATCAACGACCAGTGGGTGCTGACAGCTGCGTCCTTCATTCCACTGTGAGTTGCTGCTGCAAGTTTACGCTTTTGTTGACACTATAATGATCTGTAATATTTATGTGCAGTAAATGAATCCCAGACATCATTTTGTTAAGATTTCCTCACAGCCAGCTGTGATGTGCCTTTGGCTAACATTTAAAAACAACAGCTGTTGACCAAAGTGCTGAACTGCAATGCACGGAGATGTCTGTATAACAATGAAAAGAGATGCCACATTTGTTTAAAATTAAATCTGCTGACTGCTTAGTACTGTCTTAATGATCAACATCAGGTGCTTTAAAAAATAATTTGTTTTGTACTTGTGTGTGTCAAGTGACACACTAACAGAGTGGGTTCCAACTGTGTATCTGGGAGGTTACAACCTGTCAGGTTCAAACCCAAATCAAGTGAATCGAACAGTGGAAAACATCATCTGCCATCCTGAATTCGACTTCACAACTCTTGAGAACAACATATGTCTTCTGAAGCTGTCAGCTCCTGTGAATTTCACAGACTACATTCAGCCGATCTACTTACCCTCAGAAAACAGCACTTTCAACAACGAGTGCAGCAGCTGGATTATCGGTTTGGTTTATAATAGTAAGTTATAAACTTTTTATTTTCTTTTACAGCATTGTGTTGGAGTCTTTGGGTAGACCTGATCTTTGATTTCTCTCCAATTAGGTGATGGTACTTTCACCAAAACCCTGCAGGAGGCAAAAGTACCAATAGTGGAAAACAATGAGTGCAAAGGCATCTTTCAAGGGAGCTATCCCAAGATTACAGAGAACATGATCTGTGCTGGAGACAATGATTCATGTTTGGTGACTATAACGTTTTTTGTTTGTTTGTTTTTTAAATATATTTAAAATATTATGCAATCTGTTGTTCACTGATAATCTCTTGCTTTTAATCACACTTTGATTTATTGTTTTGCTGTAGTTGTCCATAGATATAATGTTCATGTTTTATCAAAGGTTTTTTTAAGCTATTTAATTTTAAATCCAAGACATTATGATGAATTTTAAAAGAACTGAGTTCCTTACTGCAACAGGTCAGCCAGATAGTTTTACTAGAATCAATATTTGGAAGCTCCAGATGATGCTGGTAATATCAGTTCTCTTTTTCCATTTTCCTGCCTTTCACAATTTCAGTTTAATTCAAATTCTTTGCAGTCTGTCCTTAAAGGACACTTTTCACTTTTTATGTCACTTTCAGTGTAGGGAAATCTTATGAATTGATACTTGTGTCATAGTTTTCTTTCACAAATATACGTGACTGATTAACTGACAGCACAAAACGCCAGTTTCCATTTTATACATTCAGTTGAAAGGAACCGTCATGGATTATTCAGCCAAGCTTAACACTAACAAAAAGGTTTTAAGTAACTATAGTGCTTATATGTTTATATACTCTATGTGTTAGAGTTATCTCTGGGATGCTGGGATGATAGCTCCCTCAGGACTTAAACCCCGGTCAGAGAGTGGGGCACAGAGAGTGATGTCCAGATATACTTTAATGAAAGTTAACAGCAGCTGAACAGTACAGCAGTAAGCATACTTAACCAGTGTGTGTGCGTGTGTGTGGGGGGGGGGGTGGGGGGGGGGGGGGGGTGGACAGGCGTGTGGTTCTGAATAACAAGAAACAAGGAGAAACAATTATCACATGTAAATATAACCATCATCACTTCCCAACATCACGCCAATATAATGAACTGTAACATAAATAATCAGCTGAATGCTCTGACATAAGAAAGTCCCACAATCCCATTTGAACAGGCAGGAAACAAGAATATCTGCATATCTCAGGCACCAGAAAAGACCTAATGCCCCCAAATTAGGAAAGGTCAGCAATTACATGGTCTTCAGTGCTCTCTAGTGGCTAAATAACCCAACTGCGGTGCGCAGATCCAACCCACAACAAAGGCTACGGTGGTAAGTCACATGCCTCTACCAATCTCGATAAATCTCCTAGCATAAACCCCCTGTAATTAACGTCAAAGTACAACCCGTGCTATAAGTGGAAATGGACTCATAGAACTGGAGGGATTTTGACTCACATTTGTGCAGAAACGCGCACGGCTGGAGATCGCTATTCCCCAACACTCATGGAGAAAAACATGCCTAGCGCTCCTCGGACTCGTGATACGGCAGGACCGTCATAAAAGCATGTGACGTCATCACCCCAGGAAACAGTAAGAACAAAGTGGAACTTATCGGCAGAAATTAACATTGCACTTATAGAAGACTAGAATAGAATAGAATAGAATAGAATAGAATAGAATAGAATAATCCTTCAATTGTCCCACAAGGGGAAATTTGGTTGTAACAGCAGCCAGAAAGGCACATATACAAACAAACAGTACACAGGACACAGAACAGAAACATACACAATTTTTCTTACATATTTACATTAAGGACAATGGTTACTATATACAGAGTACTGTACAGTTATTAAATTAAATATAAATAACTACAGATAAGAGGCAAACCAGGTTGTAGTGCGAATCAGTTGATTAACTTATTGCAGTTACAGCGCAGATGTAAACATCTATGAATTTTGGGAGCAGTTCTGATTGTACAGTCTGACAGCTGCAGGGAGGAAGGACCTGCGGAAACGCTCCTTCATGCATCGAGGATGCAGCAGTCTGTCACTGAAGGAGCTCTGCAGTTCAGCAACATTTACATGCATGGGTTGGGAGACTCTGTCCATCAGAGATGTTATTTTGGCCAGAGTCCTTCTGTCTCCCACCACCTGCACTGGGTCCAGGGTGCATCCCAGAACAGAGCTGGCCTTCCTGATGAGTTTATTCAACCTCTTCCTCTCAGCTGCCAATAAACTGCTGCTCCAACATACCACACTGTAAAAAAATTACAGATGCCACCACAGAGTCATAGAAGGTCTTTAAAAGCGCTCCCTGTACTCCAAATGACCTCAGCCGCCTCAGCAGGTTGAGTCTGCTCTGACCCTTCCTGTAAAGAGCATCAGTGTTGTGGCTCCAGTCCAATTTATTATTCGGGTGAACACCCAGGTACCTATAAGAGTCCACTATCTCAGTGTCCACTCCCTGGATGTTCACCGGTGTCAGTGTGGTGGGTCTGTGTCTCTGGAAATCCACCACCAACTCCTTGGTTTTCCCGGCGTTGATCAGCAGGTGGGTCTGCTGACACCAGTCTACAAAGTCCAGAGTGTACTCTGAGTCGTCCTCACCTGTGATGAGGTTGACTATGGCAGAGTCGTCAGAGAACTTCTGTAGGTGGCAGCGTGGGGAGTTGATGGAGAAGTCTGCAGTGTAGAGGGTGAAGAGGAACGGTGCCAGTACAGTTCCCTGTGGGGCCCCCGTACTGCAGACCAGCGTGTCAGAGACACAGCCCTGTGACCTCACATACTGTGGGCGTTCTGTGAGGTAGTCCGGTATCCACTGGGACATGTGGTGGTCCACTCCCGATAGCTCCAGCTTGTCTCTCAGAAGTCATGGCTGGATGGTGTTGAAAGCACTGGAGAAATCAAAGAACATGATCCTCACAGTGCTTCCAGGCTTCTCCAGGTGAGTCAGAGCTCGGTGCAGGAGGTAGATGATGGCGTCCTCCACCCCGATGCCAGGCTGGTAAGCAAACCGCAGCGGATCCAATGAAGACCTCACCAGGGGGCGCAGATTGTTTAGAACCAACTTCTCGAGGGTCTTCATCAGATGCGATGTCAGGGCTACCGGCCTGTAGCTGCTGAGGTCCTTGGGATGGGAAGTCTTAGGTACCGGTACCACACAGAATGTCTTCCACAGTTGTGGTACTTTCCCCTGTGACATACACGGCTATCATAATCACGTGTGTAAACTCTCGCGGTAGATAGTACGGTCTCATGCTAACCGCTAGCAGCTCAATGTCCTTACAGCATAGCGTCTCTTTGATAGATAAATGCCCAGAGTTACACCATCTATTGTTCACAAACACAGCCAGACCCCCTCCTCTCTTCTTACCACTCTCTGTTGTTCTGTTGGCCCGGATCAGATGAAAACCATCCATGTTTACATGTTAGTCCGGAGTTAGCGCAGTTAGCCACGACTCTGTGAAGCACATCAGACTGCACTCCCTGTAGGCTCTTACCCTCCTCTGATGTCGGGTAAGAGCCACCAAGCGATGTGATTGAAATATAAGGAGACTTTCGGACACTATGTGTAAAAATATAGCCGTGGCTTCATAATGTAGTGATTAACAACCCCCCCCCCAACATGCTCACTAACAAGATTCCTGATTCTTGAAAAATAGGAAACACAAATTCCGGGGGGTTGTGGAATTTACATTCAGGAAGGGTGTCTGATGTAAAAAAAAAAAAACATCAAAGTCAATCCCTTTGTGTGACTGTCTTGTTGCTTCTTCTGCAGTGCACCTGTCGTCACTTTCATTTACACCAAAGCAGCTGAAATGGATTCACAGTGGTTTATGTTTACCAAATGAACTGATTGATATCCCTGAAGTTTTACTGACTTCGTGTTATACCATGATAATCAAGTGTTCCCTTAAAATATTTGAGAAGTGTATAAAAAGAGTTACCGAAAACAAATCATTGTTTAACAGGTGGATGTTGCTGAAGGTTGACCTCTAAGAGACACACATCTGTCCAAATAACTTTATCAATTTCTTTCCACAGTTTACTTATGGGGCGCCACTCATGACCAAACGCAAATCAGTCTGGCTCCAGAGTGGAGTTTTGAGTGTCAGTGCATGCGGTGCATTTCCTTCAGTCTTCACTCGTGTGTCCCCATACCAGAAATGGATCAGCGACACAGTTACAGGGACAGCACCAAAGTTTTTCACCTTCACCTCCCCAGACAATTCAACATCACCAACAACGATGTGATGGTTTATCTTGCTGTGGTGAAAACCTGATCCACTTCACTCACTTCACTGAAGTCTGTGTTCTTGTTGTGTTGCTCCACGTGTTTGCTGGAACTGTTGGGAAGTAGATCAACACATTTACACAATTTTTTTTCCATACAAACATGAAGTACTTTACCTGACATTTTATTTTACAACTTCAAGATGAACACTAGCCTTTTATTCTACTATATTTGGGCCAGTAGGTTTTGTTTTTCTTTAGCAACTTTATCATTTTAATTGGGATTTTTCTGTCTGTCTGGATTTGCTATACTTTCTTTAAAATATTTTAGGTACCTAATCATTGTCATTAAGAAATCATCCTTTCTTAAATAATTCTGAGGAATAACATTTTAAGATGTTGTTATCACACACATATTTCTATTGTTTGTCAAAACCTTATGCAAATTAAAATACTTTGAAATCTTCTTTTGTGATCATTTCTTTCCAGAATTTTTAATACTTGAATAGTTTATTACATATTCTTTTGCATTTTTCCTACTTGCAAACAGTAGAACAAGCAGGAAAGCTGTCAACACACTGTAAACATATGAAGTTTGGATAAATTTGCTCTTTCTAATGCCAGCAGCAGGTGACTTAGATTGTATAGGAGACAATAGGAAGATGACCCTGCTGATGATTTGCTCCATGGCCTGACAAGCTTATGGCTTATACAGTTCAGCATCTTGTTGAAAACAACATGATGTTATCTTGTAAGACACTATCCAGTGAAGAGTCAGAAAAACGGACAAAAAGGATACATTTTACCACATGATTGTCATGCCTTGGTTTCTCAGTCAGATCTATCTTTCATATGTTACATCTGCTATCAAAAGAAAATCAATCACACATGGTTACTTTGAGCAACTGCTGCTGAAAATCATGCTAATTGGGGGTTCAGAGATAGTAATTTTCTCAAAATTGAAGCAACTAGCAAAGAAAGTACCAATACATTAGACGATTACCAAATGAACCAGGTCCACTAGTGATCAACTATAACCAAAATGGAATGTAGAACAAGCAAAATGCAACATGTGTAGATTTATAGTGCACTAATTGAAATCCTAAATGTACTGTTTATAAGGTTGGGGAAACCTGCAGTCAGCTGAGACTAAAGAAGTCACTTGGATGAGTGACGAAACATTTCTCCCACTGAAAACGCTAAATCCAGATGAACAGTGTACTTTAGACCCAGCAACACACTCAGACAGAAACTGGTTCACCCGAAAGACAAAACTCCAAAACACAGACTTAACAACGTGGTGTATGCTGTACAGTGCAACGAGGAATGCCCAGACCTCTACATCGGAGAAACCAAACAGCCACTTCACAAGCGCATGGCACAACATAGAAGAGCCACCTCCAAGGGACAAGACTCAGCAGTTCATCTGCATCTAAAGGACAAAGGTCACTCTTTCGAGGATGCCAACGTTCACATTTTGGACAGAGAGGACAGATGGTTTGAAAGAGGAGTGAAAGAAGCCATTTACGTCCACTGTGAGCGACCATCTTTGAACAGAGGCGGTGGTTTACGACACCAACTGTCTGCCATCTATAATCCAGTTTTGAGATCCCTTCCCAGACGCCTTAACGCCCACTCACATCCTGGGCCATCTGACCTCAGGAATTCACATGATACGGTGGGGCCAGGTTTCACAATGAGCTCACCCGAAACCCTGGCTAATTAGGTCCCACACCCGCTTTCACACCTTGGCTCATGTGATTAGAGGATCATCAGGGGGTCCTTTTGTCCCTCTTTGGGGGGATACTCCCACTGGGTTTAAATCGGGGACTCTCGGCCATTTGACCTTAGAACTGAAGAAGCTTCTCGGATGAGAGGTGAAACGTCTTCTAGCAACTCAAAGAAGTCCAGACGCTTTTCTTTGCAAACTCCTTTGACTATGATGACCTGGATGACTGAGAACCTTCACAGACAACTTAAAAAATAGTTTGTCTGTAGTTCATGTCTTCAGTTTCATTTCTGAGAATTTAAAGTTTACAGTTAAAAACAAATTCTGCTCTTTAAACAGTTCCTGGATCCAGAAACACTTTCTTGACCTGAGTTGATCCAACTTCATCTTCTAAATCTAAATAACTGATGAAAACTCTGACAATGGTACTAAACTAAACTACAGTTCACCAAAGCTGTTGTCAGATCTTTATACATGTAATTTTTAACTCAAAATACATAAAACCATTGTGACTTATAGGTCAAACTGTCAATCTGATCAAAATCAGTAGGTCTACAAATGTTAAACAGGACTTCTAGTCTGTTGGTGTGTGGGTGTAAACTATTACATTATATGCTGTGTGTACAGCCTGTGCAGATTGAGATTTTTGTCAACTCTGAAACTGTTTGCGTCTCCTTGTTTATCTCTGAGTTTTTTGTTTTTTGTTTAATTTCTGACTAATTAACTGAAATTTTAATTATTTGAACTATATTCTGTAGGATGTCATGTGGTTAAGATCACAGTTGCTGTTCTGAGAACACCCACACTGTCCCATTAAGGCTCAGTGTTGATCTGCAAGCAACTTGGTTTCAGAACTAATACTGATTATTTAACTTCAAGCATAAACTAAAGATGTCCAAATAAAGTTTAAAACAGTGAAGTGTCAGACTGTTTCCTTTGGTGTGTGTTTTTTTCTGAAAATTCAGATTTATATGACACATTTCTGCTGATCAACACAGACTAACAGTCAGCAGAGTCAGTATTAAATAGGACAAAATAATTATTACCACTGTTTAAACTAAGTACTGTATACTGACTATTGAGAGCTTGCTAAAGCTCTGTCTGTATAACTCAGTTTTTCTGTTATCTAAACCTGAATGTTGCTTCCTGTTTTGGTTCCTGTAATGCTGTTCTTTCTCAGTGAGTTCCTTCTTGGTTATACTAAATCAACTTGTCGGAATTAATTTCCGAATTGGAACCTATACTTCACGTAATTCTACGCTTCTATCTATGCTTCAGTTTTCAGGCCCCTCTTCTGTGGAACCAGCTTCCAGTTTGGATTCGGGAAACAGACACTATCTCTGCTTTTAAGATTAGACTTAAAACTTTCCTTAGTTGGGGCTGTAACAGGTCACTCCAAATCCTCCCTTAGTTATGCTGCAATAGGTGTAGACTGCTGGGTAACTCCCATGATGCACTGAGTATTTCTTCTCCTCACCTTTCTCACTCATGTTTTCTTAGACCTCTCTGCATTTTATGTATTTGAGTTATTATTAATCTCTGTCTCTCTTCCACAGCATGTCTTTATCCTGTTTTCCTTCTCTCACCCCAACTGGTCGCAGCAGATGGCCGCCCCTCCCTGAGCCTGGTTCTGCCGGAGGTTTCTTCCTGTTAAAAGGTTTTTTCTTCACACTGTCACCCAAGTGCTTGCTCATAGGGGGTCATATGATTATTGGGTTTTTCTCTGTATGTATTATTGTAGAGTCTACCTTACAATAAAAACCTTGAGGTGACTGTCGTTGTGATTTGGCGCTATATGAATAAAATTTAATTCAATTTAACTGAAATGCAGTCTGCATAGTTCACTTTAAAATAGTTAATTTTACATGAGCACATTGTAAACAAAAGCTCAGATAACTAATGGAATAAATTTGCACGTTGAAAATAAACAAAAAACTGTGATGTTTTATAGTATTATATAGTGGAACTAATGTTACAAATCTGACAACCTACTTCTGTGTTCTTAAAAATAACATGCTATCATATTACCTAAGAAATACAGATTAATCCAGAAAACAAAAACCTGAAATTCAACGTAAAATATATATATATTTTTTCAGAATTGTTTTTTTCACTTTGAGAATGAAATTACTGTACTACAAGCTACTAACCAGATAACACTCATGCATCACTCACACCTTTGAGTAAGAAACATTTCAGGTTATTTTTTCCTGTATCATACTGACTGACGCAAAACAGACTTTTTTCTATCAACCAGACTTTTCTTACAGCCTGTTGTGGAAGTTTTCCATTAAATAAAGCCTGCAGATGAGTGGTGAGTGGTAGCCAACATTCTTTAATCAAAACACATACAGAACAGAAAACCAAGCTTGTGGAGAGCCTACATGACCGCGGGGCAGGTCAGCAGAGTCTCACTGAGCCTAGCATGGCTCTCAGTTAAATACCTTCCACAGGAAAAAAAGGCAGTACACAGCTGTTTCACACCTTAAGGTTCACACTTCCTTGCTACCTCCCAGAGTCCTCGAAGAGACAAAAGATTCCTTCTTGTGGAGTTGTCTGCTTCCCCCAACTTCCTAAGTAGACCCCCACCATTTGTCTTACAGTATGGGTGTCAGACATGTTAAAATCCAGTGGCACCAAGGCATTATACAATAAAATAATGTGATTAGTACATAAGTAAAAGAAATTCCTTTACAATCCCACCCTTTGATTCTTAAATCAAGAATCACATTAATACCAGAATTTCTTTCCTGACATTCTGTATATCACATCAACATTATTGTACACTTAAAGGAGTTTCACACTGTGTATCCTCACTTCACTGTTCTCTCACCCTTTGTTCATCTTTAATCCTCCCCACAATCTAAGCTCTCACATGCAAATGGCTACAACAATGATACAGAGGAAAGGTCTTCTCTAGAGTGTCAAAGTACTTTGCATGGCAAAGTGAAACAGCATTAGGTGGTTATATGGTCATGGCTCCTGGTGTCTGTGCCATTTACAGAGTCATAATTCCAACGCTGATCTCCCTCTGTGCTGTCAACTTTGGAGCTTGGCACGCTCTCTTCATCCCTCGATTTTCTGTTCCAACGCGGCTGTAGATTTAAGGCAGAGCACGTCGTACACCTTAGTTGTCTTCCTCAACGTCAACGGTGAAACTCTTTCATTTTATTTTAAGATTTTGGTGTTCAAAATCTCCTCGTGGCAATCCTTTGGAAGCCCAGTGGTGCAGCCCACTGTCGTTTGTCAGTTGTCCTGCAGATGGTCCCTGCTTCTCACTGGTCCTCTTGAAGCCTTCTCTCCCAGTCATGGTCTGCATCTGCACTTCAATCTCTTCTTCCATATCTCTCATCTCACGGTCTCTGCAATTTAAAAATGAAAACTTCCCCGGAAAACCCTCTTTTGCAAAATGTTAGTTTAACACAATTAGACATGCACAATAAAGTTGTGCATTGTGTGAGATTATTCGGTTATCATATGACTGATCAAACACACACATGTGCAATAACACTAAGTGCAATAATCTTCCTGGCATCGTTGTATTTTTTACTCAGTTGTATATAGCATTTGTATTCTATTTTTATCTTATTGTATATTTTATTCTATTTTATTCTACTGTATATAGTATTTTATTTTATTCTATTCTGTACAGTTGTGTACTGTATTTATTCTTATTTTATTTTATTCTAATTTTTGCTTCATAACTTTTGCACTGTCCACTTCCTGCTGTGACAAAACAAATTTCCCACATGTGGGACTAATAAAGGTTATCTTATCTTATCTTATCTTATGTTACCTTATATATGTAATCAAAGTAGTTGAATTATGATACTGCTGTAGGTCATATTATACCCCTTAATATAGAGTGTGTGATCAGTATGTAGTTTTAGTTTGCATTATACTTCTGACTTAAAAGAGTGTGAAAATCATTAGATCTATTGGATTGACCTGTATTACTCGACACTGTTGAATGTGTTACACTGTTTCTTGACATTTCATACTGCTGAATCATGAAGAGAATGTTGTGTGCAGAAGACCTTGTGCCGATAATAGAAGAGACAGACCACATTCCATACCCCCACCTTTACAGAGAGCAGAAAGACAGGGAGCCGAGGTCATAACTTAGGCGCCGTAAGAAAGAAAAGAATGTGAATGTTTAGGCTTTTACGACTAGGTGGGGGCTACTAGAGGCTATAAGAAGCTGAGTAACCCGTCACCATTTTGAGACTTGCTGTGACCCTCTGCAGGCAGGTCTCCCCATCATGATGGTTCTTATGCTCTTAAGTGTTGAATTATATGGAAATAAAGTATTGTTGATTGAGCATTTATACACCGAGTATTGTCCTTCCTTCAGCCCAAAGATTAAAAGAATTGGGAGATTTTAACAATTGTCACTTAAAAATTCCCAGGGCTTCTCCCCTGGAGTAGTTTCACTCCAGGCCCTGTCATAAGGAAAAAAAAACATTAGCCAGTGGTGTGTCCTGCTGTAAATCATGTGATTAGATCCCACGATTAACCCTTTGCTGTGAGAAAGTATGCGTACTTTCTCACAGTGACCTCTGCACGGTAAACAATACAAGGTCATGAATAACACACCCCTAGTAAATTCGCAAAGACACAGAAAGTGGCAATTAAAAGGTTAAGTCAGCACGGCCCAAAAGCCCATGCAACCTGTTGCTGTCATCTTTCTGCTCCTGTAAAAAGAAACATATATACATACATCCACCCTTTTGTCACTCTGGGTGGAGGTGCAATCTTGCATACTGGTGTCAAGTCAGTCAAGCTTTTGTCAGTCCCCACAGTCAGTCCCCATTTTTTATTTGCTGACAGTAGAATCTCTCGTGACATAATAAGTTTCTACTGCCAACAATGACGTCATTTCAAAAAAAGAAAAAAGAATTCAGACTGGATTACCTCGCTGAATCCTTTTTGGCAGGGACTTGTTTTCTGATTGTCCCAAATAAGTGGCTTTCTCCCGAGCCCATTTTAATTTTTTTTGGAGAAACTCACTTGCGATTTGTCAACATGTTGTGTAGCACTTTCGATCCCAATCTTGCAGGCCTGCTTCAAAAAGAGGAAATTTGTCAGGGTCCTGGGTCTCCTGACCCAGCGTGTTTAGTTCTTCAAGGTTTTTGTATTATTCTACTTGTGAGTTGTTTTATGGTTTCTAGTTTTGATCCCTTGCCCTTCATGTTTCTGTGTCCCCTCAGTTCTGTGTAAGTCTGTGTCTTTGCATGTTTGAGTTTCTTGTTTTCTGTCACTCTGTATTATGAATTTTGTTCTCATGGTTGGTCTTTTGTTACTCCCTCGAGTCTAGTTTCTTGTGTTCCAAGCTTAGTATCCCTCTGTGTATTTTGGTTCTTAGACCTCTGCCTCTGTGTTTCTTAGTTGCTGTCTCCACTGTGCCAAGTTCGCGTCTCTGTGTCATACTTCCTGTTTTACTTTGAAGGTCCATGTCTTATGTGAATGTGTCCTGCTTTGCTTCCTTGTCTCGTCAGTCCTGATTTCTTCCAGCTGTGCTCTCCTTCTGTGTCTCATTCCCCTCGTTACTTCCCAGTGTATTTAAACCCTGTGTTTCTCTGAATCAGTGTCGCATCGTCCCTCATGCTGTGTGGATCTCCTGGTGTCTCCCTGTAAGTTTAGTGTGTTATTCCCCAGTTTAGTTTAGTTTACTTTGTATGTTTTCCCAGCCCGTGAATAAAGCTGTGGTTTTGAGTTCATCCCTTGTGTCTAAGAGCCTGCATTTTGGGTCCAATTCCTGCCTGCCACACAGCGTTTCATGACAGAACGACGCGACCAAACATGGACTCAGCAGGCTCTGCCCGGGAAGTTGATTTTGCCCGCATCCAAGGTCTGGTGGACCGGATTTCCCACACCGATGATGTTCGGGCCATGACCGTGGGAATCAAAGCCATTGAAGCCATCCTCGAGAGGAACCCCCACTTTGGTCAACTCAGAGGATTTATGGACTCACTGAACATGATACGCGAGGCCCGGGAGGTACTGCAAGCCCGAGAGTTAGGCATTTTCGCCCGCACCCGGTATTCAGTGCAGGAGCCACCACCGCTGCTGCATCAGATGGAGCTCTCTGTAACGCAGCAGCGGCCATTAAAGCGGAAGGGGGTTTCCACGTCACGGCTGAATTCTTCACTCTCCACGTCCAGCTCTGCCCACCGCTCACCTGCCTCTTTCCTCGCAGCGATGTGGTCAGAGGAGGAGTCGGATTCGACCTCTCCGCCATTACCGACAACCGCCACTATCTCCGCTCCCATTTCCAGGGGGAAGCGGCGGCAGCACAGGCAGCGAAAAGTGCCACCGCCAGAACCCAGGACCTCACCATTGCAAACGCCCGTGGCAAGTGTAAGTGAAACCGTACGGTCTATTGGGTCTGAAGGCCCAAGGTCTGCTTATGTTATGGCGGAGAAGAAAAACACTGTTTTCTCTGAGACCAAAACTTCCCATTTGGGTAACCTAAAAGACTGTTCTCCTCATGCTCCCCCTAGCCATAACCATGCAAAGAACTGTGGTAATTCTGTTCCGTTTGAGCCTGGACTAATTAACTCCGTGTCTGCTAGCTCAGAGGATGTTAAGTCAGAGATTATTAATTCTGAGACTGTTTTTCCAAAAGCTGCCCCGCCAGAAGCTCCGTCTCCTGTGTCCCTGCTAGCTACATTCTCACCTCAGCTATCACCCCAGCCCCCAGACGCTCACTTGGCTGCCCAGCCCCCAGACGCTCCATTTTCACCCCTACCATCGCTTCAGTCATCAGTTCGGTCTGCCACTCAGCTGCCCTTAGTGCCATCATCCACACTACCACCTGCTTCTCTTCCATCACAACCATCATTACACTCAGCCAATTCTGCCACTCCTCCACCCATTACACCTCCACCACAACCGTCACTGCTGCCCGCAGCACAGCCCTTATCCCCACTACCCATAACTCCGTCTTCAGGGTCCCCTCTCCCTGTAGCTTAGCCATTGGATCTGTCAACAGCAGCTACGTTTGTACCAGAACCATTAGCTCAGTCTCCCGTGCGGTCACCTCCAGTTCAGTTTCCCATGCTGCCATCTACTCTACCACCAACTCCATCCTCACCACCCTCACTACAGCCATCAGTTCAGTCCCATGTGCCAGTGCAGTCTCCAGCTCAGCTCCCTGTAGCACAGCTCTCTATAGCACCGCCACTAGCTCAGTCGTCTACTCAACCACCAGCTCCACTTTCTCCCCAACCGTCATTACTACCTCTAGTTCAGTTTCCTGCACAGTCACCCCTAGTTGATTCCCCTGTGAAGTCATCAACTCCTCTCTCACCACAACCATCACTGCTATCCCCTGTTCAGTCTCCTGCAGCTCGGCCTTCCCCAGTGCAGTCTCCAGTGTCTCCTGTTCAGTCTCCCCTAGCACAGTCATCCACTTCACCACCTACTCCACTCTCACCACCACCGTTACTACAGACATCAGTCCAGTCTCCTGTGCCAGTGCAGACGCCCTCGGTGCAGTCATCTTCTTCACCACCATTAGTAGCTCTGCTTCCCGTGTCTCCGGTAGCTCAGCCCGCACCTGAACCTTTAGCTCAGTCTCCTGTAGCAGCTCAGTCTTCTGGTCAGCTTAACATTCAGCCAGGGGTCCCAGTACCCTCTGGCTCTGCATCAGCTCCCGCTGGAGGCTCGGATGGGTCCATCCGGCACTCCACGGCTCCCACGCCGCCACCTGCCTTCTCCGCTGGAGGGTCCGAGGGCCCGTCCAGCCTCCTGTCTCCGCTGGAGGGTCCGAGGGGCCCGTCCAGCCATCCTCAGCCTCCACGCCTGTGGCTGCCTCCGAGCCTTCGCCGCCCACGCCTGGTCCAGCCTCTGCTTCGGCTCCAACGTCACCTGGTCCTGTGGCTGCCACGTCCCCGTCTGGTCCAGCCTCGTCTAGTCCTACGCCCACCAAGCCTCGACCAGTACGACCAAAAATAATACTAGTTCACTAGTCTATGTATCACTTCTTAAACTACTAAGTGAACCGGACAAGATGATGGTAACAGAAACGCCTGCTTAAAATGCTATTTGGTCTTCATGAGCTTCATTGCATGTGTGTTTGTGTTAGTAGGATTAATGCATTTTTCTGTTTGTGTAATTTTTGTGTACCTCTCCTCTTTGCGGTGCTCCAGACACTTTTCAATTCTCCACGCAAGGCAGTCGTTTTTTTCTTCCCAGTTTCCTAAACCCAAATTTCATTTCCCACACTAAAACAGCCATGTTCTCCGCTGCTTCTTCCACTGTGGTCTCATCTCATCTCCCCCCCTTGCAGCAGTCCAGTGAGAGTCAGTTGTCCTGTGTTTTCCACTGTCTCATCTTGCCATTTTGCTCCAAAAGTGGCAAATGTCCAACTCAGGCAGTCTTTCATAAAGGTCCATTCACACACAGTGAAATTGCAGCTCGTAGGAAATGCACATCCATCCATCCAGTCATGATGATGCCATTTTTCTCCTTGCTGTCGCTGTCTTGCACAGCTGCTGCTGCTGGACCTTTTCTTCACTGCTCAGGATACTGCTGTGAGCTCTTGAGATCCATCTCGTTTTCCTGGAACTGCATTTCTTGTCTTCAGGGAGAGATTCTTGGAGCTTGTGTTCTCAGGGTGACAAACACATGGAAGTTAAGCTGTAAAACAATTCAGCCAAAACTTGGCTTGAGTGTTTCTAATGATGTTAACCTATAATTTTCTTCCGACTGCTGCACGTGGAAAATTGATCCGGGTCTGCTCTTCACCTGCAAGTGACACACTGAGACATTTTGATCATTCTTATCACTGCTTAAAGAAACACGTCTCCCCTCTCTGGTTCTGAAGTCCCCTTTCTTAAAAACCCAGAGAGATTGTAGTTGTTCTACATTGAAAAACACCAAACCCTCTTCATCAACAATTCTGCTAAAAGAAATTTTTTGTGTGTCCACACTAGGGGAGCTGGTGGCCTGCAGTACCACCACCTTCCGCTAGTTGGAGACGAGATGAGTTTTACACAAATTTCTACACTCCTCTCTTTTTTTTTGCCCTTGATTTGTTCCCCATTTTCAACATTTTGAACCCAATTTTTCACTGTTTTTTTTTACACACACATCAACTTTTTCCACACAACCATTCTCTTTCATCTCACAACATACTTTTACCCACAGTTCTTAACATACAGTCACACATTGAGTTTTGTCCCTGGCCGCTCGTCGCAACGTCCGCTGCTACTGGATCAAGGTCCCATATTTACATTCAGAGCGTCCTCTGCAATGGCCTTCTTCCCTTACCGGCAGAAAAGTGCTAAAATACCGTCACTCCACACACTGTATTGTGCAGACGTGATTATCAACGGTGGACTCGAACCACCATTCCCTGTGATGGACCGGTGTTTCTGCAATTACTCTGGCAGACAACTGCTTTTCTTTTGCACAACACCGGAACCGAACACAAGCCTGGGTACTCGAACCCCAGGATTTTCCCTCCGGAGACTCGAACTCCGGAGCAGCAGGCACTTCACCGCTTGGCCAGACAAAAAACTCTCCATGACTGTATACAAAGTTAGCTACAACTCACCCATCTGCAGGAGTCCCCTCAAAATCGATGGTCTCAGTGGTGACTGAAACACACGGCTCCGTGACTCCTCCATTTCCTTCGCTTCAACAGCTGGTAGGTAGGTGGTAGGTACCTTTTCCTCAGGGGTGATCAGCCCGTCCACGGAACCATTGTTCAGCGACCACACGGACCACCCTGCTCACAGCGCCATTTTGTTGTGGAAGTTTTCCATTAAATAAAGCCTGCAGATGAGTGGTGAGTGGTAGCCAACATTCTTTAATCAAAACACATACAGAACAGAAAACCAAGCTTGTGGAGAGCCTACATGACCGCGGGGCAGGTCAGCAGAGTCTCACTGAGCCTAGCATGGCTCTCAGTTAAATACCTTCCACAGGAACAAAAGGCAGTACACAGCTGTTTCACACCTTAAGGTTCACACTCCCTTGCTACCTCCCAGAGTCCTCGAAGAGACAAAAGATTCCTTCCTGTGGAGTTCTCCAAAAGTTGATTCTGTTAATCTGGACGTAGCGTTTTGTGGGAGAAACGTTTCGTCACTCATCCAAGTGACTTCTTCAGTCTCAGCTGACTGCAGGTTTCCCCAATCTTATAAACAGAACATTTGCATAATGACTGAAACTTGCACCACTGGCGAACAATGGGCTTTAAGGTCAGTTTCTTGATCATTATCATGCAAATTGTTAAGATCATTAATCAGCAAGTGTCTATTTTACCTCCATTATAATTTGTTCCATCTTCCAAGCTGGTGAGAGGTTGTTGTTGTTACTTATTGTCAAGAGATGTACTCTAAGACACTTCTTCAGCTGAGAATCAGAGAGGAGAAACGCACAGTTTTACTTGCATGCAAGGGCAGCCACAGAGCACCTGCACTTGGAATGAGGGCTCCGAGGTTCTGCCACTGCCCTGGTCTTTATTTATACACAAGAAGAGTAATACAACAGTGAATACATTTGTTCAGTGGAATGTTGATGCGTGAGCATGTGCGGATATGTGTGTGTGTGTGTGTGCACGTGTGTGCGTGTGCCAGGAGAGGCTCCTCTACCTGGTACAAAGTGAAACTGCTTATTAAGCTCTTATCTAGCAGGTACTGCTCCTTCCCTGCATGATAACGGGTCACAGTGAATCAAAACAGTCTGAGTTATAAAGAAGTCATCATGCAGTATTCTATCATATGCAAACTTATATTATTAAAAGATTATACTGACAATTTTCTATTGACATTCCCCCCTGTTGTCACGTATAACTTTCAACCACACCAACTTAAAGACAGTCCTCCCCAGATTCCACCAACATGTCTCCTGCCACACCAGAGGAGACAAGACTTTAGACCATGTTTATTCCGACCTGGCTGGAGCCTACAAAGCAACACCCCTCCCCCACATTGGACAATCGGACCATCTCTCCCTGTTCCTCACACCTCGGTATTCACCACTCATCCAACGTGTGAAACCTGCTGTGAGGACAATTAAAGTGTGGCCAGAGGGGACAGACGCAGTGCTCCAGGACAGATTTAAAAACACAGACTGGAATATGTTCACCAACACAGACCTGGACCAGTACGCCTCATCTGTACTGGATTACATCTCCAAAACCACAGACAGTGTCACCACCCAGAAACGGATCACCATGTACCCCAACCAGAAGCCTTGGATGAACCGGGATGTTCGTCTCCTCCTGAAGGCCCGCAACACCGCCTTTAGGTCAGGAGACGCACACGCCTACAGTACAGCCAGGGCTAATCTAAAGAAGGGCATCAAAAAAGCCAAACACCATTACAAAAAGAAGGTAGAAGAACACTTCTCCAACTCCAACCCCCGACGCATGTGGCAAGGACTCCAGACCATCACAGACTACAGGACCACCAAACCCTCCCCCGCATCCTCTGATGTCTCCTTCCTCAACGAGCTCAACAACTTTTACGCTCGTTTTGAGCGAGGGAACCCCACAACCACAACCAAAGCAGATGTGACGCCAGACCACCAACCTCTGACTCTCTCCCCCACCGATGTAGGAGCGGTGCTGAGCAGGATCAATGTCCACAAGGCTGCAGGTCCTGATGGCATCCCCGGTCATGTTCTCAGAGCGTGTTCTGGGGAGCTTGCAGGAGTGCTGACAGACATATTCAACCTGTCCTTGGCCCACGCTGTGGTACCGGCCTGCTTCAAATCCACCTCCATCGTCCCGATACCCAAAAACTCCAACCCATCTTGCCTCAATGACTACCGCCCAGTAGCACTCACCCCCATCATCACTAAGTGCTTAGAGCAGCTGGTCCTAGCACACTTCAAATCCCGTCTTCCCCCCACCCTGGACCCCCACCAATTCGCATACCGCCAGAACAGGAGCACAGAGGATGCAGTCTCCATCGCACTGCACTCTGTCCTCTCACACCTGGACAACAACAACACCTACGCCAGAATGCTGTTTATAGACTTCAGTTCAGCGTTCAATACAATCCACCCCTCACAACTCATCAGGAAACTGACAGACCTGGGCATCAGTTCCCTCATCTGCAAATGGTTACTGGACTTCCTGACCAACCGCCCCCAACATGTCCGGCTGGATAACCACTGCTCATCGACCATCACAATGAACACCGGTGTACCACAAGGCTGTGTGATGAGCCCTTTCCTTTACTCCCTCTTCACCCACGACTGCAGACCTGCTGATGGTTCCAACACCATCATTAAGTTTGCAGATGACACCACGGTGATTGGCCTCATCAGTGACAACGATGAGGCTGCCTACAGGGAGGAGGTGGATCGTCTGGCTGAGTGGTGCGACACAAACAACCTGCTGCTTAACACCGAGAAGACCAAGGAGCTCATCGTGGACTACAGGAGGAATGCTGACCCACATCCACCCATCCACATTAAGGGGACGGCTGTGGAGCGTGTGAGCAGCTTCAAGTTCCTGGGAGTCCACATCTCCGAGGATCTCACCTGGACGACCAACTGCTCCAAGCTGGTCAAGAAGGCTCACCAGCGCCTCTTCTTCTTGAGGACTCTGAGGAAGAACCACCTTTCCTCAGACATCCTGGTGAACTTCTATCGCTGCACCATCGAGAGCTTCCTGACCAACTGTATAACAGTCTGGTACGGGAACTGCTCTGCCTCGGACCGGAAGGCGTTGCAGAGGGTCGTGAAAACTGCCCAGCGCATCGCCGGAGCACCACTTCCTGCCATAAAAGACATCTACAGGAAGCGGTGTCTGAAAAGGGCTGGGAAAATCATCAGAGACCCCAGTCACCCATCACATGGACTCTTCACCCTCCTGCCCTCTGGGAGGCGCTACAGGAGCCTCCGGACTAAGACCACCAGGTCCCGGAACAGCTTCTTCCCCACAGCTGTCAGACTCCTGAACTCTGCCTCCTGACATCTGACCCACGTTAACACATGGACTGAACATACACACACCCACAATGGACAACCGTACCCTCAAACACACAATAATAACATGGACTGAACCACCACTCACAACCACTAGCACTTTATACAGCCTCTGTAGAAATTATCCACACCCTCACTTATCTTAACTGCACTACTGTATAGTTCTGTGTAAATAATCATTCTGTACATACAATAATTTTTAACCTTACAACTGTTTACAACTTGCATAGTTCCCATTTCTGTATAACTGTATATCTCATATTTCTGTAAAGTTATTTATTTCATATTCTGTATAGTTTTTCATATTTATATCCTGTTCATATCCTGTACATAGCTTGTACTCACTACAGCCTGTACATACCTATAGTTATAGAATATTCACAACATACTTCATACCGTGTACATTATAACATACCACAATAGACCCATTTCTGTAATATACTTGCATATCTATATTATTGCTAATATATATTGTAATATATCTATATCACTAAAGCACTTCTGGATGGATGCAAACTGCATTTCGTTGCCCTGTACCTGTGCATGTGCAAATCGGAGTGTGTGAATGTGTGTGTGAATGGGTGAATGACTGGATATGTAAAGCGCTTTGGGGTCCTTAGGGACTAGAAGGCGCTATATAAATACAGGCCATTTACCATTTTGACAATAAAGTTGAATTCTATTCTATTCTATTCTATTTTAAGTGAAATATCAGTGTGTAACATCATGTTGTACATTTTCTGTCAGATCATCATTAATCACACAAAGTCTTCATGTTCCAACAGGTCGGAGTCATCATCATCATTTGTCACGGCTATGTATGCAGCAACGGTGGAAACAATTATGCGGTTAATCATGAGCTTTAAACATGGCAGAAAACATGTGACAAAGACACAAAATAAAAGTAAAAATACTCCAACTCCGATGAGTAGTCTTTTTAGCACCTGTAGCCAGGAGCCAGTGGAAAGCCAAGAAAACCAGTCACTTGTATCACTTACATAGTCATGATTTTGGGCCTGCTGGATCTGTCTCAAGGTGTTCAGGGCGTCAGTCATGTTTGATGAGTGTACATTGTCTGGTATGTAAGTGCAGCAAGTGTTGTTGAAGAGGACACAAAGTCCCCCTTTCTCTGCTAGTATCATGTCCAGAGCTACTCGATGTTGCATCATGCAATCCGTAATGCATCAATTTCCTGGTTCTGCTGTTCGTTGATCTTGCACGAAGCGTTCAGAAAAAGTCCAAAACGGTAGTCCAGAGTTTCAATCCTCAGCATGTTTTTCCCGGTCCCCACCCAGGGGAACAATGAATGGAGTAGGGGAGACCGGGGATAGTTGTAACGTGGGTCAGTTGTAACACTTCCAATTTCTCCAATCAGGGCTAAGTTTCAAATGATGTAACTCATCCTGTGCATGCCCAATTCAGTTCTGCTATCACATGTGAAAAATCAGCACATTTTGTCAAACACAGACAATTTAATACGAAAAAAAGTCATTTGTATGCCAAAAAGTAGGTTTTTCTACTTTATTTCAATTTCTAATAGCATTATCTGCTTTGCAGTTAAAAGCATCAAACTTAAATTATGTTATTTGTATGTCTATGGGGATATATTCTGTGTAGGTCTTTTGTGCTAATGTTTTAGCCGTTGGCTGTAATGTTAGCTAGTTCATGGCTATAGGAGTCTGGGTCAGTTGTAACAGCAACAGTCTGGGTTAGTTGTAACAATAATGCAGATGTTACAACTTACCAGACTATTACTTTAACTTATATTAAACAAGTTGGGGCAACGACATCAGCAGAGAGAGGTCCACTGGTCGCCTTTGTATATGTGGTTAATGCCATTGGCAACACAATTCCTCCACTGTTTGTGTTCCCACACACACATTATGCAGACCACTGTGTCAGAGATGGACCAGTAGGAAGTATTGGTAGTGGAAATAAATCAGGATGGGTGCAAGAAACAGATTTTCTCATCTTTCTGAAGCACTTTGCAAACCACACCAAGGTAAGCCATGATCAAAAGTAATGGAATTGCGATGCTGGTGCACAACTACATTTTTTCAGCTTCATCGTTATGTTCAAAAGTTGGTGCAAGAGTTGTAGGTTATAATGCCCACTGAGCCAATGAGGCCAAACTCAAGGAAGACCAACCAAAATTAATGAAATATTCAGTTGCAGAAAATTCCATAATTTGTCTTTTTTGGGGGGTTGGAATATGCTCAAAAGCTAGATTTATGCATTCTGTCACACACACACATAGCTACATTAATGGCTCTAAGTGCATTCAGGTGTTGAATAAAAAGGATTACATGCAAATGTTTTGTCAGTACCCTTATTTCATTGTGTTACATTTCACCCCAGGATATGTTACAACTAACCCAGACTATGGGGTTAATTGTAACATTTCACTCTTTGTGTTTGAGACCATACCATGCAATGGGTAATTGAACCATGAGGTTAATGAATCATGTAACCCTCAGGTTAATGAAACATGAGGTAATTGAATGAAACTGTAATGTTGCATAAGGTTGCTGAAAATCTGTTGTGTGTCTCATGTTTTGTGTCTCATGTTTTATGTTGTTTGTTTTATTTTCAGTTATCTGCTGCACATGACAACTTGGATCCAACCTCAGAACATAAAGAGCCCAAACGCAGCAGGACCAAACCTACTCTGCATTATTAAAGACCAAAATCTAAAAAGTAAAAATTTTCCCCTGATTAAAAATTTGGTTGATCTACTCTGTGAGGCTATCTTCTCTTTCATATCTGTTTAGTTTTGATGTTTTGAGCATATTTCTGAGATTTGATGATCATCTCCCATATAATTTGCGTCAATATGTTTTATTGTTGTTCTTTATTGCTGAGCATTATTCAAATGCACATCTGTATCAGAATAATTAACAAGGAGACTTTGGAGGAAGTTCATATTTTCTCCACCTAATCAAGCAGCAGCCATGTGCTGTCGTCCCCCCCCCACATCAAATGTAACTTTAAGAGGTCATGCACATTTGGTTTTGCTTTATGTATTTTTGTTTACTGTATGATTTAGAAATTTAAGTGCTTACTTATGCAATGTATTTAAAACTACTGGCTTTTGTTACAAGGTACAAAAAAATAAACATCTTTTAAAAATGCAAAATATTGCAATGTATCCTTAAATGAATTAGAAACATAAAGAGTGCTCTAAAATAATGAGTCTGTGTCAGTATTCAGGACTTCCAACTTTTCAGTCTGTCTACATTGTCTCTAAACAAGCCTAAAAAAATAATAATGATAAATTTAAAAAAGTCTAATGAGTCTACAATACTTTTGCTTATTAGTTGAAACAGGGCTCCACCTTGTGACAAAAATAGAACATTTCTTCAGCTGTGAATATTTTAAAACATGAAATATGTTCAGAGTAAATTAAAGTGTGGGGTTTTCTTTATGGTTGCTTCTATTGCAGTGGTTGCAGCTGATTAAATCTTTGTGTTGGTTTGTAGTTGTTCAGCCATCAGTGAGGTGTGAGCTGCATTCCTGACAGCAGCTGTATTTGTCAGTGTGAGGAAGGTTGGGTCTGCTCTGACTGCTGGAACAGAAGCTTGTTCTGGTCTGAGTCCCAGTTTGAGTTGGACTGTTGATCAATAAAGTGTCTTTGCTTACAGTCGAGCACTTTCATTGTTACACATGAAGCTTTAATGTGTTCAGCTAAACTGTGCTACAGAGTAGTTATATTTGCTTATCATTATTTGTTATATTTATAGAAATTAACTTTATATTTGTTCATGGATACATGTCATGGATTTAATATATTTGAAATTCAAATATTTTGTCCGAAACAGTTTTATTGCTGTGAAACTGGAGATACAATGCATGCTCCATCATACAGGTAGGAAAATCAATTCTATTCATCTGGACGTAGCGATTGCTGCGGTTCCCCAACTCTCCGTGAATGGTTCTCATGGTCTTTGATCAGTGGTTGCTGATTAATGATCTTAACAATTTGCATGGTAATGATCAAGAAACTGACCTTACAGCCCATTGTTCGCCAGTGGTGCTAGTTTCAGTCATTATGCAAATGTTCTGTTTATAAGATTTGGGAAAACTGCAGTCAGCTGAGACTGAAGAAGTCACTTGGATGAGTGACGAAACGTTCCTCCCACTGAAAAGAAGCTACATCCAGATGAACAGATGAAATGACTGCTAGTCTGTCATTGTGCTACGCTGTGTTTATAAAATATAATAATATGATTTGTGTGTATAATCTGTCTGCAGATTATTATGTCTGAGAAACTTTCTGATTGACAAATTAGAAATCTCATTAGATCAAAAACAATCAGTTTTGAGTTTTCTGAGAGTGACAACCTGAATTTGTAGTAATTTTAACTATTTGCTGTAAAACAGCCACACTGATGCATTACAGCTCAGTGCTTATCTTCAGGTCATCGAGTGTTTTAAGAGTGCAAAGAACAAATGCTGATTGTTTGACTTCAAACTTTAAAATAAAAACATTCAGATGCACCTTGACCTCATGTGTTGACTCTTCACCTCTGTGTCCTCTCACAGGGAGAAGACGATCTGCAGGAAATTATAGAAATAAGTTCAAACCAAAAGACACTGAATGATTTTGTTTTCATTCACTTTGATTTGTTCCTTCAGGACAGACCACCAAACCTGAGATCTTCATTACTTCAATGAACGTCCTCTGTTGTAGTCCAAAACTCTTAGTCCTGTATCATGTTCATGAAGGTGTTGAGGTGTCAGAGTCTCAGGATGAAAAGTTTTTAATTCTTTAATTCTTTAAGTTGGAACTGATGCTGATCAGTTCCAACTCTGAGACCAACTTTGAGTGGAGAATTTAAAAGTTGGGGAAAGATCAAACTTCACCATTGTACATGGTCTAACAGGACTAGCAGCTCCTACGTCTGCCAGGCTGGCTGCTTTCAATTGGTTTATTGTAGGAAGGGAATGAAAGAGCAACAATGTTCAGGAAGTTACGATCAACTGACAGACTACAAGAATTTTCCTTTAACAGTTTTTCCTTTAACTCTTTTCCTTTTGTTTCTTTTAGAATAAATTTCCTGGTGCTGAATTTAACCCTTTAACACCGGTCGGAGCTAAATCCCTGTAGAACTGCAAGTAAGTTGTACTTACATCTTATGCCATCAGCTTGCCCTAGGTCACGGTTTCCTTCCACATACAGCTTTGCAAAAATTGCATAAGAAGCACTCACAACAACAAAAACATAATATTCCAGAAACACGCTTTGCCGATCCGATCAGCTGTTTGTAACACTTGCTACGTTGAAATAGATGTCAGTGCGAACTATCGGCTGTGTCCCAATCCAGCGACCGCACGCTTCGTAGCGCTGCTCAGGTTGCCTAACAACCATGATACTAACTGCGAGAAACATTTCATATAGCATTGTTTGACAGAAATGAAGGAGAAAAAATGTTTTTTTGTTTGTTCATTTTTTATGACATCACTTTAATTTGTTGAGTATCTAAGGCTGAGACCATGGGACTGAAAAACATGATTGTTGGGCTTCATTTCTGTACTGAACAGCCATTTTAAGATTACTTAGTAAATAACAATTAGCTTAAGTTGTTCATGAGACTAAAGCAGGGGTCAGCAGCCTTTAACACCCAAAGAGCCACTTGGACCCGGTTTCCACGCAAAAGAAAACACTGGGAGCCGCAAATACTTTTTTGAAATCTAAAATGAAGATAACACTATATATATTGTTTTTTACCTTTGTGCTTTGTGTGAACAACTAAAGTAAGTAAATAAAGTTTATTTATTAAGCGCTTTTCACAGACAGGCAGTCACAAAGCGCTGTACACAAATATTAAAATAAACAATACAATCAATAGACATTATACACAATGTAAAAGATCAAATGTAAATAATGTAAAGAATATAAAATACGTAGATCAACAAAAGGCTTGTCTGAACAGAAAAGTTTTTAACTGCTTTTTAAAACAGTCCACAGAGCAACTAAGGTGTGTTGCTTATGAAATCCATGAAGTGCTACAGAGAAAATTACATTTTATTTATGTAATTAACAAATTTTGAACTCTTAAAGAAATATAACAAAAGGAAAGACACCCAGCTGAACTAAAATGATCCATGTAGCAAACAAAAACTGTTGTGAGCCGCCACCCTCATATCGCCTTTGGGCTTTTGGAGCCTTGACCTGACTTTAAAAAAATAATTGGAAAAAAAGCACTATGCTGCTAAAAAAAAAAAATAAAAAATAGATATTTGCAAAATTCTGTCTAATATATGTATTTTGCCTGGTTAATGTGTGTGGTGGGGCGTGGTCTGCAGCGCCGCTGCAGGGGAGTCGGACGCACCTGAGCGGCACCCGCAATCGTGCCTCCCCGCCTTAAAGTCTGTGCTCTCTCTGCTGTTGTGTTGTCGGGTTGTGAGCTGAAAAGCTACAGCCGGCTGTATGCGTACAGCAACCGTGTGTGAAAAGTGGTCAATAAAGAGATGCTGAAAAGCATGTTCATGCAAACATCGTCGGGTCTGCCGTGATATGTTTACAATGAGAGTTCTGGTCCCAAACCTCTGCGCACAGCGTCTGCAAATCGGGGCCTTCATCTTTACGCAGGACTGTAAGCTGTCATCTGTGAGGCGTGAGCGGTGTTTGTTTTTAACATAGTTCACGGTGGAGAACAGCTGCTGACATAATGTCGATCTGAAGATCCATAATTGGCCTATTCTGGGTTGAAAGTCTTGATAAATGCATGGCGTTTCGGCGGGTACACCGGCTTCCGTGAGTTTGAAGCTTATTTTCAGCGATGAAAAAATAATAAGATAGAATTTTATTTTTATATTTCAAAATCAGAATAATCTTCCAATTTAGAAGTCCAAGTTTAAAAAAAAGAACTAAACACAAATAAAATACACTTCAGCTAAATACTTCTAATTTATTTTCAAGACGCATGCGACTCCGGAGCCGCGGGTTGCCGACCCCTGGACTAAAGTCATCTCATGTTGTTAATGTAAATATAATATGGCCAATATTATATTTATTATTAGATTAATATGACATATTACAGCAGTGAGCTTGAACTCTGTCAAATAATTCAGTAAAGATTAAAGTTGCATTTATTTAAATTTCCTATCACCTTAAATCTTCACTCAAAGACAAGTATCTTTGACAGTGTATATATAGATGTATTATATATAAGAGACAAATATTGTTCGTTTAAAATGTTGGCACTACTAAATTTTGCTCAATGCTTACATATATGTGTAAAAAGGAAATGTACGAGCTGTGATAACTGTTGCTGATAAAATGAAGAGTAGACTGATATATTAAATATTCCTTTATTGAGTGAGAAAATCAGACCATGTCATAACTGCTTTAAGTCATACAGAATAGATATCAGAGCCTTAAACAGGCTGACTTCTGCTAAATGGGTCAAACTGGGCAGAAAGTATACACACACATAACATCCTTATAGAATATGATGTAACACTATAGATCAACTTAGCTCAGAAAATATAAAGCATATAAACAATTACAGCAATATGATTGTTAGATTTGTATTGTTGATTGTCATTTATGCTTAGAAATATCTACTCATATATGCTTTGAGTTTTATAATCAATGTCATGTTGGTAGAGGTTTGATCCTTAGTAACCTGTTGAGATTCTGTGTGCCTTCCAGAGCACTCTGGCATGCACACACAACATAAGGTCAGGAGAGGTTATATCTGCTCTTACTGATTTATGGTATAGGAGGACACCTACTCTGTAGGTGTCTCAGATGGACCGCTAGACTCCTGGCACCAGCTTTGGGGAGTCTTCACAGGTTCATACTCTGAGCATTGACCAATGCTTGAGTTTTGTTTGTTTTCCTTAAATGGTGATAGCGGCTTGTCCGTCTCTTTTAGTTGAGCTACTTTAACAAAACTATTTAATTTAACCCTTTTGACTCCTTGACTCCTTTTTCTGACCCGGAAACTTTTTGTTACCTCTTCCTCACTGCCTAGACCCCTCGGGGGAACGTAACAAGTGGGGGCTCGTCCGGGATATTTGAAAAGGGAGTTTCGAGTTGGAACTGGTTTTTGATTATCTTGCTTTTTTCACCTTTAGAGATTCACAACTTCCCAGTTAAGTTAGGTGAGTGTCCAGCTGAGCTTCTTAAGTTTTTCCTTCGGGCACTCTTTTGTTGTTTTGCCTTTCTTATTTTTGGAGTAATCCTGGGCGGGGATAAGTTCCCTGTTGGGGGTAGGCAATTCAGGGCTCCGGTCGCTGAAGTTTTGCCTTTCAAGTCGCCTCAAGCCCAGCACGCTCCAGAAGATAAGTAGGTATAGTTTGGTGTGCTTAGGAACTGGGTAAGTTGTATTTGTTAATGTGTATGCAGCAAGAGGTAAGTTGGTCAGTTAAAGTAAATTGTGTAGTTTTCCGTTAATTGTTCAGTAGTCTCTGAGTGAGTTGGCAGAGGGGTGTGGTAGTGTCCTAATTAGGGTGTGTTTGCTGAGCCTTCTCTGCCCCCAAAATGGATGACACAGCTATTAGTGAACAGGTGTCTAGAGACTCGTTTGTGAGCAATAACATCCACCTGGTTCCAGTCTTCTGTGAATCCAGTGTTCAAAGCTTTTTCAGTGTATTCGAATGCATAGCAACTGCACTGCAGTGGCCTCAAGACGTGTGGGGGGTGATGTTGCTGTGTAAATTGACAGGTAAGGCTCAGGAAGCTTGTTCTAGTCTGTCTAGGGACGACTGCCTAGCTTATGAAAAGATTAAAAGTGCTGTCCTCCAAGCCTATGAACTTGTACCTGAGGCCTATAGGCAGCATTTTCGAGGTTTGGAGTTGGCACAGGATCAGTCCTATGACTTCGCTAGGGACAAGGCGAAGCTTTTTGATAGGTGGTGCTCTGCAAGCCAGGTTAACGACTTGGGGTCGTTACGTGAGCTTGTGCTGGTAGAGGACTTTAAGAATGCAGTGCCTGAGTGTATTGCACTTTATTTAAGTGAAAAGAGAGTTTCCACTTTACAGCAAGCTGCCACGCTGGCAGATGAGTTTACCCTAACTCATAAAATAAATGCTGGAGAATGTGATACCCCTCTGTGCCATAGTACATCTTGGAGAGGTAAGAGTGGGCCAGCTAACAAGGCAAATGCAGTTATGGTTTTAAGATCTAGGCCCAAACTGTGTTTCTTCTGCCACAAGCCTGGCCATGTGGTTGCTAATTGTGTGAAACTGGCACTTAAGCGGAAAGCACATCCAAACGGAAGAAGGCCTGATTTGAAAACAGTCAGTCGTGGTTCCCAAACTGACAAGGTTGTCAGGCCCAGCAAAAGACCACACTTGGGGAATAGTTGCTTATGGGGCTCCTGTGGTCAGTGTAAGGGGTCAACTAGCCCCGAGCTACTGCTGTTTGACAATTTCCCAGGTCCTCAAAATGGCCTACAGGGGACAGGTCATGTATAGCACCACCACTCAGATCTGCACCCCTGGCTAACAAACATGCCTGTACCCCTGACCTGAGGAATTGTCTTTTATTGAGGTTACATGACAATGTAACCTCAATAAAAGAGCAGTGTTACGGGGGAGCGGACGAGAACAACTGGGGTCAAGCGAAGGAACGTCGTTTGTCCAGTTGGTCTCCCTCGAGAATCATAAAGAGCTCTGCTTGGTGTTCAATGCTTTTGCTGAGTAATTACATTGTCTTGAACGTTCCAGCGAATAGGTTTAAGCTACAAACCTATCAATGATGCAACAAACACAGCAGTGCTACTAATCCAAAATACTCAATGCTTCATAGAACTGAAACAAACATTTATTTTTAGCTCCATTCTGCTGCTGATACATACTTTAGGTTTCTTAATATTAAACGTGTTTCTGCCTTTCATAGCGTTTAACTTGAAGGCCCTGAGTATTTTCTCCCACACTGAAAACACTGGAATGATAACATTATTTGAACATTACCTAATAAGACTGATTCAGGACAGACAATTAGTTATTTTAGACTTTTCTAGCAGTCCTTCACAAACAGGGAAGAGTCTGTCTATTCTCTCCATCTGTCAGCTGATGCTGGCTCTTCCTCCTCCTCTTCCTCACACACTGCTGAGTTTGTCCTGGTGGATCATCGTCCTGGTGCAAAGCCTCACAGTTGATGTGCAGCAGTGGATCCCTCGGTCTGTCCTCACTCTGGACACTTGCAGTTGTCACACATGGAAATCAAATGTGTGATAAGCTGCAGGATTCAAACACAAGTGTAACTTATAAACACATGTTCATACTTTTATTCCACAATCAGAGAGAAAGAAACAGAGAGAGAGTGCAGGACAGACAGACAGGTGACAGTCTCAGGTGTATACACTGCTACAAAACAGCACAAGAGAAGGAGGATTTAAATGGTAAATGGCCTGTATTTGTATAGTGCTTTACTAGTCCCTAAGGACCCCAAAGCGCTTTACACATCCAGTCATCCACCCATTTACACACACATTCACACACTGGTGATGGCAAGCTACATTGTGGCCACAGCCACCCTGGGGCGCACTGACAGATGCTAGGCTGCCGGACACTGGCGCCACTGGGCCCTCTGTCCACCACCAGTAGGCAACGGGTGAAGTGTCTTGCCCAAGGACACAATGACCGAGACTGTCCGAGCCGGGGCTCGAAATGCTCGAGCAGTATAACATAGCTAACATTAACAGTGCAGTGAATCCTGCTTGTGCCGTGATATTCAGGACTCCAAACCGAGCAGCATCACTGACTTTCAGCTTGTTTTTTTTTTTTGTGGATATATGACTGACTTTAATTATCCATAAAATCATCACATTCTCTGTAAGATTAAGGTCAGCTATTGAACGGCGTATATTTTAAAGGCTGCAAAAACAAGTTAACGCTGAAAGTACAAACATCGTTAATGTCACATAACTTTGCTGACATGTGGCCAACAGTTATGTTTTAATGTTCTTCATTATTAAACATTCGCACATAAATAAGTGACATGATATTCAGTACTTACTTTTGAAACTTTACTCTTCGGCCGCCCCTCTTCAACCATCCGCCGTTTTTTCCGAACAAAATATCCACACCCACCGCCGCGCTATGAATTCTGGGATATATGGGACCACGAAGTCTATACCGGACCACTCTTCAAATTGGGGAAATGAACTGCGCATTTGTCGACCGCATTTGGAGTACACTTCGGGCCTTTTTCAATGTGCGTACTTGTGCGTACTTGCATTCTCGTGTATTCGTGATATGTCATCAGTCGGAGACAAAGTACTGTTCCAATTCAAAGTACGCATCAAGCCGAAAACGCAAAAAATTCCCGGATGTGTTCTCGCTCCGCCTGTTTTATCGAGCATGTATCAGTGGTAACTTGTGTGTACAGCTAAATATCCCAGAATGCATTTAGTCCAAAACCCAAATGCGGCAGCTAAAAACATTTAAATATTACTATTTCTGGGTCACAAAATAAACCTTTAAATTATTTTCAAGCGAGAATGTGGCTATGTAAGCTTTAAATATCTGCTTGATTTATCAAGATATCATATATTTCCAAACGTGCTCCGACATTTTCGGTGACATCTGTTACCCACCAGCTCAATAGCAGACCAGGAGGTCGAGGATCACTAGAGCCAGCCAGAACAGCGGACTCCGGGCACATCGTTTTGAACCCCCCCCCGTGCGGTCTTTAGCTACTCAGGTTAACTGAGTAGTAGATAACTTTGAAATGTTAATGTTTGGTTTATTTCAGTGTTTTATTTGTTCCTGAGTAAATCGGTTTGGCTGAGATATATTTTAATTCAGGAGGAAACATTTTCACTGGGAACAAAAACAGCATGTTAATACGTGGAGATTTTGAAGGCTGCTTCGAAATGATCAGTTTATATTTTAAATATTTTTTCAGTTCTCTTCCAAACCCCAGCAGCTGTATATTGTAATTTTCGAGTGTCCACTAAAATAAAAATAAAAGCGTTCTAACATCTCACCTGTTTGCTTATTTGTGTATGTACTAAGACATACATGTAGAGTATTTTTATTAATAGAGGTTTCGCTACTGAGGTTAAACATGATATAGAAGTCACTTAAATCACTTCTAAATGTTAATGTTTGGGTTATTTCAGTGTTTTATTTGTTACTGAGTAAATCGGTTTGGCTGAGATTAAAGTTAAGCTTCATAACATATTAATCACAGTTAAATTAAGAGGGTACGGCAGTAAAAACTCCGGACCTGTGACATCATCACATACGCAGGTGTTCCAATTGTACAAATCACAAGTTCGTGCTCGCATTCTCAGCAAGTCTGTACTCCCATGCTTTCTGGGAAAGTCCGGACTCGCCGGGCACTTGAGAATTGAGAAAGAGCCTTCGAATTGGGACACCCTTCGTCGCGTTGCTGTGACGTAATCGGTCTCCAAATGCGCACTACTAAGCGTGCGGTCGCTGGATTGGGACATAGCCATCGCATGTCCGCCATACTATCTGAGTTACTGTGTTGAAGTATGGGGGAATGCATATGTGACTAAAATAAAACCATTATATTTATTACAGAAGAGAGCACTTCGAATTATGCATAATGTTAAATATAGAGAATACACTAATAGTTTGTTTATAAAATCGAAATTGTTAAAACTAGAAGATATAGTGAAATTACAGACCTTGATTATTATGTTTAGGGCAAAAACTAAAACACTACCTCTTAAGTTACAAAGTTTATTTGTATTGTGTTCAGAAAATGGGGACGGCAGAAGGAGGTTTTATTTTAAGCATCGGTTTGCTCGAACCACACAAAGGCAAATGTGTCCAACAGTCATAAGCCTTAAGTCATAAGGCATAAGAAACTGGAATTCTTTCAATGATCATCTTAAGTGTTGTACAAATGTTTCTCAATTTAAAATCTGCTATAAGAATAAAATGATAAACCAATATGAAGAAGTTGAAAATAACAGAATTTAATTGTAGAAAAAATTATCCTTTTAGTTTGATATTTAGTGGTATTGCTCATTGTTGAGTATATTGTTCTGTTTGTTTTGTTTTGTTTTTTTTGTTATGTGCAGAATATTGACAGAGTGTAATTTTGGTTGCCTACTTGTATTATCACAGATTGGGTGCAGGTGTCAATAAGAATTTATTCTTCTTCCTGCTCCTTTTCATGCATGGAAACAGAGTTACTTTAATTGAAAGGAAGGTTGTAAAGGAAATGAATTACTGCTGTACCATGTGTGAAACAAAAAATAAATAAATAAATAAATGACCTGCCCGAAACCGTAAGTGACGTCATTTTCACGGAAAATGTAGTTTCACTTTATGCTTTTCTTTATAGTTTCTGGGAAGCTTATAACTCAATTTCCACTGCTGGAAATAGTTTATTTTGATGCCCATGCTGTTTTTTGCAAATTTGCATTTTAACCTAGGACCTGGCGTCCACATATGTGGACATCACATTTTGGGTTATTTAGACCAAAATACTCAATTTTGCTCTACAAGGGCCTGATATCCACTTACAAGGACATTATACTACTACTGTTCTATCGAAATTTGAAACTAATATCCTCATATGTGGCTCTCATTTTTCTTAGAAACAAAAATTAGGTAAAAAAAAAAAAAATCTGGTAATTCTTTGTTTTTATATTCACCAGGTCCCAATATGCCCAAATATCAAAGAGAAATTAAAAATGCATGCCATGGAAGAGTTCGGGTCTTAGGAAGATAATATTTATTTTCATTTTTCCGGCAGTATATAAAAATTGGTGTATCTCAAAAATAAAACTATGAAGAAACTCAAAATAAATTTCCTGTTGTTGGAAACTATTTTGTGCAACTTTTTTGTATTTACAGTTTTGAGGGATAAACCTCTTACATTTCTCTAAGTAGAAATATATGTTAAAAAAAAAAGACATGACATGGTCTATAATTGTGGCCCAAATTTGCAGCAAAGAATTCATGGATCAGACTGAACTGGAAGAATCAGACATTAATGACTCAAAGGTTAAACTCTGAGGAAGGATCACGTCTCTGAACTTACTCTGTCATCAGAGACGATGGCGTCTTCCACCGCCGCCTCCTCCAAGCTGCCGGCGTCTGCCAGCCTGCTCATCAGGTATTTAAGTCGGGCATCCAGAGCTGCCCGTCGTTCCTCCTTCACGGCTCTCGCCTGTTTGGCTACTTCTCTCCTCGCCTCATGGGACAGCAGCATCGTCCTTTTACCAGACACCTGGAGAAACATCAGCTCAGTCTACAGACGCAGAGACCAGTGAGATCCAAATATCTGCAGGTTTCTGAGAACCACGTTTGACCCTGACTGGAGGCATCGATTCTGAGTGTGACTGCCTAAACTGAGCTACTGTCCCCCCTCCACTGAGACGCCACGTTCTCCTGTGATGTGTCGTGGGGGGGAGTGTTCCTCACGGTTGGACTCGTGAGAAGTTCAGTCAGTTTATTCAAACTTTAAAAAGTTTCAGTTTCTCAGTTTCAGCAGAAACAAATGTGAACACAGCACTTTTTATTGAGTATAACAGGATGAAAGAGTCAGTGATTAGTAACATTGTTGCTGACTGATGCTGTTGTAGAGCTGTCTGTGGATCCTTACGTTCCTGGAAGCCTTCCCTGGATTGCTCAGATATCATTAACTGGTTTCTGTTCAGTAGAATCAGGTGTTGTGGATGCAGGTCGTAGCTGTGTGAGGCCTGTACAGTCAGCGCTGTGTGAGCGGTGTGTAACATTAGCTTAGACTTATTTCTGTTGTTATCATCCTTCAGGTTAATGTTGTTTTCATTGTGCATCACAGGAAGTGTGGGTGGCTGTTAGCCTCACAGCTCATCAAGAGTTGCTGCTGCTCTGCCTCCTTTTTGATGTTTCTGCTCTTTGTGGCTTTGTGTTACTTTGTGTCGTGTCTGAAACAAAGTGAGTCCATTTTACTAACTGTAGTCGGCTCTCTGTCTCATGCACAGCTGACTGTTGTCTGAATGAAAGTATTTTTATACTTTGTGTAATCTGTTGGGTCTTTGAGCCCTTTTTAAACAGCATATGAGCCATATGTATGTGGGTATATGAAAGGTTGTTTTTAATATGTAAAATTGTTGCTTATTCTAGAGCTGCTGCTGTGCCTGATTGGTCTACTCGCTCTAAACTGAAGGGTGACTTGATTATTTTGGTTTTTTACATTTTGTCAATAAACCAACTTCTTTATGATTTGAACGGCGTCTCTGACGTGTCAAAAGCCTGTTAGCTTTCTTGGTGATTGGTACAGTTTTGAGCTTCATGCTCTGGCTGTTGTTGGGTTTTCCTCTTTCATATTAAAGCTTTTGTCCTACATTTGACTCTAAAGTCTAATTCTAATCCCAGCATTGTGTCTGGGTGTGTGATGGTTGTTTTTCCTGCTCTTTCTCATGAAACAGTCACAGTTAAGAAAGTTGTGCACAAAGGCTTTTTCTCTAGCAGACAACTGTGTGGCTAAAAGTCAGATCACCTCCTCCCATCATTTTTACCACCTCAGTCACACTGGACTGAAACAAGAGTGAAACTAGGAAGAATCAGAGTTTGTCCAGTGACTGCACTGATTTTCTTCACATTCACAAACTGATTCTAAGTAGTTGCATCAGCCAGCTAATCACCCGGACACTGAGCGTCCAACACACTCCCTTAAGGGAAACCATTACATCATCCAAACAAACACAATCTGACTCTGAATGACTGTAATTATTCTCTGATTTGTGAATAACTGGAATTTATCAATGCAGACACATTGCCAACATGATGAAGTCAGTCTGAGTTGCATCTCTTTGGCTAACTTAACTCAAGTGGTTGCCGACTATTCTGGTTATATTCCCATATAACAGCAGGGTTGCTGAGCACCTCTGTCACTCTGCAGTTATGTTCCCAGTTCTCTTTTGTGGAGGAATTTTCCAGGAATTCCTGGGACCAGCTTTCCATGAGATGCCCGATCAGGAGCGACTGTCCTGGACACTCCCAGCATCACAGGGACTCACAAACCCGCCTACCACAGTGAGAAGACTGATCGTCACAGGCCCACATGTAGCTTTAGATCACACGTGTGCACTTCCTGTGGTCACTGCTGTAACTCTAGACTCACCGAGGGGCCAGTGGTTGGTGAGGCAGCAGCAGCTGAAGTCTTGTGACTAATGCCTCTCAGGTTCTGTCCTCCTATTTGCCGGTGTCCTTCACCTGTCACACCTGGTCCAGAAAGAGTGAGAATGTTCATGTTCAGAGCTTTAATGGAAAAGACTGTTATTACATATAAAAGGCCTGTAACAAGTATTGTAGTGCTAATCAGGATGAAGTCCATCATGAACACTTCAGAGTGGTTCAGACAGTCAGTGGTTTCATCCACAGAGCCTCCAGTTTGCATATCAAAGTATCCTGAGAAATGATAGTGAACCCCGAGTTCCCCTCATTACATTCATGTGTGTGACTGTGAGGAAAAGGTGATTGTATGAACGTGTGTGAGCGAGTGAATGAGGCTTGTATCAGAGTGGAGATCATGTCAGCAGCACAAGCTGGACGCTGCCAGGTGTCACATGTGAATCTGTGCATCAGTGTCTGCACCTTTGTGGAGGTGAAGCTCAGGAGGTTTGGATTTGTTCAAAGCTCTGTCCATCTTTCTTTCCCTCAGGCCTCTCCAGATCAGGAAGGAGGTCCTGTTCTCCTTCTCCCTCCTGGAATTCTGGATCCAGGGAAGGATCAAAGTCTCTCAGCCCAGCATCAGAGCTTCTGGCTGGGGGAGGACTGGAAGTTTCAGCTGGAGGCTGAGAGCCTGGATCTGCCATCTGAGTCACAATTCAAATATTCTCAGTAATCTCATTTTGAAAATATGCAGCTCATTCATTTTGACTGAATGTGGGACAGCAGCACATCTGTACTGCTTCAGCTGGACCTCTAACAGCACTTTGTAAATGTTGGACTGTTTGATCTTTCAGTTGCTTCATAAAGCTGCAGATCTTTTCATTGGGTAACAGTTCTGACTGCAGCATGTGCTGCTCTTAAACCTGCAGCTATAGTTGTGCATTAATAACCTTCACAGATGTCCAGGTTACCCCTGCTATGTGCTCTGATGCACATGTGCTGAACTCCTTTATTCACACAGCCAGGTGTTTCTCACCTGCTACCAATGAAAGCTGTTAGTTTTTAAATAAGAAGAGATTTTACAAAAAGCTTTTTCTCTTTTTCAATGTTTAATATAAACATTGCATTTCAATAATTTCCTTTTTTCTTATGATTGACTGATGGCATCATCTTTCTGTGAAACTGTGCTGCCATCATCTATCATAAGACCACAGATAAAATGAAGATAAATCTCGTGTTAATAAAGCTCCCAAATAAAAACAAGACTCAGTAATAATAATGAGATGATGTTTCATCAGATCAGAAACCAGCAGGGTTATAATACCTGTGCTGACTCACCTGTGTGCGTCTGTCTGAGGACGAGTCTCTGATACTCTGGGACCAACCAGTGAAGTCAGACTAACAGTGGAAACAGGAAGTGAATGAAAGTTTGACTGTGTCCATGGTAACCCAGGCCGGGGGATTGTGTGTGTTTCTTAGTGACTCTGTAACCAGTGTTGGGGAGTAACGGAATACATGTACCGCCGTTACGTATTCAGAATACAAAATATGAGTAACTGTATTCCGTTACAGTTACCGTTTAAAAAGGTGGTATTCAGAATACAGTTACTTTGTTGAAATAAATGGATTACACGGCGGTACTTCCCTGTTTCATATTGTCGCGGGTCAGGACTGTTTGGGTTTGTTTGACAGCTATGTTCTGTTGTTCCAGGCGGCAGCGTTACGGTTGCCATGGTTACAGGGTGACGCGCTCTCTCTCTGCGTGTTTCCTGGGTGAGAGAGCGCCTTTTTGTTGTTGTTGTTGTGCTAAGCTAAAAGGCAGAATGCTACAGGTATAGCTCTAAAGAATGTAGCCTCATGGGCAGTGTAGTCCGTGCTGCAGGGAGAATGGACTACCATACCCGTTATGTGTCTGTGAGCGAGGGAGGGAGAGAAAGGAAGTCCGAGCTGTCACGGAGCAAAAACGGGAGCTGGAAGCATGTAAATATAATAATAACCACAGCAGCCAAGAAGAGTGCCTGACGAGCCCATTTGTAAGTAAGCTATTAAGACTCAACTGTACACTGTGTTCGTGTTTTCCTCCGGAAAAAATAAGTTCCGTTGGAGAAGCCTTTCAACGCCTCTCTCTGTCTCTGGCAAGCAAAGTTGACCCAGACAACAAAGTAAAGCTAGTTTTCGGCTACCAGCCCGACATGGAACCCGAAGTATTAGCCAGAGGTCCCTTTACTATGTTTCGGAGCCGCGGACCTTCAGTAACAGTAATAAATCACAGCAATAGTACATTCACGTAGTTGTAAACAGCATGATAATATATTAAGTAATCCAAAGTATTCAGAATACGTTACTCTCATTGAGTAACGTAATGGAATACGTTACAGAATACATTTTGGGGCATGTATTCAGTATTCTGTAGTGGAATACATTTTAAAAGTAACCTTCCCAACACTGTCTGTAACCAAACACACAACAAAGCTGCCTCCTCTGTGGGGGTTAATTCATTTATTTCAGCCACTGAAATCATTTCCAATGAGGAAAAGGGCAGAACAATATAAAACTCAGCTGCCTCGATGTGTCCTGACCAAGGTTATTATCGTTAATGAAAACTAACGAAATAACGAAAACTAGAAGTGAAAAAACATTTTCGTTAACGAAAATAAAAATAAAAACAAAAACAAAAAAAGGAAAACTAACTAAAACTGTAATGAGTGTTCACAAATCTAACTAAAATTAACTGAATTTATAGCAAAAATGTGTTTAGTTTTTGTTGATGTGTGCGTGTCATACAATAGTCAAGGGTGAAAATGAAGTTTAGTTTCCAGGTTTTTTTCTTGCTGTGTCTCATTGTGCCAGCAGGTGGCAAGTACGTTAGTCGAGTTGTCTGTGTTGGTGCTCCGTCCACGCGCAGAATCACGTCAGGAAAAGTCTGGAGAAAGCGCCAGCTTCCAATTTGGGATTACTTTGAATATGACTGTGTTTTGGATAAAGCAAGTGTCTTGTAGTGGAAAGAGACAAATTATAAGGGACATTTCTAAAGGGAAAAAAATCCCACAAACCTTAAAGTGCACTTGAAAAACTCACACAAGAAGGCTAACCTAGCTTACCTTGAGAAGGTAAGGGAGCACGCCCAACCCTCATCCCCAGAAACAGAAGCTAACCCCAGGCAAGGCAGCGTGATGCATCCCGAGACAACAGGACTGGGATATCTACATAACGGTGTGAGTCAATTGCCTTAACACCCGGTGCTGCAAGAGTTAATAGTCTCATTGGGGCCAAGATATACATTTTATAGTTGCCTGGTATCAATGGTTGTTCATCTGCCTTTATTTATATATGTATTTATTTATTTAAAGAACCCATAGGTGGGAATGTGAGTTGTCTGTCTCTGCGTGTTAGCCCTGCGACAGACAGGCGACCTGTCCAGGGTGCAGGGTATGGTAGCTGGAATAGCAACATACCCAAGGATAAGCAGAAGAGAATGACTGATATGATGAAACTGGGATTTTGTTACACTTTATTGCAAACACAACTAAAACTATAACTGAAACTAATCAAAACTAAACTGAAACTAAGGATTTTCAAAAAAATAAAAACTAAACTAAACTAGCAAACAATTAGTAAAAACTAATTAAAACTAATATAAAATTGAAAATCTGAAGTCAAAACTAAATAAAAATAAAAACTAATGAAAATTGCAAAACTATTAAAAACCTGGTCCTGACTTTCTCGTCTTTATTTAAAGAATCTCTTTGAATCATGGTTTTAGATGGATTCATGTATATTTGGTTTGTTCCTAGTTTGCTGCTACTTTAGAGTTTATTCCTCTCTCAGTGTTTCTCCCTCTCGGGTCTAGTCTCTCGTATTAACTTTATTCATGTGTCTGTTTCAGTTTTCACATTTCCTGCTTTATTTTGGCGAGTTGTCGTCCTCGTGCTTTGCTTTTGTTTCCCTCGTCTTGTTTGCTGTGATTTCGTTCACCTGTGTCTTGTTCTCCCACCTGTCTCCACTTCCCCTTATCGCCCTGTTGTCCATCAGTTATCAGTTTTCTAAGTTCCTGATCTCTGAATTCAAACTCCAGCATAAGTAAGCAAGCAGCAAAACTTTATTTAAACATGCAGAAGCACAACGTGCTGCTCAAAGCAGAAGCACAGAGGAGAGTTTAAACCTCAGTAAACAGATTGTAAACACTGATCATGTGATTCAATAGGTTATTCCAGCATTACAGGTAGAAACAGCTTCAGTTATATTGGTGGAAACTGACTCTGGTCCCAGATAACCTGAGCTGTTGCTCTTCAACCTGTAGATGTGGTTCAGCATTAATGGAGCTTCACATATTTCCTGGTTTGTGCACTAATAATTACTGAGGTCCCAGACTCTGCTTCAGTCCATCCAATGTCCTGCTCAGCATCTAATCAGAGTCCAGGTTTTAATGAGAGGCACTTTCAGAACTAAAGTGCAGTTTAAAAACACGTCACATGAAGATCACAGTGACACTGTCAGTGGTCTTTGAGATTCATGGTCACAGCTCCACAGACTCTTTCCAAGTCTGTCTTCATTCAGGTTCAGCTCTGTGGAAAGGCATCAATCCTCCTCACAGAGAGCAGCGATCAGCAGTGAGCTGGCTTCACTTCCTCGTGTCGATCACGTCTCGTGCTTTTTCTGCTCTGCTGTGATCTGACTGATTCCATCTCCTGATCATTGATAACACACTGCTGCAGGAGTTTATCCAGATGTTTGTTTAAAACAGGTTCAGACACTCTTTCAATAAACTGTGAGCGAACTGTGAGCAGCCTCTCAGCTGCTGGGACTCGGGCCTCAGCTGGGACACTCCTCATTAAGGTTTCTGTTCTTGGTGCTGAAGGAACAAAGATAGATTACAGACATGTAACAGGACGCTGACCTGCAGATGAAAAGAGACTTAAGTATGATTTCAGTTGAACTTTTATGAAATAACCAGATGTTTGCAGGGTCATTTCTGCTCTGGCATCTGGCAGCAACCTTACCTGCAGGTAAACAGATGATTTCCAGGTTTCTGTCCCCTCTTGGTATTTGACCATCAGAGTCACAATCTCTGGATTTGTAGTCAGGAAAACATGAAATGTTGGATGGTAATTTGGGCCAAATTTTAAGTGAAATTGTGTTTGCTAAAAACCAACAGAAAGGTGCCGTTTTCATGACCAGTGGGTTATCCAGCAGTTTGATTTATGTCAGCAGCATTTAGTTTGTAACTGCTGACTCACCTCTGGCTGTATCCTGCTCTCAGGGTCACAGTGGACAGTCAGCAGGGGTCTGGATGCATTCAGCACCACGTCCTTGTTGGGCAGACACCTTCAGTGACAGGACAGTTTATTATGCTGGTAACGTTAATAAGTCTGTTCACCTGTAGAGCTCATTTAAACACATCAGGTGTAGAACATCATGTGTCATGGCGTGTCCAAATTCACAGGCGGCATCCTCCTGAGGACCCGGCCTTCAAGGTCTACGTGGGCCGGGTCCTCCAAAGGTCGGGTAGGCGGGAAGTGAGCGGCTGTGATGGTCTGGCCTTCAGATTTGTGTCACCGCTGTCTCGGTGGAGTTTAATAAACTCAGCCATCTGCTCCTTGCTATCTAAAATATAACAGGACACTGGAGTAAACTCTCGACTGTCTCACACTTCTGTTTAATCAGTTTGACGTTTATTCAGCTGTGTGAAAACTTTAATCTCAGCCAAACCAAACAAAAACCACTGAAAAAAGCCAAACGATAACATTTTTAAGTTATTTAAGTGACTTATACATCATGTTTAACCTGAGTAACCAAAGACCGCGGGAGTCTGAAAACGATGTGCTGAGAGTTCACTGTTATTGCCGGCTCTGGTGACCCTCGACCTCCTGGTCAGCTATCAAGCTGGTGGGTAACAGATGTCTCCGAAAACGTCGGAGCACTTTTGCAAACATGGGATATCTTGACAAACCGAGCAGATATTTGAAGTTTGCACTCCTACATTCTCAAACAGGAGCCCCAGCAGAGATGGATGGCTGGCGCGGCTCTGCGGAGCCCCCAGTCGGAGCAGATGCAGGGCCAGCAGGTGTGGAGACCCCTGGCTGAGGCAGCTGAAGCTGTGGGTGGCTGTCAGCCAGCTCAGGATGCCTTTTGGGCTGCAGCAGTATAAAATCCTCACCAGCCTGGGTAAGCTTGCGTGAGCTCTCTGTGGAGGCTGTTGCAGCTGAGATGGCTCACCCGAGTGGTTCAAACTTAGTTACCTTCAAGGCTCCAGAGTCAGCTGAGGTCAGCTGCTCAGCCTCTGGGGAGGCCCTGGGGAGGTTACAATCCCTGGAACAGCCAGGTCTCTACAACCAGAAACAGTCTTTGTATGTGCGGCTTCACAACCAGACTTGAAGTTCCAGTTAGTGTCCGATGTCCCAGAAACAAACACTCAGGTGCTCACTGAGCAATCTCTTGAGGCCAACACTCAGAAAATCAAACAGTCTTTGGCTGAGCCTTTGTGGGAACATTTATCGTCTCTGCTGGAAAGGTGGAAACATCTGGGAGATGCAGCCTTAACACACTGGCCTTCACAAGTCCTTGGAGGCAGCTCACTAAACTCAGGGATGCAGACAAAATCAGCACTTGCAGGAACACAATGTGTCCTCTCACAATGAGCTTGGAAGCATAAACTGAGTTAGCTCACTGACTGTTTTAGACAGTATTGTGGGAGCAACACAAAAAGCAGCTTCAGAGAGCTTTAAGTCACAATAAACAGAAAACTCATTGTGACTCATGTCAGAATCAAATCACTCATATACAGGAAAGGAAGAGGCGGAGCTTATTTCCTGCAGGAAGAGGTTAGCAGTCTGTGTCTTTATCGTTTCTGACTCCTAAAGAGCTGAAAAACACAGGCTGTTATTGGCTGGCTGACACTGGGATTAATGTCCTTGAAGCCAGCAGTCTTTAATGTCCAGGTTCAGAACGGGCAGGTGAAAAACAGCCCTTTATGTTCTCTGATTTCCAATAAACTGTCCTGATTACTGAGGGAGCAGAGAAAGTGTCTCCATCACTCACCACAGCTGGATGCTCTCAAATCCTGGAATCCAGCTGTGGAGGCGTTATTGTAGAGTCGATAAAAGTGTCAAACGCAGCTGCTTCCAGCACGGTCGGAGGAGAGGTGGCCGAGCAGATGCACGACACACACAGCTCACAGGTTTGCATTTCTATATATTGCAGATGTTGCAGAAATTGACAGTAAAGAACTCAGAGATCCAGCACTGTCTCCTGCCCCTGATTTATACAACACAACACAACGACAGGCGTAACTCACACAAACGGGTAACATGAGGCTCAGATGCTTTGGACATGTTCACATATAGGGCTTTGGAGCGTGATGTCACGGGAGCGGGGCCACGCCCCCTCCCGCCATGACAGTAGGCCAAAGAGGCAACGGGAGGGATTTCATGTATCCGATATTACTAAACGAAGACGTCAGGCTTGGATTGCAGCGGTCAGACGAGCGGATATCGAGTTCTCTGCCATCCCCAATTTTTTGTTGGTGTGCTCGCGGCATTTTCTTTCCGGTGAGTTCTAAATAAATTCATATCTCTCTTAATAGGCTTTTAGCGTTATTTTGAATGCACTGAGGTCATAGATAATTAGATAAAACATCCTAATGTGTGATGCTGCAGAACCACGTCATGTTGACGGAGTAGCGTATTATTTGGCATTATTGCAGGCAAACCAGCATATGAAATATGAAACAGAAAAGAAAAGTATGTTTATTTTTTTTATTCAAGATCTGTTCACATGTACTTAGCAAGTACATACACATGAAATGCAAACTATTTACATGGCAACGCACAGCTGGAAACCTCTGGCTGTATCTTGGTCATATGGTCAACGTACTCACAACGTGGAGGCTTAAAAACGGCCAAATCTTGTACCCAACCATTTGTGAATTAGATGTGCGCCTCCAGGGATTTATAATTCCGAAAATGATTCTCCGTGTATGCGCTGACTGCACAGACAAGGTACGCGACGATATCGGGATAGGACAATGGCGGTAAGCTGTCTGGGTTTCCGCTCCACTGCCTTTTTTCATACGGGTCCACATTACCGATGCGCGCTATTTTTTCAAAGTACCGTCTCTTGGCGTCTGGACGCAATCGTTCGCGATACAGCCCTTTGTCTTTTGCGCTGATTTTAAGCATGGTTCTGGCAGTCCTGCTACAGTGTGTTTGTTTTGATTTGCCTTTCAGTCTGTTGCACCAAGGCTGTGGAACAATTTACCACTACAGTTACGTTTGCTTGACTCTGTGGATTGTTTTAAAAAACAGTTAAAAACTTTTCTGTTTAAACAAGCCTTTTGTTGATCTACATATTTTATATTTTTTACATTATTTACATTTGATCTTTTATATTGTGTACATTGTCTATTGATTTTATTGTTTATTTTAATATTTATGTACAGCGCTTTGTGATTGTCTATCTGTGAAAAGCGCTTAATAAATAAAGTTTACTTACTTACTTACTTACTATTTGTGGCCTTCTGACATGGCGCCGCGATCCCACAATGCACTGCGGCGTGACGTCAACTCCAAAGCCCTATACTGGACACAGAATGATGAAGATGGAGCTGCACGAAGGAGGAAAAAAGGAAAACACAGAAAAGATTCACAGATGTGGAGAAAAAGGACACGACAGGTTCTGTTTGTTAGTTTTTCTTTATTTGGTAAAGATTCAGAAATAAAGAGAAGATCACATGTTTGAATATAATATTAATGTTCTGTAATTACACAAGTTGTAAAATCTTTCCAGAGTGAGACAGAGACTGTGCAGAGACTGTAGAAGGACAGAGCAGCAGCAGAGCAGTCCAGATACACTGAGATCCTCTGTCAGATCCAGAGGGACACACAGGGATGATGCTGGACTCTACATTGTGTCTGACAGTGGAGCTGTTCTCAGAGCAGTTCACTCTGCAGCACTGACAGTCATCCACACTTCATTCCTCTGTCAGTCACTGCTGGATGAAGCTCTCCTCTCCACCTCCCAGTAACATGGCCCAGTCAGAGCGTCTCTACACACAAGCTGCTGCTGCTTCAACCTCTCTGGATCATCAGGACACAGCTCCTCCTCTCTCAGCACACACACCGTCCTGTTTACCATCATCACCTCCACCTGCAGAGAGAAGAAGGAAGAGCAGAGGAGATAAACGAGTGTTTCCAGAGACTCTTCATCAGCTGTCAGTCAGTGATGCAGCACATCCAGTATAAAGAGCAGCAGGGACTTCAGTGCTGGGACTGTACTAGGACTCATTGTTGCTTCACTTTTTCTAATCTTTGGATTTTTATTGAAGTTGATGAAAATGTTTTTCCCTCCTAGTTTGAGTTTGGACTTTCATTCATTAGAAGAACCTTGGTGTGTCCACTCTGAGCTCTGTAGGAACCCCAACAACAAGCCCAACAATCCAGATGGACAGTTCCAGCTGTTAACTGGAGGAATTCCATCCAAACATCTGCTCTCACTAAATTCTTCCTCACCTACAGACTGTGTTCTTCACTGCTTTAAACTTGGAAATGAATGCAGTCATTGGTCTGCGTGCTGCTTTGTTCAGAGAGCTGATTGGCTGTTGACAGTGTTTGATCAGAGCGTGTCAGCCGTTACTATGGTGACCATAAAGGTGAGAAACAGGAAGTGTTTGTGTCCAATCCTGAAGCCTGTCACCATTCTCCTCTCACAGCTTCACTGAGAAGCTGCAGCTTTACAGGAAACACTGGATCTTTGTTTCATACTGACTGTGTTTAGTACAATACTGCTAACAGCACCACCCACTCACTCCATCACTCTACTGACCTCAGAGTCTCCAGTCTGCAGTCTGGACTCTGCTGAAGATCAGACAGCTGCTTCACTCCTGAATCCTTCAGGTAGTTCAGGCTCAGCTCCAATATTCTCAGATGGGAGGGGTTGGACTTCAGCGCTGCTGCCAGATAATCACAGCTGATCTCTGACAAACCACAGCGCCTCAATCTGTATAAAGAATGAAAGATGTAAGTTTATTAGACAAAGTGTGAGCTTGAAATCATTCAGTGTTTCATCATCTGTTTAGAGCTGAAGAAGGTTCAGAATGTAGAAGTTTAGAAAATGGAAACGCCAAACAGCTGAAGCCAACAGGAAGCAGCTTCAAACAGGAAACTGTGCAGAGTTTCAGACTATATGCCCTGATGCAGTCAGTTGGATTTTGGAGATTTGAATCTCTGTTCTGTGACTAAGTCCTTGAATCATTTCTTCCAGTTTGTCCAACAAGACAGACTAAGTATTGGACATGTGTTGTGGCTCCATTAGGGGAGCTTCTAAATGTGATGTGATGGCCCCTCTGGGTCTGTCAGATCATCGATTTCTACTGACATTTCTTTCTGGGAAAAATGGGGATTACTTTGAAAACAGGAAGTATTTTCCCCAATAAGCAGCCCTGGATTAGTAAATCACTCCAACATGTTCTCAGGCAGAAGAAGCTGTCTTGTTATGAGGGAGAGAAGAAAAAGATTGAGGCACAGAAACGTGTTGAAAGAGAGATAAAGCAGCTAAAATCAGGTGTAAAAGTAAAGCAGAGGATGAGCTGAATAAAGGACACTCAAGGCTGGCTTGGAAAGGAATGAAGTCCATGGTGGGGATGCAGAACAAGGAGCAAGATGAATGTGATGCTGAATCAGCAGAAGACTTGGACTCATTGGATTCCAGCTTTGATATCATTGATTTCTATGAAGAGCTTTGTGATTGTAGCAAAGGGCTGGTAGCTCTGAGAGTCCCACTGATGAGGCGTTTGTGTGGAAATCTCTTAGTGGGACCAAAGAGAGAAAAAGCCCTGGTCCTGATGCTGTGGGAGGGAAATGATTGAAGTGTGCTGTGAGGAACTGACTGGGAGATTTTCACACATTTTCCAGTCCTCCTTGGAACAACAGGAAGTTCCCAGCATATGGAAACAAAGGTCAAGTGTCCTATGGCACTCAGTGATGATGGTGCTGTGGCCCCACCACCTCCACCTCTTTGTAAAGGAACTAACTGTAATCTGAAGCTTCAAATGGAACTAAGACTTCCTCCACTAGGTGGCAGTGTCTGATGAGAAAGTGTTAGTGGAGGTGGCCCCGAGTCAGAAACAGGAAGATGCAGGATTTGGGCTGAAATGGGGAAAAGTGGTTCGCACTAGTGCCTTAAAGCAAGAAGGTTGTAGGTTGAAGCTTGTTGGCCTTTCTGTGGAGGTTGGATGTTCTCCCACAGTCCAATGAAATGCTGCTTAGGTTCATTGGTGCTTCTAAATTGGCTGTAGGTGTGGATGTGAGAGAGTGCTTCTCTCTCTCTCTGTTGGCCCTGTGATGGACTGCTCACCTGTGCAGGTGGACCACGCCTCTTGCCCTATGACAGCTAGGGCACAGGCTGCAGCCCTGTGAGCCTCAGCTGAATAAACAGTTAGCAAAAATGATTCATAGATGGCCTGAAATTCCCCAGTTAGCAGTTTGGTAGATAGCTATGACATGCTAATCCCATCCAGCAGCTGTATTCTACCTGTAAGCTGATCCCTGGTGAGCCAAAGCACTTTTTCATATACAAATTACAACCTTTAATAGAAACCTATTGGTCAGCATCTTATTAGCCTGCTGTTAGCTTCATTCCACAGAAAACTGAGAGAAACTAACAGAGTTGATAAAGAATAAAGAGAAATGTGCTGATTTAAAGCCTTTGAAGTGCTTCAGATGATCTCTGTCCACTTCTGTCCACTCATTCATTCATGTAAGCTTCTAATGCAGCTTTGATCTTCACAGTCTGCTTCATGAAACTCATTCTAACCCTGAATGTCAGAGTGTTCCTCCTTCTCTTTCCCATCATTCATGCTGGCAGTGGAGGAGATTTGGATGTTGGACTGTGTTTTGGATGATGTGTGTATGTTTGTGTTGGACTGCTGTCTGTAAAGCAAACACACATTTTGCTTTGGATTTTAGTGTCACACAGACTTTAAGGTGGAATGAAGAGTTTGAGAGTTTCACAGTGAATTATCCAGTGGAGGATTTTTCTTCTTCTTTGAAGGTTTGAAATGTGAACATTGTTCTGCTACAGTCAATGGACTAAACCAGAGAAGAAGAAAACAGACTTTACCATGAAGATCCTCAGTGTGGATCAGTATAATATCAGCCTGATGTCTGCAGTTTAGTGTCAGCACAACTTTCACATCATATTCATCTCAGCACAACTAAAACATGCTGACTGACTTCAGATTTTCAAGTCCACATCCTGGACTCTCCAGAAAACCACACAGATGCTTCACTCCTGAATCCTGCAGGTTGTTGCTGTACAGGTCCAGCTCTCTCAGATGGGAGGGGTTGGACTTCATTGCTGCTGCCAGATAATCACAGCTGATCTCTGACAAACCACAGTCCCACAATCTGTATAAAGAATGAAAGATGTAAGTTTATTAGACAAAGTGCTTGAAATCATTCATTGTTTCATCATCTGTTCAGAGCTGAAGAAGGTTCAGAATGTAGAAGTTTAGAAAATGGAAACTCCAAACAGCTGAAGCCAACAGGAAGCAGCTTCAAACAAACACAACAAGAGAAAAAACTCTGAATGTTTCACATTAAAGTCGTACATTTATCATAAAAACAGGACAAAGACTTGAAAAAGTCGTGTTTTTCCTTCCAGGAACCACATGGCTTCACTTTTAAAGGTGAAGTGTGAAAGAAATGGACATATTTGAAGTCCAACACCTTTTTCCAGTCACATTATTAAAGCAGACAAACTACAAGCTCATTTCCATTCCAACAAGTCATCTTCTGACCTGGACTAACAACACTGGTCTCTATGTGCAGCTGCCTGTGAGACCAGTGCTCAGGGAGCGTCTACAAAGTGCAACACTGAAAGAACATCACACACTCATTTGCTTCCAGCACTTTCACACAAACATCTACTGTCATTATTGTCACCAAACTCTGTGGATCCTTTATTGCAAATTCAAATGGGATCAAATGGTCAGACAAAAGAGGGTTATGAGGAAATATGATGAAATGTTGTGTATTAGCAGCAAGTTATTGAATCATTTTCCTCCGAAACCAAACAAAATGATTGACAAACATGTTTTTACAAACTCAGTGTTGGACTTGGATCAGCAGGATAAGCTGATGTTTAAAGGCATTTGAGTCTCGCTGTATGAGAGTCCAGTTATTCCTCAATATTATATATAATATGTATAATTATAATTTATAATTATATTATATTATATATTATATATAATGTATAATTATAACGCCCACTCACATCCTGGGCCATCTGACCTCAGGAATTCACATGACAAGGTGGGGCCAGGTTTCACAATGAGCTCACCCGAAACCCTGGCTGATTAGGTCCCACACCCGTTTTCACACATAGGCTCATGTAATTAGAGGATCACCAGGGGGCCCTTTGTCCCTCTTTGGGGGGATATTCCCACTGGGTTTAAATCTGGGACTCTCGGCCATTTGACCTTAGAGGCTCAACATTTTCACTTTCACTGCTCCTCCCTAAACACAGAGGATGCTGGGACTTGTAGTTTTTACCTTGTGTGATATTTATGGCTGTGACACTAAAGCTGTTGAAGACTTCCTGCAAATATGTCATAATAAAGGCGATAAAAGTTTCAGATTAAAGGGATTTTAATGTGAGACAGACAGGAAATGATGGGTTTGTATAAAGAGTGTAACACAGTAACTAATGATGCTTATTAAACATGAGGAATGAGCCCAGGTGAGTCATGTTCAGGTAAAAAGTCACTGTGAGATGAAACTCAGTAGGGGTGTCCAAATTCATGGGCTGCATCCTCATGAGGCCGCATTTGTAGGCCGATTACGTCACAGCAACGCGACGAAGGCTGTCCTGGTTGAACTCATAGGGGATGTTCCAGCCAAGCGGACAAAACTTACAACGCTCTTGATGGGATAAAGAAGAAGAAGGAGAAATGATAACATCAGAATGATCTTACAGGCGCTGTTTTCCACAAAGAAACGGTGGATTTATGAATCTGGTCGTGTGGATGTTGGCAGATACCTGCACAGTAGTGTAGAGGAAGGCCACAGCGTCAGTGGCGGTCCTAGCCTGTTTGCCCCCCCACACACACACACACACATAAAACATATTAAGGATTGTACAATAACATAAAACTGTTGTTGGAACCATACTGAATTTCACCAGAGAAACACACACACACAAATATATATATGAAGAGACAGAGAGTATGCATAGTAACGGCTACCAAAACAGCCATCATAATACGTCATACAATGAGAACAGGACAAATCAACAACTGACAATGAATAATTAATATTAAAATCTGTAACATAATGTATTGTTTGGAGTTTAGTCTGTTACTGTTACTATTTTTACCATTTCTTCTTGGAGCAACTGTAACCCACATAATTTCCTTAGGGATTAATAATGTATTTTGATTCTGATTGTTTCAGGATGACCTGCAATTATTCAATGACACATCTGCTTACCTGTATCTTTTGCTCGTTTCTCCTCCTCATCTTTTCTCTTTTTTCTAAACTGAGCACCTGATGGCTTTGAACTTTTCTTGTCCATCTTCCATTGGTTTTAATTTTGCACTCCAGTATGAACACCCATCTCCCAACCCGAGGATCACCACAACATAACCTAATAGACCTACACCTTAGTTCACAGATTCACTTTTTTTTTTTTTTTTTTTTTTTTGCCGATGCCAGTGATGCCGCCCCCACCACGATGCCGCCCCGGGCAACCGCCCGTGTCGCCCGTATCAAAAACCACTACTGCACAGCGTACAGCAGAGGCTTCCACTGAGGCAGGGTGCTGATCTCCAGGTGGTCCTGAGTGACACCATTAAAAGTCCTCTTCAGACCGGCTTTCATGCCTGATGCCGACAGATAAAATAAAATAAGTGGGAAAGTGAAAGACAGCGAAGGATCAATAAAAATTCATGAGTTCTTCAGGATCATGTCTCCTACCAAGAGGAGGTTCATTGGTGAACTTGATGGAGGACTGAAGGAAGGTGATGGGGAACCTGCTCACAAACACAAACACAGTCAAGCAGCTCTGCAGACACAGCTGCTGGTTTAAGCTGAGACTAAATGTGCAGTAAAGTAAACCTGCAGAGGGGTCACCAGGACTTAAAGCAGGACGTCAGACCTCGTCATTGTTACCTGGGGTGCATGTCCTATGGGCTCAAAATATGGTCATAAATATTTTGTACTTGTAAATCAGGATTTGTATGTGTAAAACGAATTTGTGTGTGCGTAGAAAAGATTTGTGTGTGGACTTACCCCCCCAAAAAACGTGTGAATTTCTGCAAGTTACAAGTACGAATTTTGACCCGATTTTTCTTCCTTTCATCTGATTGGTCAATGTCATGTCAATCACAAATGTAACAATCCAATCAGAGAACAGATGGGTTTGGCTGTCGGAGGGGTGCTTTTTTGAACTGCAGGTCCTTGAAGGGTTATACAGTTTGAAGCTGGAGGATCTCTAAATATCCGATAGCAGCTAGGTCCCCTAACTTTCAGCAGTTGTTGAAAGGATAAAGTTGTGGTATGTCAGTGGTTAGAAATACCATTATTACTTTAGGATTAGTTTAACACAAAGTCAGGGCTGACCCGGGACTATTGCTGTGAGTCACAGTGCGCAGCATAAAGGTCCTTTCACATCGGACGCAGGATGTGCTGCTAATGCTAACTGCTAAATAAAAGCAAAGGATCCAGAATTTGTTGTGCTGGCTGCTGAGCTCAGTGGGTTTTTGCAGCAGCTCTACCTGTACTAGATGCACCTGCTCCTTGTCATTTCTATCTCTGACTTTATGTCCTCTACAAGAGTTTCTGTTTTTGCTGCTGGTTCTTCAAATGTTCAATAAAAAACATGTATGCTAATTCATAACGAAGAAAGCTTTGTAGTGAAGACTGTCATTTCCAACCCCCCCCCTTCATTTGGGAAAGCTTGCCTTGGAGATGGTCTGGAAGGATGGTGTTGAAGGCAGAGCTGAAGTCCACAAACAGGATCCTGGCGTAGGTTTCTGGGGAGTCCAGATGCTGCAGGATGAAGTGTAGAGCCATGTTGATAGCATCGTCTACAGACCTGTTGGCTCCGTATGCAAACTGCAGGGGGTCCAGGAGGGGGGCCGTAAGGGTCTTGAGGTAGGAGAGAACCAGGCGCTCAAATGACTTCATGACCACAGATGTCAGAGCCACAGGTCTGTAGTCATTTAGTCCAGTGATCCTTGGTTTCTTGGGGACAGGGATTATGGTAGAGGACTTGAAGCAGGCAGGCACATGACATGTCTGCAGTGAGAAGTTGAAAATGCCAGAAAACAGTGTGGCCAGCTCGTTTGCACAGTGTCTGAGGGTGGCAGGAGACACACCGTCTGGGCCAGGAGCTTTTCGAGCATTCAGACTCTTAAACTGCTTCCTCATATCTGCTTCATGAATATGAAGGGTTGTAGGTGGGGGAAAGAGTGTCCAAAGTGTCTCTACTGTTGGGGCCGTTGGAGGTGTGAAGGCTGCTTGATGGCTCGTCAAAACGGCAGTAAAAGTCGTTAAGAGTGTTGGCCAAGAGCAAGTCATCAGTGGAGTGGGCGGTTTTAGGCTTGTAGTTGGTGATATTCCTAAAACTTTTCCACACAGAGGCCGAGTCATTTTCTGAGATCTGCTGCTGCATCTTCTCAGAGTGCTGATGTTTAGCAATGTCCACTTCTTTAGTGAACCTGTACTTGGCCTCTCTGTAGCAGTCCCTGTCTCTGCTTCTGAATGCCTTTCTCTTTTCCAGCCACAGCTTTTTGGGTTTAGGAGTAAACCAGGGTTTGTCATTGTTATAACTCACCCTGGTGCGTGATGGCACAAAGCTGTCCTCACAGAAGTGGATATAGGAGGTGACAGTGTCCGTAAACTCATCCAAGCTGTTAGAAGCAGCCTTCATTGTGTCCCAGTCTGTAGACTCCAAACACGTGCAAAGCTCCTCCACAGCCTCGTTGCTCCACAGTTTTTTAGTCCTCACGACAGCTTTGGAGAGCTTCAGCCTCTGTCTGTACTCGGAGATCAGGTGTATCATGACGTGGTTAGAAAGTCCGAGTGAAGCGCGGGGCACCGCACGATAGGCCCCGCTGATCGTGCTGTAACAGTGGTCCAATATCCTCTCCTCTCTGGTCGAGCATTTAATATACTGCTTTTATTTGGAAAGCTCTTGGCTCAGATTGGCTTTGTTAAAGTCCCCAAGAGCAATAATGAGAGAGTCCAGGAATTTCCGCTCCATGTGCAGTATCTGCTCCGCAAGTGCGCACTGAGCTGCCTGCACATCTGCATCTGGCAGGATGTAAACAGCGGCCAAGATGAATGAAGCAAACTCCCGCGGAGAATAAAACGGTTTGCAGTGAATAAAAAGGTATTCCAGAGAGGAAGAGCAGTGCTGAGCAATCACTGTTACATCCGTGCACCAGCCACTATTAATGTAGAAGCAGACGCCTCCACCTATGGTCTTACCAAAGAGAGAGGCCTGCCAGTCCGCGCGCAGCAGATGAAAACCCTCCAACTTGAGCGCGCAGTCCGGGATGTCCTCACAGAGCCACGACTCCGTAAAACATAAGACACAGGAGGAGGCAGTGGCGGTCCTAGCCTGTTTGGCGCCCTGGGCGAACACTCCCTCTGGTGTGCAAATGGGCGATAGACAACCGATCGGTGCGTATGCCATTCCCAATATGCGCTGGCATGATGTCAGGGTAGCATGAGTACGAGCATTTTTTTTTTTTTGCCGATGCCCGTGATGCCGCCCCGGGCAACCGCCTGTGTCGCCCGTATCTAAAACCGCTACTGGGAGGAGGCAAAGTCTCTGTTCATGCTTCTCATCAGGGCAAGCTTGTCCATCTTATTCCGGAGTGAGCTTACGTTGGAAAGGAAAAGCAATAATCTAGAGATTTCAGATCTACCATTTATCAGCTCAAACATCCAACGACATGAATGCTTCAAAAGCATCAACATCAGCTCCTCTCTGACAGCATGGTGGGAGTTTCTGAAGCTGACTGAGTTTTCATTAATCCCATGCAAACGTACACCTATCTGGAACAACCCTGACATATTACAAAACAATAATATGATAAACTTTTCAGATTGGAGTAGTAAAGGAATCAAATATTTAGAACATATACTAGAAGGAAGAGAATTTATTTCATTTGACAGACTAGTTACACAATATGGGATCAACAAGAAAAGATTTTTAGAATATCAACAAATTAAATCCATAGTAAAAAAGAGATTTAAACCGGGTCAAGTTGAACTACAAACACCACCAAGTGTGGTTCAATTTCTTACTCTTAAAACCCCCAAATTACTATCCAAAATATACAGAATGCTTTCTAAAACAGATGAATCAATATCACTTCCTATTGCAAAATGGGAAGCGGATTTATCAGTTAACTTTGACCAAAACTTCTGGTCTCAGATTTGCTTAAAAACTTTTCATCTAATTAGAAATCCCAGTCTTCAATTAATTCAATACAAAATACTACATAGAGTGCACTATACAGGTCATCGGATGTTCAAGATGGGCTTTACGTCTACCAACAACTGCTCACACTGCCAAACCAATTCACCGGACAATTATATCCACGCACTTTGGTTCTGTCCACCAGTTCAGAAGTTTTGGCGCGAGATATGTGAAGACTTATCAAAGTGTCTGAAATGTAACATTCCAACTTCCCCTTTAGTATGTTTGTTGGGCAGCTTAGATAATGTCACTCCGGAAAAGAATATAGCCCATATGGTTTTCACTGCCCTATGCATAGCCAAAAAAACAGTCCTCATGAACTGGAAAAATAAAAATAATCTTAATTCTAACCAATATAGAAATTATCTATTAGATCACATTAGTCTTGATACAGGCTCTGCCACCACATCAGATCAATTGCTCTGGGCTCCTTTGATCAGCTCCATCACCTAGTGGGGGTGGGGGGTCTTAGTTTCATCCCACCTTCACTGTTGTGATTGGTGTGGGGGTAGGGACAGGCTTAGGGCATCGGGGGTTCCCCGGGAGCATCTTCCTTGGGGGGGCTCAACCTGGGGTAGCGGTCATGGCCAATTAGGGGCTCTGTTGGCTCTTAGGTGACGGTTTCCTCGTGGCTGCGTGCAGCAGGGCTAGGGGAGGGTCTGTGCTGACGGACGTGGGTTACTGACCTGGTAGCCTGGCTGCCCCTGGGTGGGTCCGAGATGGGCGTGAGGTTCTGGGGGCACTCCGTCTCTGGGCTGGGGCCCTGGCCAAGCCTCAGGGGCTTGGGTCCTGGTTGGTGTGTTGCCGGGGTTGTGGGCGGGTGGGTGTATGGGGCCCAGTCCTGGCGCAGGGTGCCGCCTGTGCATCGAACCACCTGGGGGGCTCTTCAACTGGTGGGGGAGGTTGTCACATCCTGCAGGAGCCTTCCTCTCTTCAGGAACTCTCTCTGCAGGAGGGGGAGATACAGGAGAGGTGGAGGAAGATCTCAGCCTGGGCGTCTATTTTCTTGTGTAGTCTGGAAGATGAGTGGATGATGGGGTGGGTGCAGTTTTCTCTGTGGTGGGGTCAGGTGGACTGTCCCAGGCTCTGTGGGGCCGGGAGGCGCTGCTGCACTGGGCCCCGGTATGGATGGGCCTGGGCCCCCCTTTCCCCGGCGGGTTGCAGAGTATGGGGGTGCCTACTGGGGTCAGCGGGGGAGCTGAACCCAGGGAGGGGTCACTTGCCCCTCCCTTCCTTCCCTCCCCATCTCCAGCTGCCTCCCTCTTCCCGCTCCACCACAATCACTCACACATGCAGGGCCTTGGGGTAGGGGTGTGTCACCAGGGTGCAGAGGAGACATCCCCCCCCTCTGTCCCCTTCTGGCTGCCTCTGCCTCAATTTTATCCCACAACTTAGACATTCACATTACTCACACTCTCATTACACATACATATAGGATCTTGGGGGTGGGCACGCTACACGGATTCCAATCACCATCAGGGTGTACACCTCACCCCTGGCGTCGCTGCCCACCTCTCAATTTTAAATACACGTAGACATTGAGGGCTAGCAGGAGGGGCTATACGCTTACCTGCTGCTCTGGCAGGTAGCTCTATGCCCTCCTGGGTTTTAAATGCACCTTAGAACACACATACATCAACACTACATATGAGCCGGTGGAGGGAGGTTTGGAGTCTTCCTACACCCCCGTTCTCTGCGGCCTGCTGGAGCGGGGGGGCTAGGAGGAGGAGTTGGCCGTCCGACTGGAGTCTAGAATGTGGGGCCTCCCTGCTGCTGCGGAGTGGGGGCGGTCTGCTTCTCCCCACCACAGGGAAAAGGGTAACACCACCTGGGTCTGGGCGCAGTTTCCCCCTCCAGGGGCAAGGGTACCTAGACCCGGGGCTTAGAGTACACTTGGGGAGTGTGATTGTGTGTACAGTGTCTCTCTATGTCTGTCTCCACGTTGGGTGAGTGTTGAGAGCATGAGGGTGGGAATAGATGTTTGTATCTGTGTGTGCCTGTTTGTCTGTGTCTATATGTCAGGTTGGGTATCAGACCCCACCTCTCTGGGGACATCTCAGGCCCTCCAAGGTTTGGAGGCCCATCTCCCCCACCACTTCCCCTGCCGGTGGCAGACGCCCTCAGACATCGGTGCGTTGGTGGTTCTTTGTGTCCGGGGGTGGGCGCCCAGGTACCCACCGGCTCACTCCTTGGCGGCTGCTTATCGGGGCATGGAGCCTGGGGCTCGCTCGGGCCACTTCGGGGATGGGGTGCCCTCGCCCTCTCGGCCCGGGGCTCGGTCACTCAGGCACAGCTGGCTGCCGGCGGAGCTCACGGGCACGTCACTGCAACCCCCCTGGCTTCTGCTCCGCGGCTGCTGAGTGACCCCTCATCTGGGACTCTCCTCAGCTCTTTCTTGGATAGTGGCGCGGCTGCCCCTCTGTTGGTCTTCCTTGGTCTCTTGTGTTCTGGGGGCCTCTGGATGTCTGGAGTTTTGATCTCCTCCATACCTGCTTCATGCCCTGGAGGTCGGGGCAGTGGCCCCCCACACCCTCTAGAAGATCATTACATGAAGGAACCTTTTAAAAACAAGTGCGTTCATGCTCACAGGTGTACACACGGGTGATCACACACACAAACTACACCCTTTTGGGCTCCTACCTCAAAGCACACTGTGCGCTGTCGATCTCACGTGCTGCACCATAACGTTTAATATTTAGTATTTACTGTCATATTCCCATATATCATTGTGATCTTGTTTATTACTCTTGTCTTTGTCACGTGACCGAGTGGTCTATACAGAACAGGACTCAGGTGCAGAAACCCAGAGCTGAGACAGCAGATGATGTAACAATAATTTATTAGGCTGGAGTGCAAGAAACGTAGCAAGGACAAAAAAACAATAAGACGTGGAGTTTGACGTGGCGTGGCATGGCTAGGGCGAGGGAACGGGGCCTGAGATGCAGAGTGGAGCCTGAGCAGGGAACAGTCACACTGGAGAGAGAAGACAGTGGAGTTAGGGAGGTAGTGGAGGTAGCTCTGAAGTGGTAAGTTATAAGAGTAGCTATTCTTACTTGCAGCTGGGGACATAGAGTGTTGAGAGGGGGGTGATGAGAATCCGGGGGGGCTGAGTGGTGTGACAAAGCTGACCTGAGATCCGGGGACTTCAGTGTGATGGCAGGAGGGCAGGCAGGTGAGGCACAGAGTGATTTTCAAAATGTTTGCTTGGTATCCTGAGTCCAGAGGTGGAGCATGAGGCAAGGTGAAAACAGCAACTGCAGCACAAGAAAGTATTGTTAGTAAGATAAATCACAGCGAGAACTTGACGCATAAGGCCTGTTACCAACATGAGTTGATGACGAACTGGCAGTGAATGAACATCAACGTGTGGCTTAAATCCCTCTGGCTTGATTGCCTGCAATAGGCTCCAGGTGTGCAGGAGCTGGAGGAGTTGGCCCTGCCCAAGGGCGGATCCCAGGTAAGTTCAGGAGCCTTATGGAAATTCCAGCCACCCACTGCAGACCATGACAGTACCCCCCCCTCAAGGGACGCCTCCTGGCGGCCGATCGGACCCCAGCCCACGACGTGACCTGTAAAAGCCAGAGATGAGAGCAGGGTCAAGGATAAACGAGCGAGGAACCCAGGCACGTTCCTCAGGCCCATACCCCGCCCAGTCGACCAGAAATTGGCGACCCCTACCACGTCGGCGGACGTCAATGATCCTCCGAACCGTGTAGGCCGGATGACCATCGATGAGCCGGGCGGGTGGAGGGGGGTCGGAAGGTGGGCACAGCACACTGGACAATACTGGTCTGACTTGGGAAACATGAAAAACTGGGTGAATCCGTAGACTGGGAGGAAGCTTGAGTTTCACGGCAGAGGGCGAGACGACCGAGTGGATGACATACGGCCCAATAAACTGAGGAGCCAGCTTGCGGGAGGAAACCTTAAGGGGAACATCTTTAGCCGACAACCACACCTTCTGCCCTGGAGTGTACTGAGGAGCTGGTGATCGTAGATGATCCGCATAACGGCAGTGGCGGGCAGCAGCTTTCTTCAGTGCCTCCCGAGTCCGAGCCCAGACGCGGCGGCAGCGCTGGAGATGGTGCTGGATGGAAGGCACAGCCAAATCAGCCTCTTCCTCAGGGAATAGGGGAGGCTGATAGCCTAGGGACACTTCAAATGGGGAGAGACCAGTAGATGCAGAAACATGAGAAATATGCGCATACTCCACCCATGGGAGATGTGCTGACCAGGTAGCCGGGTTATGGGAAACCATGCAGCGGAGCATGGACTCTAGTTCTTGGTTGAGCCTTTCAGTCTGTCCATTGGTTTGAGGGTGATAACCAGAACTGAGGTTGGCTTGTGCACCTAGAGCAGAGCAGAAAGATTTCCAAACCTGGGATGTAAATTGAGGTCCCCTGTCAGAAGTGACCTCGGCAGGAATTCCGTGGAGTTTGAAGACGTGGTCAACCATCAGTCTTGCGGTTTCCGTGGCAGTGGGTAGTTTTTCCAGGGCAATGAAGTGAGCTGTTTTAGAAAACCTGTCAATTACAGAGAGTATTACTGTTTTACCTGCTGACCTAGGCAGTCCAGTGACAAAATCCAGGGAAATGTGGGACCAAGGACGAGAAGGTACGGCTAGAGGTTGTAGAAGACCGGAGGGTCGCTGATTTCGGGTCTTGTTCCTGGCGCACACGTCACAGGCAGAGACGTATTCCCGCACATCACGTTCCAGAGTTGCCCACCAGAAGTGACGACATAGTAGTGCGATGGTGCGGCCGATTCCAGGATGGCAGGAAAACCGGGAGGTATGTGCCCACTTAATTATAGCTGAACGGGTTGCTGCGGGAACAAAGCGGCGGCCTGGAGGACCCGTGCCAGGGTCTGGTTCATCCTGTAATGCTCGCTGGATGGATTCCTCTATGTCCCAGGATAAAAACGCTACACGGCAGGAGGTAGGAAGCACAGGAGCTGGTTCGGTGGGTTCAGCATCTGGGTCATAAAGACGAGACAGGGCATCGGCCTTGGTGTTCTTGGAACCTGGACGGAAAGAGATGGCAAACTTGAAGCGATCAAAAAACAGAGACCAACGGGCCTGGCGGGCGTTTAGACGCTTAGCAGTTTTGAGGTAAGTAAGGTTTTTATGATCTGTGAAGATGGTGAATGGGTGTTCAGCTCCTTCCAATAGGTGACGCCACTCTTCCAGGGCCAACTTAATAGCCAACTCTCTGTCTCCTACATCATAGTTGCGTTCAGCTGACGAGAGTCGACGCGAAAAAAATGCACATGGGTGTAACTTGGCCTTGGGACCTGAATGCTGTGAGAGGACCGCTCCGACGCCAACGTTGGATGCGTCTACCTCCAGAACGAATGGTTTGGAGTGGTCTGGGTGACACAATACAGGAGCTGAGGTAAATAGTCGTTTGAGTCTACTGAATGCTGCCTCAGCTTCAGGTGTCCAGATGAACTGTCTTTTGGTGGATGTGAGTGTAGTGAGAGGAGTGGCTACCTGGCTGTAGTTGCGAATAAACCTCCGGTAGAAATTGGCAAAGCCGAGGAAACGTTGTAGGTGCTTGCGTGATGTGGGCGTGGGCCACTCCAGAATCGTGCGGATCTTGGCTGGATCAGTCTTCACCTGCCCTCCTGCGAGTATATAGCCAAGAAAAGTGACGGATTGTGCATGAAACTCACATTTCTCGGCTTTGACGTAAAGTCGGTTTTCCAGGAGGCGTTGGAGGACTGCTCGGACGTGGACATGGTGTTCCTGGGGGGTTTTGGAGAAAATGAGTATGTCATCAAGATAAACAAAGACAAACCGGTTCAGGAAATCACGGAGCACGTCGTTGACCAGGTTCTGAAAGACAGCGGGGGCATTGGTTAACCCAAACGGCATGACCAAATACTCAAAATGACCTAGGGGCGTATTGAAAGCCGTTTTCCATTCGTCCCCCTCCCTAATGCGGACAAGGTGGTAGGCATTTCGGAGATCCAGTTTGGTGAATATGGTGGCTCCATGGAGGGGTTCAAAGGCTGAGCTGATAAGGGGTAAAGGATATTTGTTTTTAATGGTGATTTCATTTAACCCTCTGTAGTCAATGCATGGACGGAGTGATTTATCTTTCTTTTCCACAAAAAAGAAGCCGGCGCCTACTGGAGAGGAGGATGGGCGGATGATACCTGCAGCTAGTGACTCGTGGATATACTTTTCCATCGACTCTCTTTCAGGTCTGGAGATGTTGAATAGCCGGCTAGAGGGAAGCGGAGCACCAGGTAGAAGGTCGATAGCGCAGTCATAAGGTCTGTGAGGTGGCAAAGATGATGCTTTGTCTTTACTGAAAACTTCCTGAAGGTCATGATACTCAGGTGGGACAAGGGTGAGGTCGATCGGATCTGTGTCTGCGGTGTTAGTGTCAGGGGTACCTGGTGGTAGGGCTGACGTGAGGCAGTGAGCTAGACAAAAAAGGCTCCAACTAGCGATTTTACTCCCAGACCAGTCTATGTGAGGGTTGTGTTTCTTTAGCCAGGGGTAGCCTAGGATGAGTGGTGAATCGGGAGAGGAGGTGGTGAACAAAGTGATGGCTTCACGGTGGTTTCCAGAGGTGACGAGGGTTACCGGGCCAGCCTGATGGGTTATCTGAGAAAATATTTGATTGTTTAATGCAATAACAGGGATGGGAGGATCGAGTGTTTTGAGTGGCAACTGAAGGCGTCTAGCGAGAGCTAAATCTATTAAATTTTGCTCCGCTCCGGAATCAACGAGAGCGTGGAGAGGGTGAGAAACCTGATTTAGACAAAGGGTGACTGGTAGAATTAACCGGGGTTTGGAACTGAAAGAGGATCCGCCCACCTGTATCCCCGAAATTACTGGCGGGCCGAGTCTTTTGGCCGAACCGGGCACTGTGCTAACCTATGCTCCACTGAGCCGCAGTAAAAACACGCACCTGACCGAAGCCGTCGCTCTCTCTCCTCAGGTGTGAGACGAGAGCGGCCGATTTGCATAGGCTCCGGAGCGGCGTCCGTTTCTACGGAAACAGGGGCGGACGTGGACACTGGACGTGATGGCGGAGGAAGTGAAAAAGTACGAGGCGCGGGTTTCCGATGTGTATGACTCTTTTCAGCTTCCCTTTCCCTCAAACGATTATCTATCCTAAGGGAAAGGGAGACCAGGTCTTCAAAAGACTTGGGCTCATCGCGGGAAGCTAGCTGGTCTTTGAGCTCATTGCTTAAGGCGCGACGGAACACTCCCCGAAGGGCATGATCGGGCCAATCGGCCTCAGCGGCTGCGGTACGGAAGTCAATAATGAACTCTGCGACGCTCCGGCTCCCCTGCTGTAACCTTAGCAACCTTTCATCAGAACTGCCCTCAGATTCTGGATGAGTAAAGGTCTTTTTAAACTCACACAGAAAATCATCGTACGAGCAGGTTGGGAGTGGATGAGCCGACAGGTAAGCCTCAGCCCATAACAGTGCCTTGCCCTGAAGCTTAGCCACCAAATATGCTACCCGAGCAGAATCGCTAGCAAAAGAACGGGGAGAATGCGTGAATGCGAGAGAACATTTTAGTAGAAAGGCAGTACAGCGACCCTGCTCCCTGGAGTAAGGCTCGGGTTCTGGGAATGCAGCATCGCGGAAAACGGAGCCTGAAGGGGTTGGAGCTGGGGAAGACTGGGGAGGTTCGGCCACGGGTGCAGGAGACGCAGAGGATGGGTACGGAGCTGTGGAAAGAGCTGACTGAATTTCCTGCAGGGAAGCTAAGATCTTAGCCTGAGTCTCGCCTATGGCTTGGCACCGGGTGTCGAGGGCCTGCAACGCTTGCTCATGAGCCCCTAAAATGGCTCCCTGCTTGGAGACTGCTGCACGTACTGGGTCTGCTGAGTCCATTTTCTGGCCAGTTCGTACTGTCACGTGACCGAGTGGTCTATACAGAACAGGACTCAGGTGCAGAAACCCAGAGCTGAGACAGCAGATGATGTAACAATAATTTATTAGGCTGGAGTGCAAGAAACGTAGCAAGGACAAAAAAACAATAAGACGTGGAGTTTGACGTGGCGTGGCGTGGCTAGGGCGAGGGAACGGGGCCTGAGATGCAGAGTGGAGCTGAGCAGGGAACAGTCACACTGGAGAGAGAAGACAGTGGAGTTAGGGAGGTAGTGGAGGTAGCTCTGAAGTGGTAAGTTATAAGAGTAGCTATTCTTACTTGCAGCTGGGGACATAGAGTGTTGAGAGGGGGGTGATGAGAATCCGGGGGGGCTGAGTGGTGTGACAAGGCTGACCTGAGATCCGGGGTCTTCAGTGTGATGGCAGGAGGGCAGGCAGGTGAGGCACAGAGTGATTTTCAAAATGTTTGCTTGGTATCCTGAGTCCAGAGGTGGAGCATGAGGCAAGGTGAAAACAGCAACTGCAGCACAAGAAAGTATTGTTAGTAAGATAAATCACAGCGAGAACTTGACGCATAAGGCCTGTTACCAACATGAGTTGATGACGAACTGGCAGTGAATGAACATCAACGTGTGACTTAAATCCCTCTGGCTTGATTGCCTGCAATAGGCTCCAGGTGTGCAGGAGCTGGAGGAGTTGGCCCTGCCCAAGGGCGGATCCCAGGTAAGTTCAGGAGCCTTATGGAAATTCCAGCCACCCACTGCAGACCATGACAGTCTTCTTCTGCTTGCTTTCTTTTTTCTTTCTCAACAGGTGATCCAGGTGATCGATATGTATTTTTTTTGTCTGCTTATTCTGTTGGTTTTGGTTTTTTGCCCTTTTTCCCCGTCCCTCTTCTCAGGTTTTTTTTTTTTTTTTCTTTCCCTCTTTCTTTCTCCCCTTTCTTTCCACCAATCAAGTCTGTCCCGTATTCAGCAAGTGAAAATAAAATAAACAATAAAAGGTGAATCAGATGGACCATTACGGCAAGGCTGGGATGGTCCATTTGGTAATGTAAATCCGTTGGGCATCTTTCTTCGCCTTTAGACAATAATTCTGATGGCAAAAGAACCAAACGGGACAGGTCAAAAAAAAAAAAAAAAAAAAAAGGAAAGGAAGATCCCAGGAAGAGCAGTTCGCAGTCCGCGTCTCCTCAGACGCACGAGTGCGCCGGCTCGCTTTCCTCTCCTTTGGCGTCTCACTTTCCTGATCAAAGTCTGTAGTAAATCTGCCGCAGATGCGACAAATATTGGAAGTAAATCCACAGGTGTTGTAGTCCTGTAGTTAAGAAGCTCTTCTCTGGTGTAAGAATATCCAGAGGAGTGCCCAGACACACAAGTTATGCACAAAAACAAAACAGAAGTAACACACTGAAGTACCAGGGCATCCATACGCGGCGCCATCTTGGAATTTGCAGCAGCAGGTAGTACTGCCTCAGGTCCAAGCGAGCCAGCGGACCTGACTCAAACATGGCCAGCAGCTCCAGCCATCTCTGCGTCTGAATCCAGACACATTGTTTCAGTTCTGATTGTGTGAACTCACAGAGACAGACCGGCTGAACCAGATGTCCAGCAGAGACCAAAGACACTGGAACACACTCTGAACCTGGAGCTGGAAGTCTGCATAGTCTCTGTCAAACTGAGACACACAGAGCTTCCTCTGGACTGAACCACAACTCGTAACAGCTGGAAGAGCGAGCCAAGCTGAAGCCTCTGGAACCACTGAGTTATTTCTGATCATCATCTAAGACAGTGGTCTCCAATACCGCACAGAAAAAATAAATAACTTACTTTATTTCTATTTTATTTATTATCAGACTCTGAACAGTGTTTTAGTTTGAACAAGACTGAATCCTCCCCTCCTCTGCACCCTGGTGACACACCCCTACCCCAAGGCCCTGCATGTGTGAGTGATTGTGGTGGAGAGGGAAGAGGGAGGCAGCTGGAGATGGGGAGGGAAGGAAGGGAGGGGCAAGTGACCCTCCCTGGGGCCAGCTCCCCCGCTGACCCCGGTAGGCACCCCCATACTCTGCAACCCGCCAGGGAAAGGGGACCCAGGCCAATCTGGACCGGGGCCCAGTGCAGCAGCGCCGCCCAGCCCCACAGAGCCCGGGACAGTCCACCCGACCCCACCACAGAGAAAACTGCACCCACCCCATCATCCACTCATCTTCCAGACTACACAAGACAATAGACGCCCAGGCTGAGATCTTCCTCCACCTCTCCTGTATCTCCCCCTCCTGCAGAGAGAGTTCCTGAAGAGAGGAAAGCTCCTGCAAGATGTGACAACCTCCCCCACCAGTTGAAGAGCCCCCCAGGTGGCTCGATGCACTGGCGGCACCCTGTGCCAGGACTGGGCCCCCATACACCCACCGGCCCACAACCCGGCAACACACCAACCAGGACCCAAGCCCCTGATGCCCAGCCCAGAGATGGTGCGCACCCAGAACCTCACGCCCGTCCCGGACCCACCCAGGGGCAGCCAGGCTACCAGGTCAGTAACCCACGTCCGTCAGCACAGACCCTCCCCTAGCCCTGCTGCACGCAGCCACAAGGAAACCGTCACCCAAGAGCCAACAGAGCCCCTAATTGGCCATGACCGCTACCCCGGGTTGAGCCCCCCAAGGAAGATGCTCCTGGGGAACCCCCCGACGCCAGAGACTGATGAAAGAAACACAAGGTTTCTCCAAGCTGACAGCAAATAAATAATAAATATAAAATGTAACTCATAAGATGTCCCTCTGAGTTCTCACATAACAATGATATCAGAAATGACATCATCATGTAAAGAAAATTTTAGTTAGCTGTAAAGTCTTGTAACCTGACAAAAACAGTAAAGAGGTAGAACCCAGGAGTCCATAAAAAACAGAGTAAAAGATACAGTTGTTTCCTCGTCTTTTCTCCAACATTCTGCAGTCATGAAGTTACAGGTAGAGTGATTTTATTGGCTGAGTGGCGCTCAGCTTTTAAAGACTCCTTGCAATACGTACAAGTTGTCAGCTTGTAATTTCTGTAATTCCATCTTTTGCAGGACAGCAACACAAACAGTCATAAAGGATGGTTAAAGTCTACTTACCTGTTTGCTGGAGAGAGATAGCTGCGAGCTTTGTCACTGTCTGATTGATTTAATGATCAGCTGGAAGAGCAAACAACAGCCTGAATATTTCTAATGAAAAAATAGCTCCAGCGCACTGTTCAACATGTCTGTTAAGACTCATAACTCACACAATATACAGACTGTTTAATCATTATTCCCAGTCACACTCAGCTTTACAAATAAACACTACACACAAAACAAGTAAATTTAGGAATGTAGGAATACACACTGCTGTTGTCTGTTCTTCTTTCCGTTGGTAGCTTTTTATCGTGTTTAACACGTCAACTCTGGCAGACGGCTGTGTTTGGCTTCTGTTTTAAAACACAATAACATCATGTGCGCACAGGATTCATTCATGTCTTTGTTTGTTTATGGTTCATTTTTTCTTTCACTTTTATTTTGAGGTAAACGTCCAAAACTCAGAATAACTTATAGACACACCAGTGAAACCGGTTCTTATCAGCAGACAAAACTGTGTACAGTTATATTTAAGTGTCAGAGTCTCATCAGTTATTTTGTTTTAAAGGTCTGAGTGTCTTTGCTAAGGCTGCAGACCCCGTGATCTCTGACATAATAAAAAATAAACTTGTAAGAGTTGGCTTGATTTGTACAAAGTGAAATGACTGAAAATGGACAGAAGCAAGGAAACCGATGGTTATGCCCTTGTGCAATAAAGATGATGTATGTTGTATCACATGAAACAATAAGACAACTGATCAATTTTTTACACTGACTCATCTGTCTGTTATTTTTCTTATTCTCATGTTCCTCGTCATGGCATGTCTTGTCTCCTTGTTCCCTCTGTCTCCCAGTCAGGTCTCTGTGTTATACTTCCTGTTTAACTTTGATGGTCTCTTGTCTCATGTCAATGTATCTAGATTTGCTTCCTTTGTCTTGTTATGTCTAATTAATCCCAGCTGTGTTCCCCTCCTGTCTCCCATTCCCTGATTACTCCACTGTGCATATAAAGCCTGTGTTTCCCTTGCTGTATGTCCTGCAGTACTCTCACTGTGCTGTTGTTCTCCCTGTGTGGGCCTGGTTTAGTTTTTGTTTTGCTTGTGTGAAGTTTACTTTATTATGAAAAGTTTGTTGAGCGTTAAAGCTACGTTTTGAGTTTATTCTTCTGAGTGTTCTGTGTTTGGGTCCTACACCCTGCCTGCAACACAGCACTGACCATGACATTTTTTGTTTTTAATACGTAGGATAAAGAGTGTGGACAGAGACATAGGTTCATTTATTCTGGCACCTGGACACCAAATGAGTAATGACCCTGTTTCCATACCCAGCTAAAGTGCTAACAGAATGAAGGATACATGTTTATATCTAAATGAAATTTATTATAACAAAATAAAATAATTGACTAATGCAAGATTTCTTAGGTAGAATTTACAGAAGTCTTTTTTGCAAAGAAGTATGAGTGACAAGGTTTTTTTTTTTTTTTTTTACATATAATTTACAGGGAAGTTAAAGTAGTCATGACAGTAGGAGTGCTTGTTTAAATGTATGTGAGAGGAGAAAGCAGAGTTTATACATTTACCTGCAAATAAATTGAGCAAATTAAAATGAAAAGTCCTTCAGAAAGGAGTTGTAGAATAATAATTAACTAAGATGACAACTGAGCAAAAGTGGAAACAGCAAAGTAAAAACATTGACCGTATTCTTTTCCTATGAGATCAAAATCTGTCATGGTCAAAAGGCAGGCTGGACTCAGTAAAGCAGGTTTAGAGAGTTTATTTACAGTACCCACAGAAGTATATAAATATTTACAGACTTTACAAGTAGGGGATGATTCACTGCCTCTATTTACAAAGAGCCTTCAGGGAAGTCGATCCATTAGTAAATCCAGATTCTCCTCCATGGCTTTCTCTCACACACAAACACTCTTGTTGCAGAACATCTAGGCTTCTGCATAGAGGAGATGACAGATTAGCAACCTTTGGAGAAACCATGGGAAGACACATTTCCTGTCTTCTTCTAATGTTAAGCACCTGCCTTTAATATCATTTATTGTACCTAAGGAACAAAAAATGACAAACACTTCATTTAAACATTTATACAAAGGGAACCTATGGAAACATACTAGTTCATCCTTGATAGAGAAATCAGTTTCTCTGAAACATTTGTGTAAATGAACATTGTTTGGAGGATGAATGAAATGAGTTTTTTAGGTGACACAGCAGTCCCACACTGATATCATCATGTAAAATGTCTAACGAATTCAAGACCACTATATAAATGACAATTGTATGACAACTGTAAGCCAATTAAGCAACATCCATCTCTTTGCTCCTCTAAAATCTGTGTTCACTGATAAACAACAGCAAACAATGTAAAAACTATTAATAAATTAGTAACAAAACAGTGTAGAAGGTAAGTAGAAGCTCTACACACCACCAGCAGGCCTTATGCTTCTAGATGTGTAACTTCACAGCCCTCTGAGCCTTCGTCTGCCTGTTTTCAATAGAGAAAAGTCACAGACTCAATGCAGCCTGATCCAAAACCGTATTATAAATATTTCAGTACAGACACACAGACAGAGAAGTACTGTTTACAATTAAAGACAGAAAATATTTATTGTTAACCTAACTCACTGATTATTTGAAGTATTTCCCAGAATCTGTCGGTCTTTACATGATAAATACTGGGGACCTGCGTAGCTTCGCAGAACTTATCTTACCAGTCACACCTGTTTCAGCAGCTCTCCTCTAGATCTGTTCACGTGGGATATAGCTGGATTTAGTTTAGTAGTCTTGACAGTCTTTGAAAGACTTGATGTTAGAGTTTTTCTGAATTGCTAAAAAACTAAACTCCAGTTTTTTAAATCAAATTCTCAGTGGCCTTAACTTTTTTTGATTCAAGCACTCTTTTGGCCAAACTTTTAAACACTGTTCAGGTACTTCGACACACTTTGCCAAACTCATATAATCTTTTTTCAAAACCTTAAACACATTCGCAGTCACTAAACATGGTGTGTAGCATGGTTTGTTTGTATATCTGTTAGCCCAAATTATTTTACCATTTTTATAAATCTTTTAAAGATCAGATTGAAGAATTCGAATGATAATTGGTGCACTGGTCTGGTTGATTTTACCAAGCTATCATTTTAATAAAAATAAGACGATTTTCCTTGACAAGTAACATGAAAAAGTTATCTAATTGTGAGGGAGATCTCCTTCAGTGAATTTTAAGTATCAGCAAGTTTTATTCAGTGGAATCAGTAAAGTGTAAGAAAATACTTCACACCAATAGTTGAAGAGGAACTGTTGTTTCATCTGCATCTGATGTGGTCTCTTCTCTTACTCTGTAGAGTAAGCAAAAGTAAAGTAAAAGAAAAAAAATAAACATAAAGCAATGACATAAATAAGAAAAAAAGGGTTTTTAAAAATGTAGTTTGTTTTTAAAAATGACAGGAAACACTAACTTACTCTTTGTTAATGAAGAATTTAGGGTCAACTATTTCACCTAATAGGACCATCAATCCAGCAAGTATTATACCTGCAATCTGTCCACCTGCTAAAGCATTTTTAACTTTCTCCCAGTACTTCTCCTTTGAATTTTTGGCTCCTGCAAAATGACCAAAACTCAAACTGAACTTTACATTATTCTTTTGATCAAGAATGTTTTTTTTAAACTACTAACAAATATAAAACAGTTTTTGAGCACAAACTCTCTCTTGCTACAGTGTAACAGGCTATACAACACAACTTTCAGTCATAAACTGTGAAAGGCTGCAGAAGGTAGACTAAACAAAACCTTAAGAAAAGAGAAACACAGAGGGACCACAACACTCTAACTTTGGAACTAATTTTGAGCCATGACCAAAAAAGAAGAACAACAGTGAATCAACTTTGTAAGCAACTTGTTTGTAGAGCAAATGCTTTTGTAACATTCTGTAACACAAAAAGAAAATGATAATCAGAAAAATAATGGCCTTCTCTGGATCTGAACTCCATTAAATTTAGTCAGTCTCACAGTGATAATAATACCTTTTAAAAAATCTGGATTCTATAACTCACCAGTGACGTTGAGTCGACATCTTCCAACACTGAAGCCATAATCAGTGTTGACCTCACACAGGTACAGACCCGAGTCATCAGTCCTGAGTCTGGACAGTTGAAGTCTGATTCGTCCTTCTCTGAGGGCATCTTTGTCACTCTGGACTCGTCCTGAAAACTTTTCATCCTGAGACTCTGACACCTCAACACCTTCATGAACATGATACAGGACTGAGATGTTATTACTGATAAAGAGTTCACAAAAGATGTTGAGGGTTTTGGAGGATCTGTCAGGTTTGGTGGTGAACGTCCACTCCAGTGTGATGTTGTGGTTCTCCTCTGCCTGATAGCAGGTCTGTGTCACATTGACTACAAATGATCCTGTTGAGGAGACAGAGAGGGAAAGAGAGGAGCAGACACACTGAGAACTGGAACAAATCTGTTGTTGAGCTTTATTTGGAGTTCATAAAGTGAAGCTGTAAACTAACCAGAGACACATGAGGTGAGGATGATGAGCAGCAGGATTCTGCAGATCATCTTCTCCCTGTGAGAGGAGACAGAGGTGAAGAGTCATCAACACATGAGGTCAAAGGTCAGTCAGTACAGCTAGAAGAAGGAAAATCTACAGTCTGACTTCATTCACTCATTACAACATCTACGAACAGACATAATGAGAAACTACAAAAATAACAAAGTAGGCTTGAAATCTTTTAGAAACATGTTGTAGTTACAGTGTTTGTCCACCAGAGGGAAACAGTGATTTATTTATTTTTTGTATGTGTTCCTATTATCATAATAACTGTGTTGGAAGGCTTTTCTTTTCAAACACACACACACACACACACACACACATGCAGCCAAATCCACATGCCTAGACGCACATAAAAAAAAGACACATGGTAAATGGCCTGTATTTGTATAGCGCTTTACTTAGTCCTTAAGGACCCCAAAGCACTTTACACTACATTCCACCCATTCACACACTGGACTGCACACATTCCCAGCTATAGACATGTAGTCAGAGTCAGCACATGTATCTGGCTTTTGTACATAGTGAGAGGAAGAAGAAGAAGTATATATTTATGTACAGTTAACTAGGTGTAACCCGTGACACTGGAGTTTATGTATTTCTTTAAAAGTATAATGATAATAAGATTTATGGTCTGTTTCCTGAGTTTTTTATTTATGGGTCTTTGTTCCTATTTATGTTGGCTCCCTTCGTGTCCAGTCTGTCCGAATCGTGTCTCTGTGGCTGTCTGATTGAAGTTAATATGTTTGTACTTCTTTCTCTATGTGTTGTCTCTCTTCCTGTCAATATGTTCATCTGCCTGTGTTTCATCGTTTTCTCTTCTCACTCTGTCTTGGGGCCATGTCTGTTTAGCCTATTACTTACTACTCTCTGTGTTAATAGCTTCCTGTTTTATTTTGCCAGTCCTTTGTCTCATGCATTATGGTTGGTTTGCCTTCCCCTGTCTCATCATGTTTAATTTGTTCCTGTTCTGTTTCCCAGCTGTCTCCACTCCCCTAAATCTCCCTCCTGTGTATATATTGTGCCAGTGTTGCTTTGTCCTTTTTCTGTCCATCTCATTTCCACATTGTTATAAAGCTTCTTGTGCCTTTCACAGTTTTGTTTGTGGAAATTGTGGATTTTGGTTCTTTTTGTATCTCATGCTTAAAATTATCTCCAAGAACATAAAACTGTCTCTAAGTGTCTTCATTTGGGTCCTCCACATCAACACTTGGTCAGATCATCCCAGAAACTATGACAACCCTTTGTTTCATACAAATGATTAAACAGAGCAATGAATAAAACTGAGTTTTTGAAGAATAACATTAACTTGTGTTTAGTTAGATTTTTAGTTCTGGGCACTGAGTGTTTAGAGAGTTTATGGTGAACAGCTCAACTCAGTGCTGCACCTGAACATCTCATGTGAGTACAAACTCCCCAGTCAGTTCCTTCACACTAACGTGTGGGTGTTTTGTATTGTAAACAAAGTCTTCAGACAGTACAGTTGTTATAATAACCTTGCGATTTGCTAATGGAGTAAATCTTTTTCTTATGCCACTTGTCTGCTGCAGAAGTTTCTTATCAGGGATACAGAGACTGACAAAGGGAAACACAAGTTTTCTCCATGGTGACAGCAAAATATAAAGTGTAATTCGGAAAATGTGCCTCTGAGTTCTCAAAATACAGTGAAATCAGAAATGACATCATCACTTGCTCAGCTTTGTAAAAAGTAACAGTAAAAACAAAAGAGAAAAGGAGTAGGACTATCTCTCTGAAATCAAACAAAGCCAACAGTCTGGACTGAACATTCCCATTTTCTGGTACAATTATTAAATAAAACTATCACACCTAATGATAATTAGGCCACATATTTTATTTTAAAAAAACACTCAGACCATTTACAGTTTACTTAAAAATGCAAAGCAACACATGCATGCAGTAAGCCATAAAAACAGTTAAAAAATAAAATACTTACTGTTGTTATTTCTTCTTTTAACTGGCAGACATGAAGCTAGAGACGGAGGGGTTTTCAGTATGGTTTAAAACTCGTAGAAAGCCAGGTACCTTCTCTGTGGTACATCCCTCCTGATTCCAGGAAGTCCCAGTCCCTGGCATGCCAGGGCTTTCTCGGTATTCAAGTGAAAAGATAGGTCGTGTCCTCTGACAGGGCAGCTAGAAGTGTTTACCAAACAACTTTAATATAGTAATACAATAGGCTGTGTTTGAAATGTTAGAGCTGACTTTAACTCTGTGGATGGCCCATTTTTTTAAATGTAGAAAATATAACAAAGATCAAATACATACTGCTATTGTCTCTTCTTACTTAGCTGGCAGATGATTGACTTTCTTCATCCAGCTGTTTTATGGCAGCAACGATGACCAATAATATGTGCACAAAGTCTCTGTCTGAGCATTTGTGGTGGATGAATGAATGAATAGTTTCAAACTGTTTTCTGTTTGGTATAAGGGTTTCTGTTAAAAGTGGGGGTCAACTAACTTCTACCAGCATGGTTGTGAACCATGCTGGTACATCTTTGTAAACAGCATAAGGCGCATCAGGTCAGTGAGTGGTGACTAAGAGCACTCCAACTACTGTTCTCTCACTGGGAAATCCTACAAAGAAAGTCATCATCTCCAATGTTCCACCCTTCATCGTGAACACATTTTTGACATAAGAGTTATCAGACAGCTCCTGTTCTCCTTACATGATCCTCCTTGGTCGCAAGTCTCCTCACCTAAAACATGTCGTCTGCTTTTGAAGATGGGTTTTAATGATATTCAAAGGGAATGATGAGATCTTAAATGTGGTTTTTAAATTTAGGAATGATAGTTTTGACACTGTTAATACAACATCTGAACACATGAAATTTGTTGGTTGGAGGATGGAGTGGAATCTCACTCCCTTGTGTCCCGTAAGACTGAGGGAGAGCAGGTTTTCTGGTGTCACTATGCACCTGCAAATGTACATTTTGCGAATGCAGGTAGGTCACTGAACCATAACTATCTTCACAGGCATCTGAAAAGTGGTGTAATTGTGCTATGATAACAACACCAAAATCTGATGGTTTAAGACACCTGGCAACTTGGGACTGCTCCAACTGATGAAACGCCTCCAAACAATTTCTCCATTTATCCACAGGTGATGAGGTTATCGAATCATCAAAACTTTTTGTACATCCTTTTCAAGACCCACAACACTCTTTCCAGAGGAAGCAACTCACGGCCCAGATCCATGCTGATTACTTATCCATTTTGTCAGTTTAAACCCACCTTTAGATCAAATGGAAACAAGGTCTTGATACAGCATAACTGCGTCCATTTAACTGGCTGCTGATATGAGACAGTCATCCACATTTAAAAGCAATAACATATTTTATGAAGAGTCAACTGATGAAACAAGCCCTTATCTTCTGCACACTGTCTCAAGGCAAAGTTAGCAACACTGCACCAAAGCACATGTGCATTCACATTCTGAAGGTACAGGTCACCATTTGGTGAGCACAAGAAACGTAACAAATCAACATTTTCTGGTACCATAACCTGATGATACATGGATTCTATGTATCATGCTCCACAGTCAAACACAACATAAATCTTAAGCTTCTGAGGGTGATACACATCAAAGTGTGGAGTAAATCCTGATCTCCCATCACTATGTGCGAATTCTTCTAAAGGCACTTCTGCAAATGCTTTGGAAATTATGTCATTCATAAGGCCTGTGTACTGTTGTTGAAATAAAGGATCTTTCTTAACCCTGCTCTTTAGGTTTTGAGTACGTTGCTCAAAAATCTTTCGATTGTTTCACATATTTTGCTGACTCCTGTTCAGTGGCAATGCAACCTGATAGTGACTTTTTACAAGAGTTATTGAATCTGTGACCACCTTCATAAAATATTGGTTTTCTCTGGACAAAGGAAGTCGTTCATCATGACTACGTTCAGGAACAGTATTTTTTCCCTTAATTTATATATATATATATATATTTAATTAAAGCACTTTAAATTCCTGTAATTGGCATTAGGTGGTGTTCATTTCTACATTTATTGATTTCTCTATCTGAAAAAAATAAAATTATATATATTTATATATATTTGGTATGTTACAAAGTGTCTGGTGTGGTTGGTGGTTAATTACACTTTGTTAAGTACTAATATATAAACAGTGTGACCGTTTGTTTGCTGTGATTCACACGGTTGAGCTTTGGGGCTCTGTGAGAAAAAAACAAAACAAAGAAAGAGAAACTATTTTTGGCATGATGTCTATGCATTATTATACTTGGTGAAATAAGTTTACTCTGCCCATATTTCTACCCTTAAAATGGCTGTGCCAACATTAACGATTCATGTGACATGTCTCCCACTGAGACTTTCAATAAATTTGTTTATTTTTAATAGAATTAAATAAAGTGTTATCAAGCATATTTACAGATGGAGTTTAAAAAAATATCTTTCATTTGAATTAATTAATTTATATTTATTAACAGAAATGTTGTAGCACATTTAAATAAGTGTATTTACATTCAAAAATACAAAAAAATTGTGGTTACTTAGAGAATTTGCTTCAGTATATCTAAAATATGTTTTTAATGTAGTATGTGATGCACACGTGTTTGTGCTTTAAAACAAACAAACAAACAACTAAAAATCCAAAACATAATTCCACAATTATTCTATACAGTATGTGCAAAGGACAGAGTAACTGTAGCTGCTGTGGAAAATGAAAAAAAAGGGTATCTTAAAGGAAGGGAAATTTATCAGACAACATGACATTTTTGTAGTGAAGAAACACAGAAAAAAAAACCCAAACCAACCAAACAAAAAAAAAAAAAAAAAGAAACAAAACATCCCAAAAGAAATCCAGTGCAGGAGGTGCACTGGTGCACTCAAATCAATTAGAGGATGCAGCCAAACTTTTGGTTTCTCGTTGGCATTCAGATTAGCTGGTTATAGACTCGTTAAGTTTATTTCTAGAGCTAGGTACAAGCTCATTCATATGACAGGGGTGGTTATAGCACACACATTCACACATGACTTTTAACAGTAAACTGCTGTGCAGAGCTTTCACTCTAACACTTCTGATTAACTTTTGTTCTGTATTTTGTGTCTAACCTGTGTTGTAGTTCAATAAGAAGGAGAACTGAATGTGATTTACGGTAAATGGTTCTTATATACTGCTTTTCTGCTCCGAGTTCTTTACACAACTAGCAAACAATCATTTTCTATGCTCTTTCCACCTAACATCAGTGCTGGCCAAATTACTTTGAAAAAGTAATTAGTTATAGTTCCTAGTTACTTCAGGTACTTGCAAAATGCAATCAGCACTACTTTATGCTATAAAATAGTTTTTATTTTCCCAAACACACCTAAACAGTTTACAACATAACAGATTACTACATGTGCATCAAACCATAAACATAACTATGTTTATTACTGAAGCATGATCAGTAATACTGATATCCATCAGCATGTCAGCAGGGAGAAATATCTCCACTTACATTTAGGGTTCGCTTTATCTCACTTCTATTATGAGTAATCCACTCAGGAATTATTCTGTCTCACACTTGTATGTGTGTGGACCCTCAAGCTCACAGTTGCCTCATCATTCCTGTTTGCCCGTGGGATTCCCAGGTACTTCTAGCTGTCCTCACTGTCTGCAGTGTTACCTTCTGGTAGTCCGATCCCCTCACTTTTGACTATGTTCTCTCTTTATTACCATCCAACTACACTTCTCCAGTCCGAATGACATTACAATGTCATTGTTGTAGATCCTCATGGTGTGGATCAGTGAACAGATGTGTGTCATTTACTCCTGGCATACAGCCTGATGTCATCCATGTAGAAATGATTGTTGATGCTTGCTTCCATCCATATCCATCATCCATAGTCAGCTTTGTCATTTCCTTTCTAGGTCCAGCTCACTGAGCAATATGCATGACAAAAGCTATATTGTGCTGAGGCAGGTTATTGGTCTGTAGTTTATGGTACCAGTCCTTCTTTGCTGAGGATCAAGACTGATCAGCATTCACTTCCCCATTTTCGGGGGAAGTGAAGGTTGACTAAACCATTAGCAGACAGTTCACTTTACGCTGCCTGATGCTCATGGAGTGCAGGAACCTTCTTAAACCAGAAGGTGTGAATCATGTAAGACCCTGGTGCTATCAAACTCTTCTTGCTTGAGACACCTTCTAGGATGTCTGACACTGTTCAGGGAGGATGCTGTGGTCTGCTCTTAGATCCACTACCCACCCACTGACCAGAGTTGTTATGTGTTGCATTCTTCTACAATGTGTTCTTCCAGTATTGCTCCGTCTCAAGCCTTGGTGAGCCCCTTCTCATATTGTTCCCCTGCCACTGAGAGAACATCTTGGGTGGTTCAGTGGAGAATATCTGGTATCTAATGGGTATCTCTCTGGTTTACCTCTTCGAGACTAGCCAAGGCTGTGAAAATTAATAAAAGAGAAGGGGATGTGACTGTGAAGACATACAGTTGTGGTCAAAAGTTTACATACACTTGTAAAGAATATAATATAATGGCTCTACCGAGTGTCCCACTGCTCTGCCTCGGACCGGAAGGCGTTGCAGAGGGTCGTGAAAACTGCCCAGCGCATCGCCGGAGCACCACTTCCTGCCATAAAGGACATCTACAGGAAGCGGTGTCTGAAAAGGGCTGGGAAAATCATCAGAGACCCCAGTCACCCATCACATAGACTCTTCACCCTCCTGCCCTCTGGGAGGCGCTACAGGAGCCTCCGGACTAAGACCACCAGGTACCGGAACAGCTTCCTCCCCACAGCTGTCAGACTCCTGAACTCTGCCTCCTGACATCTGACCCACGTTAAACTCATGGACTGAACATACACACACCCACAACCACTAGCACTTTACCACTACTGTATAGTTCTGTGTAGATAATCATTCTGTACATACGATAATTTTTAATCCCACAACTGTTTATAACTTACATAGTTCACATTCTGTATAACTGTATATCTCAGATTTCTGTATAGTTTTTATTTCATATTTTTATCCTGTTCATAACCTGTACATAGCTTGTACTCACTACAGCCTGTATATACTTATAGTTATAGAATATTCATAACATACTTCACACTGTGTACATTATAACATACCATAATAGACCCATTTCTGTAATATACTTACACATCTCTATTATTGCTAATTTATATTGTAATATATCTATATCACGACTAAAGCACTTTCTGGATGGATGCAAACTGCATTTCGTTGCCCTGTACCTGTGACATGTGCAATGACAATAAAGTTGAATTCTATTCTATTCTATTCTATTTCTAAAACTCTGATTTTTCTCTGATAGAGTGATTGGAACAGATACTTCTTTGTCACAAAAAACATTCATGAAGTTTGGTTCTTTTATGACTTTATTATGGGTTAACAGAAAAAAAAGTGATCACATCTGCTGGGTCAAAAATATACATACAGCAGTGCTAATATTTGGTTACATGTCCCTTAGCCATTTTCACTTCAATTAGGCGCTTTTGGTAGCCATCCACAAGCTTCTGGCAAGCTTCTGGTTAAGTCTTTGACCACTCCACTTGACAGAATTGGTGCAGTTCAGTTAAATTTGATGGCTTTCTGACATGGACTTGTTTCTTCAGCATTGTCCACGTGTTTTCAATGGGGTTTAAGTCAGGACTTTGGGAAGGCCGTTCTAAAACCCTTATTCTAGCCTGATTTAGCCATTCCTTTACCACTTTTGATGTGTGTTTGGGGTCATTGTCCTGTTGGAACACCCAACTGCGCCCAAGATCCAACCTTAGTGCTGATGATTTTAGGTTATGTTGAAGAATGTGAAGGTAATCCTCCTTCTTCATTATCCCATTTACTCTCTGTAAAGCACCAGCTCCATTGGCAGCAAAACAGCCCCACAGCATAATACTCCCACCACCATGCTTGATTGTAGGCATGGTGTTCTTGGGGTTAAAGGCTTCACCTTTTCTCCTCCAAACATATTGCTGGGCATTGTGGCAAAAAAGCTCGATTTTTGTTTCGTCTGACCACAGAACTTTCCTCCAGAAGATCTTATCTTTGTCCATGTGATCAGCAGCAAACTTCAGTCGAGACTTAAGGTGCCGCTTTTGGAGCAAGGGCTTCCTTCTTGCACGGCAGCCTCTCAGTCCATGGAGATGCAAAACACTTTTGACTGTGGACAATGACACCTGTGTTCCAGCAGCTTCTAATTCTTGGCAGATCTGCTTTTTGGTGATTCTTGGTTGACTCTTCACCCTCCTGACCAATTTCTCTCACCAGCAGGTAATAGCTTGCGTTTTCTTCCTGATCTTGGCAGTGACGAAACAGTGCCATGCACTTTATACTGACAAACAATTGTTTGCACTGTTGCTCTTGGGACATGCAGCTGCTTTGAAATGGCCCCAAGTGACTTTCCTGACTTGTTCAAGTCAATAATTCACTTTTTCAGATCCATGCTGAGCTCCTTTGACTTTCCCATTGTAGCGTTTGTGGGTGTTTGTATCCAATGAGCCCTATTTAACTGGTCTAAGAGAAGTCACCAGCTGTAGTCACTCATAATCACTCACAAGAAGTTAAGAGGCCATGCTATGAAGCTCAGTTCACTGACAACTTTCTAAGTCACCAAAATTGCTAATTCATGTTGCTGTATGTATATTTTTGACCCAGCAAATGTGATCACTTTTTTCTGTTAACCCATAATAAAGTCATTAAAGAACCAAACTTCATTAATGTTTTTGTGACAAAGAAGTATCTGTTCCAATCACTCTATCAGAGAAAAATCACAGTTGTAGAAATAACGGGACACTCAGTAGAGCCATTATATTATATTCTTTACAAGTGTATGTAAACTTTTGACCACAACTGTATGTCACTAGGTGGAACATCCACAGAATGCTGCAGGAATAGACAGCAACATGACTGGTGCACATCTGCAGCTGCATTAAATATTGATGTGTAGTGTGCATTTCATTGCATCAAAAACTATTGATTTTACGGGTTTGATTGGCACATCTTGATTGGTTTCTTCTTATACTCAGGACAGAAAAAGAGCATGCAAAAGACTAGCAAGAGACCACACAGTTCAAAAGGAGCCATTATCTCACAATAGAAGCAGAAGCTATGAGACCAGGGCTGCTAAAGGTTAAAAACTGAACCAAATACTGTTAACTTACAGTCTTGGAAATGACCATTTCATTGTTATTTTTTTTTAAGTTGTTATTCGTGCTGCTTAAAATAAATTTAAAAAGTAACAAACAAAGACAAACAAGATTGTTTATTTCAGTGTGATTCTGGGACTTTACCCTTTAGGGAGTACATGAAATGTGCTCGCATTTTATATTCATTTTACTGTGCAAAAACTAACTTTAAGAATCACACCATCATCAAGTGAAAATCCAGAAGAGGGCTGGGCTAAGCCCTCAGTGTTCCAAGACACAATACTCCTGATCTGACATGACTTAAATTATTCATAAATTATTCATTCCTTGTTCAGCCATAAATCACATAGTTTCAATATCTTTGATGTGACTTTGGATGGAATACATGTTTTGTTTGCAGTGTCTTGTAAACAGAAATTGTATTTGTAACCTGGACTTGTGTCCCTCTATCTATAAAGAGATGATCTATACTGCTCGCCCAAGTGCAATGTCTACAATATCTGAATCTAGGTTTGGGAAGGAGATTGGCGGTAGCAACTCTGTAAGAGCAATAAGACTTCCAACCCACATAACACGCACGACCACAGGTTGGTGAAACAAGGCTTGCTTTATATATATATTTTCCTTGGATCAGTTCCCTTTGCTCATCCTCAATGTAGGGATACCTTCAAATGCAGTAAACATCTCAAATGCATCACAAAAATAATTGAAACAATCAAAACAGATGTAAGACAAGAAAGAAAATACAATATTTCAACACCCCAAAGAAAAGGAAAAAGAAAAGAAAATGTGGTACCACTAGACTTTTACTGGTTGTCAACCGTCAGGTTTTATGGTATCAGTTTCATTTAGTTACCAGTCTATTTGGGTTTGAGAACAAAAAACAACCTGAGTTCCAGGCGGGAAAAAAGTAGCAAAAGAAAATGATAAAGTATCTCTCAGGTGGACTTCCTTTTGTTTTTTCCTACCGCCCTCCTGGTACGGCAGGCATCAACGAGTCGCGTCCTGACACACAGAAGCCCTCCACAGCAGCAACAGTGTCCTAGATCTGCGATGGCAGCTCCTTATGCAGCACACATGGAATTGTCCCTCAAAAAAAAAACCAGTCTGCACACAACATGCAGAATGTTAGATGTCCACATTCCTTAAAAGTCCTTATTCCTAATGTCCTTGGTTCTTTTTAAATATTAAAATAAATACACTGGCATTACTGTGCATCACCCGCAGTTACAGCTACAGCACAGTTACAACACATGAACTGCGCATAACCACTTAGCTGGCCGCGGCTGAACTAGCAGGCCCAAGAAAGGAAAAAACACTAAACACTCATAATAAACAAAACTGTCACAACATCGCAATACTATGAAAACACATCTTAAACATCATTAAACACATTTACTACTACTCTGACTGGTTAGTTATTTTTTTTTAGTGCATTGAACTGCAATAGCGGTGCTAAGTGAGCTAGGCTAACTCACCAGAATAGTTCAAAAAGTTCGAAGAAACACTCCGACTCCTTCGAGGTAGGTACCCGTCTGGGGTTCACCGCTTACGGCAGCTCTCTCACAAATGTTAATGGAACTTCTTTTCTCTCTTTCAACTGGGAAAAACCGTGCTTCGTGGCAGCATGGAGTTTTTCCTTGCCGTCTCTGTTCCTCTACACCACACCTTCACGCGCACCGAGCTGCAGGTGATGCCTTCAGGGCAAGCCCGGAAATTAAACTATCAGACGAGAAGTACGATGCATTCAAAGAACCCTGTACTTCTGATTGCTGTAAATCTTACCAGGGTTACATATTGTTTACCAGACAACAACAACATAGTTGTTGAAGTTTAACAACTTTTCTGCATCAGGATCAAAGTCAGAATGAAAATTAATTCATAGAAGCAACTTCCACCTGCTATGACATGTAGGTGTGCATGTAACAAAGCATAAATTGTACACAAATAACTTGAATTTAATTTGTAGCACCTCAGTGTAAAGCTTACAGCAACATGTAATGATTTATTGAATCAAGTTTCAGTTCTGCTAAATCCAACTCTCACAGCAAAATCTGTCTCTTGTTTAAATATTTTCCTCTCTATAACTGATTTTGAGTATCAGTGTCATGGGTTATGTCATGATTTTAATAGCAAAAGTCTACTAATTTAATTTCTATAATAAAGAGTAACAGAACAAAAATGTTTGTCCTCTTTGAGAAAACTTTCAAAATATCATCTTCCAAAAGTCTCATCATGTTAAAAAAAAAAAAAAAAAGTTAGAGTAACCTTTTTATATAAGGTTTGATAACAGGCTCATCTTCTAGCTGAGACTCCTGAAAAATACACAAAATAAGACAAATGAAAACAAAAAACAACAACAACAAAAAACAACATTGCCACTCACACCTGTGTACTTCAAGGACCTGTAGCAAGGGCCATCAAGTTCATAGTATGAAGGTAACATTTTGCATGGCTTCATTAAGTATTGTATAACAAAAGAATTTGATTCTGAGAGGATCAGGTAAGGATGTGTTTTTTTCTGTTTTAATATGAAATGATAACTGTGTTATGTAATCATAATAAAACAGCTTACAGGTTTGGTTTAGACTAATTAAGGTTCTTCTATTTCACAGATCTGGGTAAAATGGATGGTTTTTATCGCACACAAACTGAGGGAGAAAACATCTCATTGGTATGTTCCAATACTGTGCATGGACAGAGGAAGTTCTTTTGTAAGAATGAAGGGGAGATCCTCATTGACACAACTAATAACAAATCTGTGAGTGGCAGATACAGCATTGAATACAGACCAGAATCCACGTATGGACTGTATGCAACAGGCTGAGGCTGTGGGAGTGTGTGGGTGGGGTGTTTGCCCTCTCTCTCCGCCTCCTCCTCTCTTGCCACTCCTACCCCCTCTGTCTCTATCACTCTCCTCTCTCCCCAGCACACAGCTGCTCTTGATTAGCCTCGTTTGCCACCTGAATCCAGTCAGCAATCACCTCTGACACTATTTAAGCTGGGGATGAGCTTTGAGCAAGGTGGTTTTTTCCCTCTGTGGCTCGACGCATTTTTCTGCTAGGTTTTGGACAGACCTTGTGAGTAGTGAGTAGATGGGCTTGTGGGCCCTGGAAGTGTCTCCCCGTGGTGAGAAGTAAGATATGAAGTGTGGGAAGTGCCTCCCTTATTTGTTTGAAAGCTTTTTCTTTTGTTGCTGCGAGTGTTTCCTTTGTTTCTTTGGTATTATTGGTAAAACGGCGTTGCCAGCTCTTTAAGTTAACGTCATTTGTAATAAAACTATATTATTATAGAACAACTCTGTCTGTTTTCCTTTTCATTCTGTTTCCGGACTCATTTGTTACTGATCCCCTCACTCGCATTCCTAGACCCCTTCGGGGGGACATAACAAATACATAAATTCAAAGCAACAGGAAGTAGAAATAGAGTCAAATATAACACAGAGCAAAATACATGATACAATACGGAGAGTTTATCATCAGTTATCAGTTCACATTAGATAAAAGTAAAAAGAGTTTTGTTGGATCTGTCAGGTTTGGTGGTGAACGTCCACTCCAGTGTGATGTTGTGGTTCTCCTCTGCCTGATAGGAGGTCTGTGTCACATTGACTACAAATGATCCTGTTGAGGAGACAGAGAGGGAAAGAGAGGAGCAGACACACTGAGAACTGGAACAAATCTGTTGTTGAGCTTTATTTGGAGTTCATAAAGTGAAGCTGTAAACTAACCAGAGACACATGAGGTGAGGATGATGAGCAGCAGGATCCTGCAGATCATCTTCTCCCTGTGAGAGGAGACAGAGGTGAACAGTCATCAACACATGAGGTCAAAGGTCAGAAAGAGTGTTGTAGTTACAGAGTTTGTTCACCAGGGCCCTGTTTCAGAAAGCCGGTTTAGTGCAAACTCTGAGTAAGTATACCCTGAGTTAACGAAAACTCTGGGTTTTCGGTTTCACAAAGCGAGTTTAGATTAATTCTGAGTGAGTTACTATGACGACACACTCCGTGAAGCTAACCTGCCCCCTAGCAGGTTTACTTCAACTAACCCTGAACTTCTCCGCCTCTTTGTCGGAAACCTGACTGTAGGAAGTGTCAGACATGGCGTGCCCCTTCCTTGAAGAGCCAGTAGATGTTGAAGCCCAAATTCTCCGCAGAGCTCTCCACCGGGAGAGAGTGATTAGAGCGCGTTTGGACATTTTATCATGTCCTGATGATTTTCTGTGTGAACGTTACCGTTTTTCAGCACAATCGATAATTTATTTGAATAACATCCTCAGGCCTTATATTGCTCATGTGACACATCGCGGACATTCTCTCAGTTCTGTACATATTATTTGTATTGCACTTCGTTTTTTTGCAAACGGGAGCTTTCTGTATAATATTGGTGACGCTGAGCACGTTTCCAAGGCTACCGTCTGTCGGGCAGTCAGGAATGTTACAGTTGCACTGAAACGTCTCCTGTACTCGTTTGTGGTGTTCCCCGGTCATAGACCCACAAGATTTATCAAAGAGGGATTCCACAAAATTGCAGGTATCAGGATGAACAAAACTTAATTCATGATGTGGTGATACTTGAACTACTACTTAGATTTTACATTTATTTTCAGGGTTCCCAGGCGTGATTGGCTGTATAGATGGCACTCACATTCCATTCTGCTGCTTGAAGTGTTCCATTTCCAAAAAGCATTTTTTTATTTTCTTGATCAAACAGGTCTTGTACAGCTGCTTTACAGGGAGCTATTGAAACACAGAAAATAGCATTGACATTCATAGTACATGCCTACTTAGGTTGGTTGTAAATCAGTGCTGAACATCTTACTGAGGAAAGGTTTGTTGGAGAAGTGGCTGGACCCTCTTCCTCTACATTTTTTATATTTCATTTTTACTTGCTGCCAGGAACGTTTGGGGCCTGTTGGGTTGCACATGCGCTCACATCACATCACAAAATAAAATGTATAAAATAAAAAATAAAATGAAATATAATAAAATAACGTGTTAAATGGGTGGAAATCCCTAGATCAATTTTTAAATTAACACTCACGCATTGACTCTGTCGGCTATGTATTGCCATGCATGCTCCCTTTCTTTTGCAGCTGAGGCTGTGTTACTTTTTTTCCGCAAAATTTGCATGTTATCGGCATATGCTGCCATCAGAATTTCGGCCTCAAGCGCTGTAAAATACATTGGCCGCGCCTTCTTTCCCTCCGTCTCCATGGTGACTCGCTTAATCTGTGCTCCACTAATCAGGGCTTTATGCGCGTGCTTAACTTGGGGTTAAAGCAACTCCGCGTTGATTGAACTAATTGTTATCAGCCTTTCTGAAACCGAATATTCCGAGTTGGACAGTTCGGGGTTACTCAACCCTGAGTATCATTTTTAACTCTGAGTTTTCTAAACCGGCTTTCTGAAACAGGGCCCAGGAGGCAAAAAAGCCTTTTGTTGTGTTCTAAAAAATGTCAACTTATAAATAAATGTGTGTTCGGGGGGAACAAATCAAAGTGAATGAAAACAAAATCATTCAGTTTCTTTTGGTTAGAACTTATTTCTATAATTTTAAGTCAAATTAGAGCCTGAACAGAGTCTGTGAAAAGATTTTGTTTATTATTCAAATATGTTTTGCTTGTGATTGTGTAAACTCTGAATGACGATTCACCCTGATAAACATGAAACCTTGCCTATGCTTATCATATGCCTGTGAAGACAAGTTCCTGTGTAAAGAAGAACGGAAAATGCCACTTAAGCAGACGTTTAGTATAGTACGGACAGAATGTTTAGTAAGATATGCATTTGTCAGTTAAGCAATCTATATTCTGAGAATAAGCGGAGACTGCCTCTGCTCTGTTGTGATAACCGCATGCCTATATAACCTGCAATAAAGAAGTGTACTGTGTGACTGTCTCTTGAGACGCTCACCCCATGTACATGTGATTGATTATATTGTCTCACTGTGTCTCTGTTTTACTTTGGCAGCCTTCTATTTGGGAGATTTTCCCTTAACATTTCTTGGTCCTTCGAGCCGGAAGAGACAGCCTTTTTAAAGCAGCTCTCACAGAAGGCGCCTCACCAGGTCCCGTCGGTGCGAGAAGCCCACGTTGAAGTCTGCCGGCAGCTCACATACTAGGTGTGTGATAAAACCCAAGAGCGTGAATTCGGGTCTTGGTCAACGTTTTACAAGCGGTCCGCACCGTCGGGGGCTGATCAGGTGCATCTCAAAAAACCAGCGCCAAGGTAAGACAGACTACTTTGAGATAATAAAGGTTTGCGCAAAAACGAAAACGAAACTTAAAAGAAATAGACTCGTCCAAGAGAGACTGGAAGCATTAAGCTCGTCTTGAGGACTGGTAGTCAGCTCGCCCGCAGAGGGTTGGAAGCAGTAAAATAAAGATTGAGCTCGTCATAAGTGATTGGTAGCTCCCCGAAAGGGTAAAATAGGCCTAGCTCGCCCACAGTGGCTGGAAGCAGTACGCTCGCCTTAAGAGGCTGGTAGCGTGAACGCGCGTTAAAACTGTCTGTCTTTTATTGTCTTTTTTGGTGGAATAAGTTGATTTTTACAGCACAATAAGGAGGCTGAACTATTCCACTGATTTGTTTACTGTTGGTCGCTGAAGTACTGGCGAATCGAGAGGAAGGTCGTGTTTTATCACATAAAGTTGACACCGCTTTTGAGAATAGCTCAAAAGTAGAAGGGCGTGTCAGCCACCTCTCTCTGTTCTCGTGCCAGTGAAAGCGCCGCAGGTGTGTGTGTGTGTGTATTACTAAGCGCTAAATACATAAAGAAATAAATAAAATAAGTAGAAATAAACATATAAAACAAATAAGAAAATGGGAAATAAAGCAACAAAACTCACTGCTGACGAGCAGTGGCTAGAAAAGAAATGTCCAGGCGCCGGACAAATTAGTGCATATAGATGGAGAAATCCAAAGAAAACCTAAATGTCCCACGTGGGAGGGAAAATACATTAACTAAATTATAAGAAACCCTCCAAGCAGAAATAAATACTGAAAAGGAAGCTAAAAAGAAATCAAAGCATACACAAGAGTTGTAATATTTTAAAGCATGGAAAGAGGAATGAAGTGGAATAAACAAAAGGTTAAATTAAGGTTAACATAAATTAAAGCAATGAAACAAAATTGGGAAGACAACCAAGCTGAATGAATAGAATGCGTGAAACCAGATAATTCACACAAAATATATCAAATAAAAAAGAGAGATGCATAAGGCATATTAAGGCTGTGTCATTGTTCAGCCAAGGAAAATGTCTCCAGCTTGGGAAGGTGTGAAGCTGCAGGTTCACATAGACCCGTGATGGATACATAATAAAATATAAACTAATATACTATTGTATATTAGTAGTAAAGTAGTGTATTGTAATATACTATTGCTGTTATAAAAAAGGAAAAACAATACAATGATAACATTAATAATGACATACTATTAATAGGAAGAGGCACCTCAGTCAGTTATGATGCGAGGTGGAAGATTGTTAAAAGTAGTCTGATTCAAGCTTAAGGTTTGCTCAAAGTCAGTACAATGATATAGGAGATGAAGAAAATAAGGAAATAACTACACTAATCAGGTGCATAGAGACACTTGACCTGCTTGTAAACCTGTCATCTTAGATGAGACTTTGTTAAGGTGAAGAGCAAACCTATACTAACAACTAATAAGCCAAACCCTGTATACAACAGCTAAAGCTACAGGTTTGAGAAGCTGAATAAAATGAATTAAATATGTGGACACTACCAAGCTGATGAGCAAGTTACACATTTTTTTATTTTTATTTGTTTTTTAGAGCAGAAGCTGCATATTAAAGGTCACACATGCAGCTGTCTGTGAGCTCAGTTTTTTTTCCTCACACTTCTGCTCTGTTTCTGGCAGCAGCTTTTTCTTTTTCTTTTTGTGTCCTTGATGATGATAAGTCCAGAGCCAGCTGAGAGCTGGGTTATCTGTTTTGTTTTATGTGACAAGGCTGAGAAATTAAAACTTAGTTTCTTGTTTTGAAAAAAAAAAAAAAAAGGAGAGGTTTTGTGTTTCTCAGCCAAGAACAACTACAATTTTGTTTTCTGTTTTGAGAGAGGATAATAATAATAATAATAATAATAAAACAAAGAGTGATGTTTTGTTTAAGTATTGAAGCAGGCTAATACTGCAACATATCGTCTAGTGCATGATCTGCGAGCAATATATGAAATCATCTCATTTATCTTTAAATAAACTCCAATTATGGAGACCTGAAGTCACATGCTTAGGGCACACCCTCAGCTGAAGGCAGAAAGCTACTAAAACAAAGAAAAGAAGCTATACAGAATGCGCCACAGCCACAAAACTAAGTATTCACATTCTTTCTGACTCTTTGTGAGCCTGAGTTATGACCTTGGCTCCCTGTTTTTCTGCTTCCACCAAGGGTGGGGGTGACGCTCCCGTGGCATGTGCTCTGTTCTCTTTACTATCACAAAAAAAAAAAAGAGAGAGAGGCCCCTACTCTCTGAATACAATATTCTCTTCATAACTCGGCAGTATGAAATGTCATGAAACAGTGTAACTCACTCACAGTAAATCAGCAGTATAGGATAATACAAACCTATCTAATAAATCTAATGATTTTCACATTCTTTTAACTCAGAAGTATGATGCAAACTAAAACTACATACTGATTACACAAGAAGTATGATGTGGCCTACAGCAGTATCATGATTCACTCATTTTGATTACAGGTATAATGTAATATATGACAGCATAATAATCTCACAACTGCTACAAGCACATTTGCCTTTCTTAACACATGCGAGTGAAAGGCAACTGTTAAGAAAATGCCCTTTTGGGTGAGACAGGCCCAGAGGTCCTGCATGCAAGCGTACTAACACACATACATGCAATGAAGAGCAGCTTACACTAGAGCACACACTATATGTGCGCCTCTATATCTCACATTGGTGTTAAAACAGGAAAAACTTAATAGTTTTGTTATCAACTGCTGAATTTACCCACTACTGACATTTAACTCTCCAGCTTGCAGGACAATAGGTGAAACGTTTGTGAAAACAGAGAAGGAAAAATAAAGACACAGAGAGAGTCTGGTATGACCAAGCAGTGACCAGACAATAAATTTAGTTGGTAATACAATAAATTGTGAGATGCTTTCTGCTTGATTGATGCAACACAAGTAATTTACATGGGAGGAAACTCCTCATGTGATGCGACATTTAGCAATTTGCAAGTGTGCAGCACATCAGAAGAATGACTATGAAATTACAAAGGGAAACAATTTTACTGACAAAGGATGAACAAAAAGCAGCTCCCACAGCTGAGCAAAAGAAATGGCTGAAATGCGGAGCGCAACTAAGAGATGACTTGTGAAGGAAAACCAATACTTCCAAACATCTCTACACAAAACAGCAGCCTTAGTGACACATGGAGTTACTCTCCATGCGTCAACAGGAGGGATAGGAGATATAATCTCCAAAACACTTTTACACTCTAAATTTCGAAACTTCAGCAAAAGAATTTGTCAGAACATGCATGATTTGCCAAAAAAACACAATGTACAAGGGAATCTTAGACCAAAGAGAGGTCATTTTCCCACACCACCCCATCCTTTTCACACAATCCATATGGATTTTATTAAACTAAATGAATGCCAAGGCTCAGAATACGCTCTAGTGATCATAGACTTGATCTCAAAATGGCCAGAAATCTATCCAGTAAAAAAAGCAGATGCCAGTAGCAAAATGTTTGTGCAACCATTTTATTTCAATATATGGCATCCCCACTCTGATAAGATCAGACAATGGGACACATTTTGTTAATGAAGTAATCAGTAAGGTCTCTGAAGCACTAGGAAATAAAACAGAGACTGAGAAAATGCATGGAAGAAACAGGAAGACCATGGTCTGAGTGTATAGGCCTGGTAAAAATGTGGATGAGACTGACACAAAGTTCTCAGAAACTCACAACTTGAAATTACTTGAAAATAAAGAGATTGTTCTAAACAACTCTCCAGTATCTTGCAGGTTGAAACCAGGCGACTGGGTCCTGATCCGAGTTCTCCACAGAAAGAATTGGAGCTCGCCCCGCTGGGAAGGACCCTACCAAGTGCTCGTCACCACGCCAACCGCCTGTAAGATAGCAGAAAGACCATCTTGGATTCACCAAAGCCACTGCAAGAAAGTCAGTGACAGCCCAGACTCCTAGGCGCCGGCACCCCTACCCTCAGGTGATCTGACTGGTGAAGGGAGGGCTGATCGGGTATATCCCGCCCTCTGCTTCTTGCCAGTAGTCTACTCACCTGAGGACCTAGGTGTGTTTGGTCGCCATGAAGACTCCTGTTGTCCTCGTGGCTGTCCTCCTACTCTCAGCAGGACTCCTCATGTTTCTAGAGGATGGTACAGAAAACGAACAGCACCATCTACGGACGAGATGGACGCATGACAATTCACACCTCCGTGACATGACACAAGACCACATCCACCCATGGATGAATAACGCATGGTACCGCTACGTACATGACAGAACTAAGGGAGAGCCTAATAACACTGCATGTTACGTCTGCTCCCACATGCCATGCACTTCAACACATCCCACTTTTTATGGAAACTACATGAATAAAACACAAGCCAAGTGCGCTGCCAGCTTCGCGGGCATTGGCTATCAACATAATAAAATCATCATCAACGAGACAAGCTCATCTACCATCTACTCGCTTAACCTTTTTAGTATCTTCCAGGGACCACCCCAATACGAGGTAATCACCGTCGAAAACGCTGGACTTGACAACGGAACGTGTGACCAGCTCTTCTGGACCAACTTCAACGTGACGAATCGGAGCACGTCCATTCACTTCCCAGTGTTCTTGGACCAAACCCCAGGGAAGAACCACTCCATGTGCTACCGACAAAACAAAGGCAACAGACCCCTAGGCGACACCACCAACTGTAACCAAACCGCAACCAACGGAGAGGGCGCACCTGTAAACACGTCTGCGCCCAGCAACGGCACCTACTGGGTGCAGGGAATGGCCTGGCTGTGTGGACAACGTACCTACTTCATACTACCACCCGGATGGACGGGCACCTGTGCCCCAATCTTCATTTCAGACCACACCTTCAGGATGTCAGCTGTAAATATCTACTACTACAAGATGACGACGAGACGTCTCCACAGTACAACCACATGACCCCATCTATGGCAGTGATGTGCCAGAGGAATTTAAGCTTTGGACCACCGGACAAAAGGTCCTCCACTCACTGTTTCCATGGGTGGGCACCGGAAAGAACATGCTAAGAATTGAAACTTTGGATTACCGCTTTGGACTGTTCCTGAATGCCTCATGCAAAATCAACAATCAACAAAATGAAGAGATTGATGCCCTGCGCATAACTGTGATGCAACACCGAGTCGCACTGGACATGATTCTGGCTGAGAAAGGAGGACTCTGTATACTCTTTAACAACACATGCTGTACGTACATTCCAGATAATGTTCACTCTTCCAACATGACCGACGCCTTACGCACGCTGAAACATCTCAGGGACGCTCAGCAACAGGACTATGTCACGAACACTGAAGATTGGCTTACCTGGCTGTTGAGTGGTTCGTGGAAATCTCTTTTAACAAAAGGACTGGTTTTTGTAGGAGTTCTTCTACTCCTACTCTGTTGTTTTACTTCTTGTATCTTGCCATGTGTACAATCAATGATTAATAAAGTTGTTGCAGTCCATGTGCAGGCATACCTGACACTGCCCATGGACGAAGATGATGATAATCCACCTGACACTGAAATGCTGTGATACACCAATGTATGACGTGCTGATTAAAAATGCGCTGCAAGAAATTATGCACAGATAATAAACCAATGGTGTTTTAACTAGTGTGAAAGTTAAACAACAGGAGGGAAATGTGAAAAGATTTTGTTTATTATTCAAATATGTTTTGCTTGTGATTGTGTAAACTCTGAATGACGATTCACCCTGATAAACATGAAACCTTGCCTATGCTTATCATATGCCTGTGAAGACAAGTTCCTGTGTAAAGAAGAACGGAAAATGCCACTTAAGCAGACGTTTAGTATAGTACGGACAGAATGTTTAGTAAGATATGCATTTGTCAGTTAAGCAATCTATATTCTGAGAATAAGCGGAGACTGCCTCTGCTCTGTTGTGATAACCGCATGCCTATATAACCTGCAATAAAGAAGTGTACTGTGTGACTGTCTCTTGAGACGCTCACCCCATGTACATGTGATTGATTATATTGTCTCACTGTGTCTCTGTTTTACTTTGGCAGCCTTCTATTTGGGAGATTTTCCCTTAACAGAGTCTGTATACAAAATGTATAGAAACAGAAGCCTATAAGTAAACATTTAAGGAGGATTTTCTACTGCCTTGTTTAGATGCAACATAAAAATGATCAAACAGAACAACACTAAATGTTAACTTGTGTTTAGTTTTATGTTTAGCACTTTGCTCTGACTGCCTGCAGCATTCGTGTGACCTATACATAAATACTGCGCCTGAACGCCTCTCGCAGTCTGCCTTTTGCTAAAGAAGCTAATCATCAGAAGATAAAATGTGTGGTTGCACCATAATAAGTCACATTTTCATGCAGGCCAAAAAATTTGGTGTCTTCAGCAAATTGCTATCTTGTTACCATCTTATATTTTCTCTGCTAGTAGTTAATAAATAAAGTTGTTTGGCTGTCATGTGTAGGAGGAGGTTTGTTCTAGAACCAACAGTTTTAGCAAAATTAACATTATAATGTTGAAATAGTTTAGTTGTTGTTCATCTTAATTTGACTGTTACTGCGGTTATTAAATGCTATCGTGCAACATAATTAAATGTGCCGTGAATGTGTAACAAGCTCTTGCACACCAGTCTAAGTAAAGTGCTGTGTGAACATTTTCTCTTTTCAGGTTTACAGCTGAATGATCATATTTGAAAATCAAATGAAAGTTTTATTGGATTCCAGTTTTACAGCACTCCCACCCTGCATGTCTACATTAATTGTTTTTATTGTTTCCCAGGAGACAGGCTTTCTTGTATTTCTTTTAAAGATCTTTCAAAATCTTTTGTTGAATATTGACACTTGGAATTTTTTCAGTCCAGTCCTTGTATCAGACCATTTTCAGCAGATTCTTTTTTGTGTGTTTTGTCCACCAGTAATGAAACTCAAAGAAAACAAAATGTGTTACATTTCTTCTCAATTTTGCACTTTAACTAACAAATGCTATGACATAATATTTTGCATCAGCTAGGGGATTTCCAAACTTGTTGCATTTCAGGATGGCGTGCAGTGTGTTATAAAAGAAACTGACTGAATATAAATGGGCCTAACACTTATTTGAAGCAGGTCCACAGTATCTGAAAATCATATCTTTGAGAAACAGGAAAACAAAATAGCAAAGACATGGAACTCTGACACTCAGCAGAACATCACTCTCTTTATGGTTATCATCCATACACATGATATTGATCAGTCATGACTGCACTTACATAACTTAAACTTAATGGAGTAAATGTAAAATACCTGATATGAGATGTATTTGACTCTAATAATCTGAACAGTCTTAAACTCATCACATGTATGTCTCACACACTGTGGTTAGATCACATGTGTGTTATAGATAAGTGCAACACAGTCACGCCTGATCATTGCAAGTACACAGAGTGGAAACTGCTGCTTCTCCAGAGGCCTACTGTTGTTTCTTTCTAACCTGACAGCTGCACATTAGAGCTCTGCAACTTTAAACTGAATATGTTTAAACCTTAAAGGTCACTCTATGTATTACAGCTCTGATGCTCAGCTACAGACTGAAAAAGAGACGAGGAAATCACTTTAGCTTGTCGCCAGATCATAGTGGAAACAGTTTTATTGGTTGAATAGAAGTTCTTGGTAACAAATAGCCTGCAAGTGCTGCTCCTGCATTTCCAGCATTGCAACATTTCAAACACCCACACCTGTCTGCTTCCATCTTCCCACAGATATCCGGTTGTTCAGTCTGACGTCACTAGCCGTGTCTGGGCCTAAACTCCGCTGCAGGTCCATATATCAAACGATCACTGTGGCATTACTGAGAGTTGAAAAACTGTCTAAAGTCTTTCATCTTTAATAAAATGATCAGCGTTCTTCTCTACCAGGTGTAACAATTGAGTTTAACATCCAGGCATCCATGAAAACGGAATTTATGACATTTAACGGCGTTAGAAGTTAGCAGGAAGTTAGCTCGCTAGCTTCTATCTAAATACAATATAGCATGTCCTGACTGCAGGGGTTTAGAAACAAATTCAAACGTACAGCTCTGCTATCACTTCCAACATAAATGAAGACAGAAAACTAAACCGCAGTGACGTTTGTAGGGTTACTGAAGTTTGGCTAGCTGGTATATAATGATGTGCTACGTGACCGCTAGCGACACAGCTATGTTAGCATAATATAAACAAGCTAACTTTTTTTCCACTCGATAAAAGTTAACGTGAGTGTTCTCGGTGGTCAGGAACAAATGTAATCGCATGGCAGGATGCTATAAAAGGACTAAACTTCAGCCAGGAGAACAACTGAGATAATCCGTCCACAATACGAGGTTAGTTATTCATATACTGCTGCATGGGCTGGGCTGTAGTTACATCCTAAGGTTTTAAAAACTGAGCTTAAATAAATGATTAGCGGTAATAAAAGCCGAGGGAGGTCTACGGTGATCACTGACTGTTTTTAGGAGCTTTTTGAGATTAAATAGAAGAAAATACAAAGCATTAAACATGTTAACAACACAAAAGCCATATTAAACGCAGACTACTTTAAATGGTAAATGGCCTGTATTTATATAGCGCTTTACTAGTCCCTAAGGACCCCAAAGCGCTTTACATATCCAGACATCCACCCATTCACACACACATTCACACACTGGTGATGACAAGCTACATAGTAGCCACAGCCACCCTGGGGCGCACTGACAGAGGCGAGGCTGCCGAACACTGGCGCCACCGGGCCCTCTGACCACCACCAGTAGGCAACGGGTGAAGTGTCTTGCCCAAGGACACAACGACCGAAACTGTCCAAGCTGGGGCTCGAACCGGCAACCTTCCGATTACAAGGCGAACTCCCAACTCTTGAGCCACAATCGCCCGGAAGTAGGATTCGTCGCGTCATCACTGAACAACCGGATACTTTCTGTTTTGTGGGAACCATCTATACATTTTTACAATCTATCCCAGATGTAAACTGGTCAATCAGGTAAAGAAATACAATATCTCTGGGTATCACTTTTTAGCCTGCTGCCCTCGCTGACAGACATGGATATTTATTTTCCTCTTCAGACATTACAAACAGGTTAAAATTCAATAAATCCTTAAAATACACTTTTTACTCGGCACCATTTGGCCAACTGTGCCATTTATTTTAAATATTTAATATTAAATAATTCCAGAGTGCAACAGTGCAAAATGATGGTGATTTCTAAATAAATACATTCATTAATATTAGTCTTTATTCCTAAAAAAACCCCAAAGAAACAAACAGGGACATTTGATGATGGATAATTTCTGCTTTTTTGCAGACCGTCAGTTAATAAAATATTTATATCCCCACTGGGGACATAAAATTTACAGGGTGAGATTTGTAGCCTCCTCTACAAATCTCACCCTGAATGCAATGCAAAAAATATTTATGTAAGTTAATAACATGTTATGAAATCAATCATCAACCAATCATTCAATGGGTCAGGAAAAACAGTTCTAGCGTTTCAGATTTGGAGGCAGATGCATAATGTTAGATGTACGATGTTTTGTACAGATATACGTTTCATTATCACATCATCATCTTATTTAGTGTATGATGCATGCATCTACAAAAACTTGAAGGAAGTGATAAAAGGAAACAACTCATTGAGTAACTTCAGTTTTCTGATGATCTGACAGACAGACGGAGTGAAGAGACACACTGTTCTTCTGAAGTTTAACAACTTTTCTGCATCAGGATCAAAGTCAGAATGAAAATCCTCCATTTTCTATTTTTCTGCTTCTTTTCAGGTGAGGATGATGATCTAATTTTCTCCTTAACCTCCTAGGACCTGCCGTCCACATATGTGGACATCACATTTTGGGTTTTCTAGACCAAAATATTAAATTTTGCTCTACAAGGGCGTGATATCCACTTACGAGGACATTATACTGCCACTGTTCTATACAAATTTAAAATGAATGTCCTCTTATGTGGATTTTATTTCCTAAATATCTCTCTCTCTCTCTCTCTCTATGTATATATATATGTATATATATATATATATATATCAGGTAATTCTTTGTTTTTACATTCTTCAGGTCCCAATAAGCCCAAATACCAAAGAGTTTGGGTCTTGGGAGGTTAATGCTTTATAAAATACATACATTTATATAAAATATATTATGTTATGATTATCAATCTTATTTTTTACATTTTATTTCGTTTTTTTCATCTGACAGATCCAGCTCGGCTCGTCAAGGCAAAACATAATATCTGGTCTGCTGCTGAAAGAGCAAATGGTACACTTAGCTGCAACTTATTTTTGTCTGGAAGCACAAAGTTTTTCTGCAAGGAAAAATGTGTGCGAGCAGAAGATACCCTCATTAAAACAGATGGAAGCACAGCTCAGAGTGGGAGATTCAGCATTAAATATGAAGATGGAGCTTCAGGAAGTGGAACTTTGCTTTTGTTCTTCACACACCTGATCAAGTCTGACTCAGGAATGTACAGGTGTGCTTTGGGAAGCTCTTCTGTTCCAGATTCTTACTATGACTTTGAGGTCAGAGTTTCAAATGGTGAGTTTGTAGTAAAGTTGACTGAAATTAAAAATGTGGAGACCCCCCCCCCTTAGGTCTCATTTAGTAATATGGACCACTTTTAGATCAAGCTGTTTAAGTAATTCATACAAGCAACTTTAACCTGCTATGACATGTAGGTGTTCATGTTATACGACATGTAGTAACTGTACTAAGATAACTTGAACTGAATTTTTAGCACCTCAGTGTAAAGCCTAGAACAGGGAGTGCCCAAGTCCAGTCTCCGAGAGCGTCCTGCACCTTTTAGATGCATCCCTGTTCTGACCAGTGATGGGAATAACGGCGTTACAAGTAACGACGTTACTGTTTCAGTAACGAGTAATCTAACTAATTGCTATTCCTATCATTACAACGCCGTTACCGTTACTAACAACAAAATGTGGCGCGGTCGCGTTACTATTTTTCAACAAACAGAAGGTTGAAGCTGTGCTCAGGTTACCGCAGTTTATATCAGTTGCACGGAAGTAGCTGTAAGTAGTCTTGGCGCTACAGCTTTCCGCGGATGGCAATCACTTTCTTGCAGATGATCACTTTTTGGCACAACACCTGGAGCTAAGGGGGCAAAACAATCGCATGAGTGCTGCTGTTTGGCTGAGGAAGAATAAAGTAGTCGTGGTAAGCCAATCACATGACCACTTCAAGAGGACAAAGTAACAAGGTGATATATACCAGTTTTTAAATTGTGTTGATAGGCCACGTAAAACCAGAGTCGTGATAAACAATATATACGTGTGTTTTTTCCTGAATAGTTTCGTCACGTTTACTGTCTAAGGACAGAGCTAACAAGCACTCTCTGCTTATGACCAAAAAGTAAAAAAAACAAAACAAACAACAACCCGTTCGTGCTGGTGGAAAAATGCACCCTGTTGCCATATCAAAAAATGATATGGCAAAATGACATTTGGTTGTTTAGGGAAGAAGGGGAAGTTTTAGGAGTGACGGCGAGAGAGAGAGAGAGAGAGAGAGAGATTGTTTGGAATGTGTAGTTAATGTGTTGTCTCTGTGTTGTCTTGTGTAGTTAGTGTGTAGTGTTGTGGATAGTTTTGTGTTGAGTGTCAGAACAATGAGGCGACTGCTGTCTCCAGGTAGAAACAGCAGTGATACACCTGCTGCTGTCAGACCTGCAGGTATCAGGCTGTGATGTTCTCCTTTATAGTGGACAGAAATTATTTTTTTGGGAGTGACACAAATAATTTGTGTGGTATCTTATTGAAAGCACAACACCTGAGTGTTATGTAATTAGTTTGAAATGGTTATAAAAAAAAAGAGTAAAATGTAAATGGCTGCAAATAACTTGTTGTTTGCGAAACTTGTGCATATGAATTTAAAATTGGCAATTTATATTTGCATTTAGAATCTGGTAACTCAGTTACTTTTTTGAAGAAGTAACTAGTAACTATAATTAATTACTTTTTCAAAGTAGCTTGCCCAACACTGGTTCTGACACACCTGAATCAAATGTCAGGTGTGTCATCAATATGCAATAATTTTTTGACTCTAATTTCAACTCTCCTAAAACCAACTCAATTTTACATCAACTCCAAGTATCACAGTGTAAAGCAACATCCTGCTTTGGTTCAGATTTAATTTTCTTTATAACTAATTTTAAGCATCAATATTATGAGTTAACTCAGATGAACTCTAATAATTCAATATTAAATAATTTATAAATTTAATATGAAATGATAACTGTGTTAATCTGATCCAGGAAATGTGATCATAATATAACAGCTTACACGTTCAGTTCAGACTGATTAATATTTTTCTATTTCACAGATCTGGATAAAAATGCTGGTTTTTATCGCACCGAAACTGAAGGAGAAAAGATCACAATGGCATGTTCCAACAACACATATGGACACAGGAAGTTCTTATGTAAGAATCAGTGTAAGAATGAAGGGGAGATCCTCATTGACACAACTAATAACAAATCTGTGAGTGGCAGATATGAAATTGAATACAGACCAGGATCCATGTATGGACTGTATATGAACATCAGAAAGCTGACCAAGTCAGACACAGGATGGTACTTGTGTGGGTATGGAAACCCTCTGTCTCCTGATTCATACGCCAGAGAATATGTTCTTGTCATTGATGGTAAGTATCTTTTCAAAATAGCAAAAACATTTTTCATATTTCATGTGCCTTAAAATACTACTTAAAATAGTACTAATATATAATAGTACTACACTGCCTGAGAGATCATTATACCTTTCTAACATCAAACAGGTTTTGACAAACAAAAAACATGCCCATGTTTTTGTTGTTGTAGATTTCCCAGTTTAATATGTAACAGTACTAACGTATCTATCAGCTGATTTAAAAAGACTGCGATTGAACCCGACTTCACAGTTTATCAGAAAGATTTTTATTATGAACTAAATGCTATATTTTGTCTTTGGTAAATTGTTGTATTTGACAGTATGGTAGTATTTTTATCATTATACTGTATTTGCATGTATCTCTATAAAAAAATTTTCTCTGTGTGTTTATTGTTCACAGATACAAACCCAGTTATTTCCACACCACAAGGAACAACACAGAGTGAAAGTGTCACTCCAGGAGTCTCTACACATGGTCCTGACTCCTCCTGGCTTCTGGTTGTGCGTGTGTCCTTGGATGGTGTTTTGCTGATGGCTGTTTTCCTCATGCTCTTCTACATTAGTAAGACAAGGAGGAACTTTGGACTGAACACCAGAGAAAATGACACAAACATGGAGGTGAGTTTGTGTCACTTGTTTTCTGTCTGTTGTTGCAGGTTTCAGTGAGTGTTGTTGATTCATGCTGTCAGTGTGACTTTCTCAGTGAAATGTAGTGAAAAGAGGTGATTATCAAAGTTTCTTTAATCATACCGTCTTCACTACCAGAGGGAAGTGAAGACAAGTTGAACAATTTTTATAACAGACAGAAAGCTTTTCTATAATTATGTACTTACATAATTATAGAAAAGCTTTCTCTAGAAAAAACCTTGTGCTTCTTATTTTTAAAGTTCAGTTTGCATAAAACTGCGATTTTCCATGAGCTTATTAAAAATCTGTTTTGCATCTCAGTTTTTGGGTTTTTTGTTTTTGTTTTTTGCCTGTCCCTTTCGGCACTGAAGCAATCGGAATTGTTGTCTGAAGGCCAAGAAAAATGTCCAACGGATTTATTTTTCCAAATGGATCTTCATGGCTTTGCCACATTGTTCAATTTGAAATGTATTTATTTGTTTATTCATTTTATTTATTGCATCTCAGGTTTTATTTTAATTTTTTTTTTTTCCATTTTCAGTTATCTGTCGGGTATGAGAACTGGGATCCAGCCTCCAAACATGATGAGTCCAAAAGCAGCAGGACCAAACCTACTCTGTATTATTAAAGACCAAAATGTAAAAAGTAAAAATTAAATTTGACCATCTACTCCCCGGGGTTATCTGCTCTTCGAGGTTTGTTCCATTTTGATATTTTTGGACCTATATCTGATATTTCATGATCACCTCCCATATAATTTGCATCACTAGGCTTCATTTTGTTCCTGTTATTCAAATGCATACACATATTGACACAGTTAATTACAGACATGGAAAGTAACAAAGTTTTTCATTTTTTTTAAAATGTTTTCATAAAGAACAGCTGATGTACTAGGTTGACTCCTTTTCCACCATCATTTCATTTTCATATTTTTTAACATATTTCTGTAATTTCATAATCAGCTCTCATATAATTTACTTCACTGTGTTCCTTGCTGTATAATAGCTGTATTTAAATGTAGCATGTAAAACTGATTCAATGTTATGATAAAGAAGAACATAGTCTCTGTTTTGCAGTAAGGTTTTTGCTTTCTTTGAAGTTATTCTTCCCCAAAATTAACTGTAACTGAAACAGGTTTTACACATTTGGTTTTATTTCATACATTTTTGTTTTTATTTTCATGTATGTGCTTACTTATGCAATGTATTTGAAACTACTAGCTTCTGTTAGAAGGTGCAGAAAAATTAAACATATTTTGAAAATGCAAAATAATGTGATGGTTCCTTAAATGAATTAGACACATACAGAGTGCTCTACAATGATAAGTCTGTGCTATTCAGGAAAACAAGAAACGATAAAACAAACAGGGGAAATACAATCGATAGTTGGAGCAGGAGTCTGATTAAGGGATGTCCAAATGGTCAACAGCATTTACTAAACAGTTTTTTCGACCTGTGGTAGCTGATCCTGATGAGGATAACTGGAAGAGGATGAAGAGATGAATTGAAATTCTGAGCCATGACAGCAGCCTTGATCCACAGGGGATGAAGTCAGATGTAGAGATCACTGTTAAATGGGAACTGATAATAACTGATTATCCAGGCTGGTGTCAGGGCCTTTACATAAGCAGCTCCTCTGTTGATCCTTTTGTTTTTGTGTTTATTTTTTTTAAATAAACAATTGTTATGTTCAGGTGTTCAATCGATCTGTAGTAATTAAGGTAGCTGGTAATAAACTGTTCACACACCACATTTAGACCAGATTAAAAAAAGTCTGTGATTAATTTGTGATTAATTGCAAGTTAATTATAGACAAACGTGCTCTTAATTGCAATCAAATATTTCATTCAATTTACATTTCGAGTTTTTACACAGCCTGCTGTTTACTGCTGCTGACATGGACCAACAACCTGGTCTCAAAGCTGTTCTGGATATAGTCACCACCAGTCACCATCACATGATCTAATCCTGGTTTTCCTGCAACACTCACAGTTTATACTTTATACTCAGTCTACAATGAAAGAAATAATGTCTGGTTTACCTTTTTCCTTATCATTTAAACCATGGCACCACCTTGTGACAAAAATAGAACATTTCTTCACCCCTGAAGAATAGAATAGAATAGAATAGAATAGAATAGAATAGAATAGAATAGAATAGAATAGCCTTTATTGTCATTGTAAAGGGTACAACGAAATTGGAGTGCCACTCCCTTGTTGAAAAAATACAATAATAAATATAAATGTAAAATATAAAAGGTACAATAAAACAAACACTAGTAAGTACGATATATACAGGATAGCAGCATTAATATAATGACAGTATGGATAGCAGCATAATAAATGACGGTGACAGTATCATGTAGCTAAGCAGTTTCATTTGTTTTTGTGCTTATTTACTACGGTGATAGCTCTGGGAAAGAAGCTATCCCTGAATCTGTTTGTCCTGGTTTTATGTGACCTGTACCGTCGGCCTGATGGTAATAGTTCAAACACTTGATTGCTGGGGTGAGAATGATCCTTGATGATATTGCCAGCTCTGCTGAGGTACCGAGCGTTTGCAATGACCTCCAGGCTGGGCAGAGAGCAGCCAGTGATCTTCTGGGCTGTGTTGATGACCCTCTGCAGTGCTTTCCTGTCTGCAGCTGAGCACCCTGCATACCATGTTGTTATGCCGTACGTTAGGATGCTCTCTATGGCGGCTCTGTAGAACATTTTAAAGCATGAAATATGTTCAGAGCTGTCATGGTCCTGGGTCATGCGACCCAGTGTTTTGAGTTTTAGTTTATTTTGATGTTTATTGTTTGTTTAGGTTCATTAAGTATTCTAGCTCATTTGTTAATATATCACCCTTGTGTTAAGTCTCTCTTGCCCTTCATGTGTGTTATGTCTGTGTGTCGTATGTTGTTAAGTTCTTGTAGTTATTTCCAGTGTTGGGACTAACGCGTTATTAAGTAACGCGTTACAGTAACTACGTTATTATTGTGGTAACGAGCACGGTAACTAGTTATTATGCCAAAATCAGGAACGCGTTACTCGTTACTGGGATTTAGATAGGCTCGTTACTCGTTACTTCGTGTGGTGGATATCGCGGAGCTTCCACAGATTCAATAACATTAGCAAGTGGTGGAGGCCAACAGGTGGATGAAGGAAAAGGGAGGCAAGAGGAGAGACCCGAAGCGGCCGCCGGTCCGCGTGTCAGGTGAACTGAACTTCAGGTAAGAAGTTATGACCTGCAGTCTATCGGAGTCAGATATAAAACAAGTTTAGGTGGAGTTTATTTTCGGTATGCTGACATTTTTGTACTGCGTGCTAGCTAGCATGACGGAGTTTCTATACAGCTGGGTGGGTGCTATGTTACTGATGTTGAACTTTATTTTGTTCATACGGTTAATTATTAGAGTTGCCAACCGTCCCGTAAAAAACAGAATCGTCTCGTATTCAGAGAAAATATTACGCGTTTCGTACTGAGGTGAAAAGGAACACAGTTTGTCCCGGACTTCAGCTACAATGAAAAAGACACAAAGCTGGAGCTGCACAGCTGCCTCTTCTTCTCTCATTCTCTCCTGTTTCTACTTCAATCACGAAACTGATCAATGATCAGCTGATCGGCTTTTCTCTCTTGTTTATTTATCGCCCACTTTGCGCCAGAAAGAGGAAACCAGCGGATGTCGCGTTAAACAACAGCAACACGTTTAAGCTTGATCAGCTGTTGTTAGAATTTATTTAATATTAATTTCTAGTATCAGCTGATGTTTGCTGGAGCCACAGCTGTAAAGCTGCTGGTCATGATATCGGTTTGGTTATCTGGTGAGAGGGAAACATGAAGATGAAACCAGGAGATGTCCTTACTGAATCATCAGAGCTGAACAGGTGATGGAGAAACAGGTTTACCTTTTAGGTGACATGAATGAGTTGAAGGGAAGTTATGAACTGTTTCTGAGAGACAAATAACACCAGGATCCTTTTCTAAGTAGCTGACAGCTGGTAACTGTGCAGGGGCGGGTCTAGCAAAGTGTTGCCAGGGGGCCAGGTAGGGCATTAACAGGGAAAGGGGGGGACAAGGAAATACTTTTCTTTATTATTCTCATTTAAAATGTCTCGCTTTAAAAAAAAATAATTATCTGAGTCTTACAACAAACGATTGATAGATTGATACATATATACCATCAGAACAGTGTACATCACTGTCACAACAGTGTTTATTTTCATTCAAAGGCTTTATGATTTTTCCTATAATGGTGGGCCGGTCTCTAGTCAAAATGCCCGGGACGATTTTTTTGTCCCAGTCCAGCTCTGTATGCAGCTCATCTGCAGTCTGGTGTTACCTACATCTTCCTATTCAGAAGGCAGAATTTCCAAGTTCTGAGTACAATCAAAAGCACCACGACTGCAGTTTTTGTGTTGGATGTAAAAAGCAGGCTAGAATCATGGCGGCGGTCAACGACGGTCCAGGCGTGGGATTTCTCTCGTGGAAATGTGCACATTATTATTTCCTTTCTATTGGTAGGTGGCACAGTGCACTTGTGGCAAGTAAGCAAGCTAGAAGACTGGCAGTCTTGCTGGGTATCCAGTTACGGAAGCAACACATTAACAAGAGAATTCTGAGTAAAACCAAAGTTACTTTCCCTAGTAACTAGTTACTTTGAAAGTAACGAGTAACTTGAAGTAACTGAGTTACTTTTTTAGAGAAGTAACTAGTAATGTAACTAAGTTACTAATTTAAAGTAACTTACCCAACACTGGTTATTTCTGCCATCTTCCCCTGTACTCAGTCTCCCTGGTTCTGCGTCTACGTGTCATGTTTCATGTCTATGCAGTTATGTTAAGTTCATGCCATGTTTCATTTCCATGTCTATGTCTGCGTGTTTCCTGTTTTATTTTGGAAGAGTCTGGTGTTCTTTGTTCATTGTAGTTAGTGTTACTCTCCCCTGTATTGTCATTATGTTCCATTCTAGTCAGCTGTGTTCTCATGTGTCTCCACTTCCCCTGATCGCCTCATGTGTGTATTTAGTCCTCAGTCTTGCTGTGTTCAGTGTCGCGTCGTCTGTGTTCTCACCTCCATGTTTTCACGGTCAGTCTATGCAGTGATCATCATAGTCGCTGAGTCGTCTTAGTTTGTCACAGTATTAGTTTTCCCAGTTTAGTTATAGTCTAGTTTAGTCACTCTATCCCTGCTTTGTTTGTACACTTTGTCTTCAGCCATAATAAAGGCTCGCTTTCTGTTAAGTTCACTCCCGTCTACTCACTTGTGTACGCATCTGGGTCCATCACACACACCACCGCACGGCCTGTCTCCGCAGACCGTGACACAGAGCAAATTAAAGTTTGGGGTTTTGATCTGGTTCCTTCCACTGCAACAATGCAATCACAACTTTATTGCTGCTGTGGTTCTTGATCATTTTCACCCAGTGTTTTTGAGTTCTTGTGTTTTGGTGTGATTTATGTATCATGACTCATGTTTTAGGTTGATTAGCAGTTTTTACGTTAGTCTATCTTCAGTTTCTTATATTTCTTTTTGGTTCATTATCCTTTAGATTCCCCTTGTGTCTCTGTCCTGTGTCCCTTTCTGTGTGTCTGTTTTTATCTGTGTTGTTGTGTCTTCTTTCCCTTTTCTGTCCCCATATTCTCCTCATGTTTCATTGTATGCCTCCCATGCCTGTCGTGCTTATCCCATGGTTCCCCAGCCTGTCACATCTCTCCTCGCGCCCTCTTGTGCTCTCTCAGTTCCTCAGCCTAAACGATCTCCTACCTTTTGCCCCCGTAATTTGGGGCGTTGGAGCTTAAGAGGTTATAATAATTTTATCATTCAAGTGTTATTAATGTGGGAGAAAGTACTCAGGGCCTTCAAGTTACACACTATGAAAGGCAGCAACAAGTTTAATATTCAGAAACCTAAAGTATGTATCAGCAGCAGAATGGAGCTAAAAATAAATGTTTGTTTCAGTTCTATGAAGCTTTGAGTATTTTGGATTAGTAGCACTGCTGTGTTTGTTGCATCATATTGCTGTAATTGTTTATATGCTTTATATATTCTGAGGTAAGTTGATCTATAGTGTTACATCATATTCTATAAGGATGTTATGTGTTTGTAGACTTTCTGTCCAGTTTAACCCATTTAGCAGAAGTCAGCCTGTTTCTCAGGCCGAACACAGGACACACATGTACACTGATACTGACAAGCCCCCCCCCCTCCTCCTAATCATGATTAGTCCCTAAAAGTGGGACTTTTTTTTTTTTTTTTGCTACAACACCGGAACGACTGCAGCTTTCCGTAAGCAAACACACAAACTGTTTGTATGCAGTTAAAACACTTCAGTATAAATCTGAAGTGATAGAAATACGATCTGAGGTGTTCGACAGTTACATAAAAACCCCTACATAATGCATCAGTAACAGAGAAAAGGAGCAGCATGTTGTGATGTTTAGCACTGTTGCCACTATTGTCATCTAGTGACATCTTTGAGTACTGCAGAGTAGAGTACAAACTGACTATTTAAATCAGAATAAAAACAAAATGCTGAGTTATCCACTTTTAATGAATCGGTCGTTCCCATTTTTAAACTAAATTTAAAACCAACATTTATTTTTTCTTTGTACATTTGTAATAGTTAAAGCTCTCTAAGTGCAGCCTGTAGGCTCACGGTGGCTCTTGACTGTAACCAGAGACATTTCATTGGTCAACAGTTAATTATTAAAAAGTATTAAAATACACTAAAAGTTACTTAGTTTGTGTGAGTTTTTTTTCTTCCTGTGACACCTTTAATCCCACACTGGCTCCTTCAACAACATCCTTTCTCCGCATGACACATTTAATTAGTGAAGCTGTCTCCTCTTTCACACAAGGAGACATTTGTTTGACTTGTTCTGCTTGTTGACCCGAACAGTTATTCTGACAAAGAGAAGCACCAGTGTTTGCAGTGGATTTTGACACAGTGAAATAAAAGGGTAAGTGTGCTGTTGCAAAAGACAGGCTTCAAAACATTCACTGCCATATTCAAACATATACAAAGGTCTTGAAGCGCATTAAGTAGAATCCATGCCTTTCATTTTTCAAAGAAATGTGTGATTTACAAACTTGGTGCATTTTTCAAAATGAACTGTCAGCCAACACCTATCACAAGCTATCACACGTTTTATTTATTTTTAACTACATGTTATAATAAAGAACACAAGCAGAACAGCACCAGATTAACGAGCTTCATATCCCTGAAAATTCTTACAATTGTCCCTGTGTGGGCATCATCCCTGTGTCATTCCCCAACTTGGATTAGATGACTCACACATGTGTCCCTGATGATGACCTCTCAGACCAGCACGTTCTCACTCCTGAGGCATAATATTTTTCAACACTTTGAAAATCAGTGCCCAAAGTGGGGAAACGTAGCACCTAAACCTTTGAGTGCCAGTAAGTCACATTTGGAGAATTTAACTAGCACACAGATGACACCAACACTTTTGCCTGTTATGAACTGCCGCGGAGCTGTTTAATTAAATCCACAGTCCTGCCTTTGCTACAAAGTCTACTTGACTCTGCTGTATGCTGTGTAAATGTGACTTTTGGACCAGGTGAAATCTGTGAAGCAGAAATAATATTTTATTTTAACCCTGGTTGTGGCCAATCACATTATATGCTCCTACTACAAACAATAGCGGCTATTTTATTTTATTTTATTGTATTTATTTATTTATTCATATTTATTTTGGCTGATTGAGGCTGTTCGTGCTACTGGTGTGTTTGTGCAGTAGGGTTAACCACTGATGATGTATTAGATTTCCCCTTTCAAGTCTATTAATAAGTTGTGTTTTTACTACGAATCTGAAGGCCTAAAGTGGAGGTGACTGGGTGCCCTGGTGGTGGGATATTCCGTGGTTCGTTATTATTTTATGCATTCGCCCACTGGTAATCCACGGCTGTGAATCAGTTAACAGTACACGTGCAAATACACGATTATCTCTATTGATGTCTGTTTTACATTTCTGTTAATAAATTGTTTATTTTAAACTCTGTATCTCAAGTGTTACAAACCGTAGAAACTATGCAAATGACCAAGAAGGCACTAACTAGATACTGTCTGTGTGAAATTCCCAGGTTGCCGTTGTCGGGTTTTCCCTGTTACTGTAAAGCTTTAAGCTCCCGATCGTCACAATACCTTTGTATATGCATATTTTGATGGATTCTGGCCGTTTGGTCTGGGTCTGGCCTTGTGAGCTCACAAAACTGACACACTTTGTAAAGTTAAACATAGTCAGTGATCAGACTTAGTACCCCTCCCCCGCGACCCACACACAACTATTATTATTGACAATAATAATAATAATAATAATAATAATAATAATAATAATAATAATAATAATAATATAGCCCACGTATTTGAAAAACGCACAAAGAAAGCAAATGATTCTCCACGTAATTCTGATCTTACTGCAGCAATTTAGAACAACTGCTCCAATACGTTCGCTCATCTGTTTCGGGTATTTAACCGAAAGTGTGCGAACTGGATGAGGAGAACAAGGTGATTTAAATAATGTGTTCTTTGGTCCGTTAATCTGTAGCAGTGCATACAGCTGAGCTGATGTAGGGATGCTGTAAATGTAGCACCTTACACGTATTTAAATAAATAAATACGTATTTGAAAAATTGTCAAACTCTGTTGCAGATTGTTTAGTTAATACAGTTTACATAGATAAAGTTCATGACACTGTACAGATCGTGTTTGATTTTGTGTGTTGAGCACTTTTCACACATTGTCACAAATAAATATTTTTAAGGACACAACGATGAGGCGTTTGCTTTACTCGTAATGCGTGGGCTCGGCTGTTCAGCTGAGCTAACAATAGAGAAACGAGGAAGTGGTGGCATTCTATTCTCGTCAGTCACCCGCGTCGTTTTTTCTTTGGTTTCTTCCGTGTTTGGAGCCATGTGCTTGACGTCAAGTCTGAGCTCTGGATGAGCAGGAATGTGGATCCTACCGCAGATATCCGGACAAAATTTTGAGAGGAAGATTAAAGTTTTTTTTGTTTTTTTTAGTTGAGAATGCGCTGCTTCTGCGTCCGAAACTGGAAAGAAAGACACGGCAGTAAGTGCATTTGTGCAGAAACCTGCTGCATCATACAGTGATGCCTTCATGAAGTCTTCTGATTTTCCTGACATTTGCGTGCTTTAAATGAAATATTATAAAAACAGTGGTCTGAAATTGAAACCCGCCCTCCTGTTCAGATCAGAAACATGTCAGGCATGTTTGTTCACTGTATTTAGTTTTGAGTCGGGCTGCTGCATAAATACACAACATTCAGCAGTCTTAAATCCACATTAGACTTCAAATGCACTACGTTTTGCATTTGCATTTGCAATTTATCATATAACAGCCGATAATCTGAGCTGCAGTACATATTATAATGCTTGATTACTGGAGCCGTGATATATATATTAATTGTCTACGTTAATTAATACATGTTGTAAATAATGATGTAGTTAAATGTTCTCGTTCTGCGGTTTCACTCTTTAGGGCTCAATGAAGAATGCCAGGCTGCACAGCTCTCTTCCTCTCAGCATTAACAGTGACTCTCTACTGTGCTGTAGTCGGTGAGTAGCTGCTAATGTTTCTGTTTCTAATATATATATTAAAAGAATAGTATTTAATACAGTAATTAAACAGAATTTTAAAGGTTTGCTGCTACAGAAGATATGAGATGTGATATCACAACTGTGCATTTTGTATTTTATGTCAACAGAAATATTTTAATACTTAGAAGAATAATTAGAAGAAATCTTATATTCTTTCATTTATTTATTACAGAGGATTTATTCTTGCACCATTCTTCATGTTTAAAATAAATCACAGCTTTAGTAGAGAAAGTACAACTATTCTGGCTTTCAGCTCTTTTTTTTTGTATTTTTTGCCACTGGGTTTTTGTGTAAGCTGCTAGCTACCATCCTGCTTTTCCCTTCTCCATGAGGCATCTTCTGGTGTTTCCATTGTAGCTTCCTGTATGTATGTATGTATATATATATATATATATATATATTTATTAGGGGTGCAACATACACAAAATTCATGGTTTGGTTTGATACTTTGGTGTCACGGTTTGATATTTTTTCGATACAAAAAAATGTTCATGCCTTTTTAATTTGTAATTTATTAAAATTATTAGGGATGCACCGATCCCGATACTGGTATCGGGTATCGGTGCCGATACTGTAAAATGTGTGCGTACTCGTACTCGTAAAAGTTAACCGATACCATGAACCGATACTAATGTAGCCCGGATGGGAATTTGGTAGTAGATACTCATAATTCCCATGGACTTAAACGCCACATAAGGTGTTCACAGTTCACAGAAGAGAACGGCATGGAGAGATGCACGAGGTTAGCTGAACCAAAGTGAGAGACTCGGCTAGTTTTACTGAGGTTAACTAGCACAAAAGACTGTGTGACTAGAAAGCTAACCGTGTGAGAGCTTCGCAACAGAGTGTGGGTGAAGTGACTTTTTGTTTCAACGGTCGCACCACCGTGGAAAACTGTGTTTCCAGCCATGACCGCCGAGGCTAAAGGCTAGCCCGGACTGCTTGGCTGCGCCACGGAGGCAGCTGCTATGGACTGTCGGAGAGCTGGACAGTGACTGGCTAACGCGCTGTAGCAGAGACAGCATCGGGTCCGCAGGGAGTGGATTTAGTGTGGGACTGGTGAACGGCGACCTACCGAGCAACGGAACTGTAAGTCAGACTTTTGTGCTCTTACTGGGGAGAAGAGGATTTTTCTCCATCGTCTGGCGTGAGCAGCAAACAGGCCTGCAACAAGTGTGAATGTGAGTGTGTGTGGGGCCCATGTGTGAATATTGTATGTTTAGTGGATTTATATAACGTGTTTTGGAGTGTATATTAGTGAGTCACTTACCAAAAGGTGATAACATAAGTTGGGTTGTTTAATATAATTTGAAAGGGAATTATTTCATTTATACAGTGTATTTCATTTGGTTAAGGAATTGGAATATCATTTGAGTTTAAAAAAGGGATGTGTTGTACAGTATCTGTCTCTGCCCTTACGTTCAGTAAACGTTTCGTTTGTGTTAAAGAGTTGTCTGGGGTCGTTTCTTTACTACTGGTTAAGTTTAACTTGTGTGTGGCAGAAGTATCGGTTTTTGTACTCGGTATCGGCAAGTACTCAGATCCAAGTATCGGTATCGGATCGGTTTGAAAAAATTGGTATCGTTGCATCCCTAAAAATTATAAATATATATTTTAACTCACAAGTGCAGGATTTAAATGTAATGTTGCTGAAACAACAAAATAATACAAAAATAAATAAATCTATTTGATCGAGAAATCAGTCATCTTTGGAAAAGAGAGTTTATTACAGAGAAATGGCTCTTTCCAAAATAAAATCTATACTATACGCTTCTTCTGGGCTATATTCTCAGCAGCATATTAAACATATCAGGTCCCCATAAGGAGAATCATGTGCTAACGGCTGTCCAAATGATTCGGGTAAAGTTTGTAGCATGGTGCTTGTTGTTTTTGTCTGCTTCCACTTGTCTTTGCACTAGGATGATGTCGGCGTAAATGTGCAGTCATATTCATTGTGTTCCCACTAGTGCTGTCAGCGTTAATCTCTTTAAAATGACATTAACGCCATAACGCGGCAAATCTCCATTAACGAGTTGCCACGGATCGCCCCGTGCCTGGGGCTGGAAACGTTAACAAGCTAACTGCGCTAACGCACTAGTTCCCACCAATGTAATTGAGCATTGCGGCACAAAGGGACATTTGTGCATCTATATCACTCTCTCTCTGGAGAAAAGCCACAACTTCTTGCTTCAGATAAATGAGATTGTCTTTTCTTAGTGTTCATTTTTACAAGGCTAGTGGGAGGCTCAGTCTAACACAAATTCAATTCCAAAAGAAGAAGAATTGGAAATGCAAAAAGCTTAACATAATATTTCTTTCTCTTTCTCTTTCTCATTTATCATTTATCTGAAGCAAGAAGTTGTGGCTTTTCTCCATTTAGGCTTAATTTCTATGCTATTCTTAACCTATAGCATTGTGTTCAATTAGTAGGTGGGTGGGGTTCAGAGATCCCCCCCCCAAAAAAAAAAACCAACTTAAAAAATCAAAACAAAACAAAATAACTTTCTCAGTTTGGTTTATTTTGTCCATTATTTGTTTCTATACTCATTCATTGAGTTCTTTCTGCATTTTTAATAATTCCTCACTCACTCTGTGTCTGTTGCAGGTCAGATTAAATTCACTATGATTCCAGAACAGGAGGTCTACCAAGCAGAAGAAAACAGTAACATCACGTTGACCTGGCCGTTCCATTTCGACACCAACAGGCCTATTGACTTCCTACAAATAGAGCTAATAAATGTGGAAAAGAAGACACGGGTTTACTTCTATAACAGTGAGACTGGCACTGAGGTGTATCTAGATGAGAACTACAGAGGACGACTGCAGTGTGATCCACAGCTCGCCAGGAAAGGACGGCTTGAATGTCTCTTAACTGATCTCAGGCTCAACGACACGGGCACATATCACTGGATCGTTGTCCATAACGAAGAAGTTAGTTCCAAAACATATGACCTCAATGTTACAGGTAAGATGACATCACTGTTGGTATCTAGAAATATAACTAAATTGTAAACAAATATTAAGCCTTGGATAATTAAGGGATACCCAATCAGTGTGTGTCTTTTCAGTAAGGGACATTTGTGCATCTATATCACTCTAAAAAATAAATAAATAAATGAAAAAAAAACAACAACAACAAAGAAAACAGAATTTTTTAATTTCAGTTCGGTGACAATCATAAACTGTACATAATCATGTTGATGTCATCCAGTGTTGGCTGAAACACAAAGTAGCATGATATTGGGATTATATTCTTCAGTAATTTATTAAAGCAGCAAGGTTAGTAGTCACATTACAGTTACAATTATGTCATTACAAGTAAGGTTCAACTTTATCAAGGACAGAAACAACTGGAGATTACTGTACTAGCCAAGCTACTGCTGGCTCCACTTTCACTGCTCTGAGATCAGTTTCAATCTGCAATTACTGTGGAAACAGAGGTAGCATTCGCAAGTACACAAGCACTTATCATCAAAACAGATGAGTATGTGTGATGTGAGAAACTTTTAATAACTTGTTTAACACATTACTAATGAAAGCTTTGATGATGGAGAGGGATAACTCCTGCCTTGTGTGGTTAAATGGTTTTATAGTAAAAGTGTAGTTTCACTCGCCCCGCCCACTTAAGATCAGCAGCTGTAAGATCAGTAACTTCCTCATCCATTGTTCTGTTCACTGGTGTGCAGTCATATTGGAACAGGAGGGGGCCATCCCTCAAACTATTCCCACAAAGTTGAGACCATGAAATTGTCCAAAATGTATTGGTACACTGAAGCATTAAGAGTCCCGTTCAGTGGAACTAAGAGGCCGAGCGCAGTCTTGACAAAACAATCCCACACCATAAGCTCCCCTCCACCAAACTTGACTCTTGGGTCAGTGCAGTCAGACAAATACAGTTCTCCGGACAACCCAGACTCATCCATCAGATTGTCAATTCTATGCCATTAACAAGGCAGCTCTGAAGCTTAATGAGGCTCCAGCCTGGTAGCAAGATGTAATGAACAAAGCGGCCAGTTGGTGGTTTTGGGAAATTGTTTTGACACAACAAGGAAATAGAGTAAAGCTAAAATTCACTTGGAGTTGTGTAACTCCAGTGCTTGGTCTGCACCAGCTTCTACAAACCAAATTTTTTTAAGCTACTGAATGCTTCACCTTCATTAATGACTCTTTCTTGTCCTCAGAAGTTTGCATTTAATGATCCTGTCACTCATACTTGTTCAATATCTTTGCAGCAGCTGTTGAAAAACTGAAGACAGAAACACTGAAACCAGAGAGCCGTGAGAGGATCAGTCTCTATTCAGCTCTGGGTTTGTTTGTAGTGGTGATTTTTGCACTTTCCCGGCATTACTTAATGTGTTGTAAATAATTAATATAATTTGTATTAATGTAAAGTAGCAGCCTCATTACAGATCACTCCTGAGGTCACCTCTGACTGTAATGAGGCTGCTGACTGTTTTTAAAATATTGTCACAATTCCTCAGAGCTGTACCACAGAGCAGTGCACACTTACATCATCCTCCACTCTCCCATATTTATGCACTTTTATTCACAAGTTTGTTTGTTTTTTTCAATTAGTTTTCTATTATTTTTACACCCTGACCTGCTGCATCCCATTTTGTTACGTTTAGACTGAAACATGTGGAAAAGAGAAATTTAATCATCACTTCACCAAAAACACTATTTATCCCAAATCTGAAACATGTTAGTTCATCATGGATTGTTATTCATTGGTACACTGTGTGGCTAGCACAAATTCTAACCATTAACTGAAAGTAATAGGGAAAGCAGCTGCTTTGTTATAGTTCTTACAGTTTTAATGCTACTTCAACTTTAAGGTTTACGTTTTTGTACTGAAGGAGTTAAACATATGCTGCTAATTAACTCTGGTGCTAATGGAGTTCCTTCAGTTTACATAGAAGTGTTTTTGTATCAGCTTCTATTTCCAAACCATCTTCTTCTATGGAGCAGTTTAGACTTTATAAAGGTTTGTGTGCAGCTCTGCTTCAAAGCTCAACATGGTCAAAATAGTTTGCTGTTTGTCATTAATGCAAACTAGTGTTATGAAGTTCACCAATCAGTGTTTATCCATCGCTGACCTTAAGAAGAATGCACTTTGCTCACAGCTGATGACAAAGACTTGATTAGAATCAGTAATTTGCTGAATGTTTTTTTCTTCTTTTTTCCCTCCTTCTACCTCATATTATTCAGTTTACATTAGTTTAAAACAGCCGTCCATTACAGATTACCTCTCAGTTCAGCTCTTTCTGTAATGAGGCTGATGTTAATGTTAACTGGGATTTCCTGGCCAGCAGTCAAAGCTCCACCAGACTCTGTGAAATGAAGTTTTTTTTTAAGTTGTTTCTGTGACCAGAGAGGTCCAATGAAGTGAGACTGAGTTAGTAGAATATGTTTTATCAAAGGGAGCTAAGATAAACACAAAATCATTTTCCCTACAGGAAGTACAGCTTCTTCTTTTTGTGGGTTATTACCCAGGATACTGAATCAGTAAAATAATTTGTTCTTAAATGTTTTAAATGTTTTTAGTCTCCTTATTAAATATTAGACATTGTCATATTTGAACACACTGATACTTAAGAGCCAGTTTAAGGTTTCAGAGCTCTAATGTGCAGGTGTTTTTCATGTTACAAATAAAAAGCAGGACTGAATAAATGTATATATTATTCAAGAATTCACAAGATTAACCAATGAGATGCTCTCTCACCTTATATGTTGCCGTTAATAACTTAAAATAAAAATTTTCATCTCTGACTGGGGTTTTAGATTTCGTTAAACAAGCTAACATAAAGAAAGTTGAGCTATGTTGAACCTGGTCCATATTATATCTCTCAGGTCTTAATTCCAGTGTTAGATCTGTTTGTTGTTTCACTGCGAGGCCTTTATTCCATCACCTCTCATTAACTCACTGATGTATGTTTACCAGCAAAACTGGAGGCAAGGTTCAGCAGCAATGCACTACATGGGAAACGAACAATCCACAATTTGTGGAGGTTTACTCAAACATACCTTAGCCTAATTTGCCTTATTATTATTTTTAAATAAAATGCATCAGCGTTACTGACTGACACCTGATCTGTCACCAATTTTGTTGGGGTGTGGAGATGATGTGGGTGCACTGTAAAGTGGGTAGACTCTGAGGGCACTAATGTTTTTTAATGTTTGTGTTAGTGCGGGGATATGCACTTTTTTTTTTCTCTCTTCTCAGAGCCAAGAAAAAAAAAAATATACAAATTGTATTCAAACTATGTGGAAACAGTTTTTATCAAAGTATAAATTCTGTTCACCAAATACTGAGAATTAGTTTCTTTTAACTTAGGTTGGATAAGACTGTCTGCTTATGCATGTAGTCACCATCCAAATGTAAAATCTCAGGAAGGAGGAACTCTGTTATTTACTAATGAAGAGGGGAAAAACTCTTTTGGTGCATATTAACACATATCATTTTCATTTATATGTTACAAAGCACTAAAGTTAAAAATCTGATACTTTTACAAATTAATTATATCAGCTACCTCAAATAGATGTTAGTCAGTAGACCTCATCATGGTGCTGTTTTCATCTGTGAACTGAGAAGCTCCGCACTGAGCACTGACACTAACTTTAATGATGGTTATGTGTTAAATATTACAGACTAACTTGACCATCGTGATACCATTTCAAAAACACTATCAATATCAGAGGTCAAAGTCTGTGTGACAGAAGAGTTATTCTCTGATTTACATTTGTCTTGTAACAGTTTCCTTCTTGTATAATGATACATTGAGATCATTAAACTAATGTAGTTAGCTCTTATGCTTTCATACAATTTTTTTGTTTGTTCTTCATCTTGCATTTTTAAAGTGGATCTATTCTGTTTTCCCTTATGTAATGTTGTAGTGATGGATGTTCATGTTAGACTTGGCCAAAGTTTCAGAAAATGGAGGTCAGTTTATGTATAAGTAATCTCCTTGAGCCAAAAATACAGGCTTCAGACTGACCAACCCACCTACTGTTGAAATGTTCTGTTTATAAGGGGCAGCTACTTAAATTAAGTTGGACTCAAAGGGGAAGAGCTAAAACATCTGGTTTCCAACACAGGATGAGCTAAGGGGCTGCACCATGATCTGGTCTAAGATAAAGATTATTTTGGATTGTAAATCATGGATTAACACCCATTATTTGTAGTATTGTAGAGTCTTTGCCGTACAAGATAAAGCACCATGAGGTGACTCTTGATTTGGTGGAATGCAAATACAATTGGTTGATCTGTTACATCAGATGTGAATGGACATTTCTCAGCTGCACTTCTTCCATTCTGGCTGCAAACTTATTGAAGAAGTTCTATATAATATACATTATACATGTTTCACTTGGGTAATATCATTAGGAGGCATGCATACATTTTCATTGCTATTTTCATTAGATCAGCTGACCCTGAACCTGGGTCCTGGTGTAATAGTCTCAGGCTGCTGAGGGACCTCCCATAATGCACTGACCGTTTTTTCTCATTCACGCTTTTCTTTCTTTTCTTTACTCCCCACTGCTGCATGTCATTAATGTGTCTCTCTATGCTCTCCTTTGTTCTCTTCTTGCCCCCATCCCCAACCAGTCGTGGCAGATGGTCGCCCCTCCCTGAGCTTGGTTCTGTCCAAAGTTTCTTCCTGTTTAAAGGGGAGTTTTCCTTCCCACTGTCACCAAGTGCTTGCTCATAGGGGCTCATCTGATTGTTGAAGTTTTGTCTCCAGTATTTTAGGGTCTTTACCTTACAGTGTGAAATGTCTTGAGTTGACTGAAGTGAACTGAACTGAATGACTGTTCTATGTAGATTAATTCATTCATTATTGCTTTGATAATATATACTTTTATACTTTATTATTATAAAAGTAATAATAATAATAATAATGGATGGGATTTATATAGCGCTTTTCAAGGCACCCAAAGCGCTTTACAATGCCATTATTCATTCATGCTCACATTCATACACTGGTGGAGGCAAGCTACGGTTGTAGCCACAGCTGCCCTGGGGCAGACTGACAGAGGCGAGGCTGCCATATCACGCCATCGGCCCCTCTGGCCAATACCAGTAGGCGGTAGGATAAAGTGTCTTGCCCAAGGACACAAAGGCAAGTGTGCATGTCCCAAACACAACCGATAATTGCACTTGATGACATTAGATTAAAATCTGACCTATTTTCAAAGCGACTGTTTTTCTGTCTACTGGGAGAGACTGACAAGAAGACATTAGTCAGATTCAAACATGAAACTGGCAGAGATGCGGTTTTCAAGGCCGCTTCAGCAGGAGGGACGTTTAGTCTGAGAAATTGGAAAAGTTATTTTTTACCTGACTCACTGTCTCCCACTGTTTTTCAAAACCAATACTGCCAACTAATAGTTTCATTATTAATTTGCTGAGTGGTATTTTTTGTGAATTTTCCTGCTGCACTCACAACCATGACGAACACTGAACACTCGGCATTTGTTCAAGATTGTCTGTTAGTCCCAAATATTTGATTAATCTGGATAACTTTCCTTTAAGGATGAAGACAGCAGGTAAATGATTAAACTTTGCTAGTATTGACAAGAGCTGTAATATCTGGATATCAAATTGTGATGATTCAAATTAGTTTAAAGTTTAGTTAAATTAGTTAGTTCAGTTTGAATTGTTCCTTTGTTCACAGTTTGAAAGGCACTGGAAAATGCTTAGAGCCCAAATACAAATCACCTGACTGCAAACATCAAAAGGAAAACACATTTTTACACAGTCTGCTGCTCTCAGCTGTGTTCATATTGGCCAGTGTATGATGTAACTGCAGTCCACCTGCAGCAGTCACTGAAAGGATCTCTGCTAATTCTTAAGAACCAGCCCAGGAACCCTCGCTTAGATCATCTGCTTAGCCAAGTGGTAATCACGCCTCTCCTAATGTAGAGTTTTTTTCTGTGCCATAAGGTGTTTCTGTTCTTTCTTCAATCTGTTTTCCAAGGGGCCCAAAGAATCTCTCTTCAAACCGGTTTTCAAACCCAGAAAACCTGGCTCATTATCACCAAAATCTGCAAGCATATCAAAGTTCAGTTCGGTTCGGTTCATTTTTATTTCAAATATGTACATTCATCATCATTAAAAATATCATTTCATTCTTTTGTTTAAAAAGGAGTATAGGCAGAAGTACACACTTATTTGGCCCTACCCCCTCAGGTTTTACCTCTCATTCATTTAATTTTCTTTCAGTCTTAAATTAAACAAACACACAAAGCAAACTAAAACAAAACAAAAAATACAAAAAATCAAACAAAGAAACAAACAAACCCCACCACAGTATAGTTTCTCTCATATAAACCAAGACAAAATGTGTAAATACGCAGATTCACAAATGATGAAACAAACAAACTAAAACACCATTACCAACAACATTACTGTTCTGAGTTAACCCCGTTGTCTTCATTCTTATATTTGTTTAAAATTTAAAGTCATTACATTCATGTAAATTAATTGCATGTTGAATAGCCAAATGTTTCTGTTGGAGGTATTTCCCCTCTTTGTTGTGATCTGCGTTGGGTCATTACTCAAAAAAAGAAATGTAATTATGAGATAGTGTGTTTCAGGTCAATTTACAGAGAAATTCAATAGTAATGTAATGAATAGAGTAACAAATTACTTTTTTCTGGGAGTAATTAAGCAATGTACTGCATTACTCATAAGAAAAAGTGTCGCGTATAATACTGTTTCAGTATAAACCTGAAACCACAGTCCCACACAGCGACACAAGTCCTTATCCTGCTGAAGGCACACATATTTCTCTTAGTATTAGTATAAACACAAGGAAAAATGAAAACCAGCACAAAGAGATTTTAAAGTGATCGCCACTCTGATTCTACTTTAGAAACATGGACTGTATTATTGTAGGGTCTTTACCTTACAATATAACACACCTTCAGCCAACTGTTGTTGTGATTTTAGTGCTAAATAAATAAAGAAAATACAATACAATACAAAGCAATTTGTCCACACTGAAAACTGTTTTACAAACATGTACATACAATACAATACAATACAATATAATATAATAGGACGACCACAGAGATGAATCCACTGTCAGAGGCCATAAGAAGATCATTTGATGATCAATAAGCTGTTTTACAACTAATCTTTTAAGAATTTTTGAGATAAAAGGAAGGCTGAAGATTATCTTATAATACGCTATTAATAATAAGCTGGGTCAAGAGATTTTTTTTTTAAAAATTACAGCCACCTTAAAGGCCTGCAGTATGTTTTTTGGTTTCGGAAAAGGTGATCAAGTTCAGTTTAATCTACTCTGAATATCTTCACCCTTAGTTAACCTCATGCATGAGAAAGAAAGCCATGAATGAAACTCTGATACCACAAATCATCGTGTCAATGGTTACAGAAAGGGAGGAGCACCGTTTTAAATGAGTGCTTGGAATATGAATGTGTCAGTGTGGAAACTGATAAAACTGACATCTACCAAAATCTACTCTACATTTGATTTTTAAACATAAAGATTCAGCTTAAACCAAACTGGAATAAAAGGCAAAGAGATTGCAACTTAAAAAGAAACACTGTCAGACCTGCATGTTGCCTGACAGCACATAATAATGCAGTGACAGTCTCATTTGGATTAGCAAGAATGAAACTAGTTCAGGAGAGCACTGCTAGATAAACAAAGAGGTTTGTGACGATGTGGTTGTGGTGAACCCGGAAATCGCTGACTGAAGATTAAAAACAACTCAGGACACAATAAGTCTGTAAAAAAAGAGAGCAGTGACAAAATGGCAACAAGAATGTAGTTTGATAAAGAGACCAACCTTTAAACTGAACTAACATCTCCCTATAATGATATACATGTAAGCTTCTCCTCACCCATGTGCACAGGAAGTTAGATTTTGCACCAGACACATCTGGCACAGAATGACACAGCAAAATAAAGTGAAATGTTATTTATGCCAAATAATAGTTGGGAATTTTTTTTTAAAAAAAAGGATCAATGTGAGAAGTACAGTTTTTTATATATATGTATATACTAATATAATACTGTAAAACTGTACTAACAAAAGCTGTATAAAAATAAAGAGACATGTCTAGGTCTCCTTTTCAGGATGAAAAGTAACAGGAGTTCATGAAAAATGAGGCAACAGGAGACGGGATATATATTATTATTATTACTGCTATAATTTATTATAAGTATATCATTATTAGTATTATTATATTTTAATATTTGGAACTGTTTTCAAATTGTTATAGAAAGGACAAACAACAGCCACTGGATGTTTTTTGTCTTCTCACAGGAGCTGAAGAAGAAATGCAGATCACATGACTGGAACAAAGTTTAAACTGTTTTTGTGTAAAATTAATTAAAAGTGTCTCTATTACTGATGAATCTCAAATTCACTATGACTGCACATAATAATTTAAATTAACAAATTTTAGGATAATTTGTTGTTTTCTGTGTTTAGCATAATATGAAACAAAATTCAGTCTCCGCAGGTTTCTTTTCATTCTGCACTGAAACTGCATAACTCGATAATGTGAGGGGACTTTCTAACCACTAAACAGGTGCCAATTCTTCAAAGCAAACACCGGCTATCTGTGTTTGTACCTATTTGACAGAGTTATACAGTTATGAATGTGTCTTTTTCAGTGGCCGTCTGTTTTTTGACAACAGATCATTCATTGCATTATGACTCAGAGCTAAGGCGCTACCTACAGTGGCAATTTTCTTTAACAAGTCTCTTCATCTTTTATAGATATGAATTCTTTTTAAATCATTTCTAAAACCAAACATTTGTCTACAAAAAAAACTTCCCAACTTAGTTAGAAATACAAAATGTGATTGTTTGTTAAACAGTTTAAAGTGGGCCTTACTGATTTTACTGGGTGAATGTAGGACTTCAATGATCTGACTGACATTTTTTTTTTTTACAGTGTTTTGGCTCAAACAGCTTTTTAGATTAGAATAGAACAAAATAGAATAGAATAGACACTTTATTGTAATTCAGAACATACACCAGTTACTTGTCATCAGAACATAATTTCAGTACATTTAATTGCCATTGGACTACACGGTATGAATAAAAAAAAATCTAAATATAAAGGCAGTAAAAAAAAAAAGAATCTAGGATATGTACACATAAGAATATAAGAGAAATTCCTCTGTATAGACACTCTTGTTAGGGGAAAACTGTACATGTTATTAGGAAAAATAAATATACTGCACAGCAATAACAGCAGCATAATAATATAGTTTCCGAGCAACACTTAAGGTATGACATTGTGCTGCTCTGAATATACAGTTACAATGTGCACATATACGGGGGAGGGGAGGGGTTGAGTTTGGAGGGGCAGCTATGTGTTTGCATAATCAGGCTTAACTTGAATCTTTTCATTTTATGAGCTCTGAATGTTTAAATCATATCTAGAATCTAAACTTTCATAAGAAGCTTGTATATCTGCAGAAAGTGAAATAGACTGATTATATCTGGGCCTAAGATGCTGATTCTTATACTGATCACTTCAGCTCTCATCTCACGAATCGTCCACTGTGGATTGGCACTGATCGTCTCCCAGCCTGATCTTCAATGTCTTATCTCTGACATGTCACAATATTGATCACGTAGATCGTTCGATGCTTCTCTTTCTGCCTCCTCATCTGTTTTAATAATTTGATCTATTTAGGCCATCAAAGAAAGAGGAAATTCAATTAAAGATTCGCTTACTAATTGTTTATGGTTGAAAAATCTGTGTTGCAAAGAAATGTGAGAATCGAAACAACCTTAAGTTTCTTTCAGAGCACCAATAATTTTCTCATCATTTTCTGTTTGATCATTTGGCAAAAAAACTATCTCAATCCATGGCAGTACCCTCTAAAAAGTTACAAACAATTTGAGCTTGCTCCTCTTCTGTTCAGCCTCTTGTGTGCACAAGGTCTCTTATCTGCTCAATCCAGTCATCTAGTGTCAGTGACCACGTTGTCATACAGGGTTGTATCTCAGTCTCTGACTCACTTCCTGTAGCTCCTGTTGAAGTTGAGGGCCTCTTAACCCACTAGGTTTGCCAACTTTTTAACTATCAAATAAGGGACGCTGTGGTGTGCCAGTAGCACAATGCACAACCAGCTGGACATAGTGTAAATATGAACTGTATGTGATATCGCAGGTAACAGTCAATATACGTGACATTTAGGGTACAATAAGAGATTAACCAATCTTGCTCTTTATACTGGATGCCCCGGCTATAACGTGACAAACTTAGTACCCGCAGATGCTGCTTTCAAGTCTCCAAATTCATTCTCCAACTCCTGTATACATTGGATCATTGCTTGTTGCTCATCTCCCTCCATGATGGCAATCAAATACTGGCTGCTTCTTCACTCAAGTCTACAAGCCTGCAAGCCTGTCCTTGCAAAAGAAACTAAAATGAATAAAAAAGACAAAAAGCAGCCACTCCCTTGGATCCTTTGGACAACCCCAAAAATGTGACAGAACACTGAGATTTAGAATAAAATGCCCAATATCAATTAAATAACAATTTTACCATTTATTCACAGACAGGATTTATAACAAATTCTACTAATATCCAAGCTGCACATGAAACCTATTAAACCAAAGGTGCAAGCAAAAAGCACTGCAAATTGTCAAACCCTCGTTTAGAGACACCACAATCAATTCACCTGTGGGCCAAACACTGCAAATGCGTAGTCGATTTAGATCTTGATCATTTCAACCTTTAAAACTTGTGGCCACAAAAATCATACTCACTCACACCAGAGTGAGTTAATCGTCTCCAGAAATTTCCACGGAAGAAAGCTCACTTTACCTCACACACCTACTGCCTTTTCAAAGCTCCCCTGCCAATCACACGACAGAAGGCAGCAAACTGCCAGGTGGCACTTGTTACACTAAGAAATGTGTGATTTATGAACTTGTGATTGTGCAGGGGTGCATTTTTGAAAATGAGCCATCAGTCAATACCTATCAAAAGCTATCACAGTGGCACAAGAACATTGTTTATTTTTAACTACCATGCTATAAAGAAGAGAACAAACTTGGAGCATCAGATGAATGAGCTTCATACCCCTGAACATTCTTAAAATTGTTCCCCATGTGGGCCTCATCACCGTACAATTCCCCAACTTTGATTTAAAACATGGTTTTGAACTACGATGACTCACACATGTGTCCCTGATGTAGGACCTCTCAGACATTTTCAACACTGGACATCAGTGCCCCCCGTGAGGAAATGTATCGCCTAAATTTTTGAGCACCAATAAGTCACATTCTGACTTATTTGCTCGCAGATGACACCAACACTTTGGCCCATTATGAGCTGCAGTAATACAATTCTGCCGTTACTAAGTGTACTTGACTTTGTTGTATGCTGTGTAAATGTGACTTTTGGGCTGGGTGAAATATGCAAAGCAGAATGAATATTACATTTGCTAATTGCTAATGACTGGTTAGTGGCCAGTCATGTTACATGGTCCTACTATCAATAGTTGGTGTTATTTTGTTTTATTTTATTTCTACTTATTTTCGGTTGATTGCTTTTGTAGAGATCACATGGGGATTATTTCCTCTGAAGTTTTCCCCCCGTGGATTACGAGTATGTTTTTATTTTGTGCCGTACATTCAGTTATTGCACTCAGCAGTAAAGTGTTGTGTTCAAGGGTTGGTGCTGCAGAAGCTTACTATTGACCTTTGCTGCCTCTTTTCCATTTTGTTTGGGTTTCCTCCTGTCCTTTCAGTAACTGGGCAGTAATTTGCTTTAGAGTCAGCTTTTTGTGTTAGATTTTTGTGGTGACCCAGAACATTTGATCTATGGAAGCTATTAATGTGTTTTAATGTAAGTTATTTAATTAGTGAAGTTTGTGTCTGTAACATCTTCACAGTACTAATCGATAGGTCATCTGCTCTAAACTGAAGATTAAATTTATTTGGTAGTTTGAGTGTTTGGTTTCTGAAAGATTGATTTATAAATGCTTAATTTTGCTAAATCACTGGAATGATGCCCTTTTATTAGCTGCAGGTCACCAGTGTGTTTGAGCAGTAGGGTTAATCACAGAGGATGTATTTGATTTCAGATTTTGAGTCTATTAATAAGTTATGTTTTTACTCAGGATCTAAAGGCCTAAAGTGGGGGTGACTGCTTGCCCTATGGTGGTAAGATCATCCGTGGTTTGTGTTTATTTATGCATCGCCCACTGGTAAGCCTGAATCAGCTAACAGTACACATGCAAATAAATTATTGGCTCTTCCGATGTCTGTTTTACATTTCTGTTAATAAATTATTTATTTTACACTCTGAACCACGCCCGTGTCTCAGGTGTTACAGACCTGGGTGCCTTCTTAGTAATTTGCAGTGTTTCAAACGCCCCCACCACGATGCCGCCCTGGGGAATTTCACCCATATTCTCTGGGTGAAATTCCCCAGGTTGGCGTTGTGGGGTTTACCCCGTGACTGTGAAACCTTCAACATCCTAATCGCCACAGTTCGGGTCAGCTGTAGATAGTAGCCAGGGGTGGTCCTAGCCTGTTTTGGTGCACTCCCTCCCTCAAAGTTTGTCCATTCTGCGCTGCAGATGGGTTGATTGCATTAAAAATTCTAATCGCCTTAATCGTGATGACGGCGTTAACCTTGATAGCCCTAGTTTGTTGGTTTGCTTTTATTTTGTTTTATTTTGCTAGTTGGTTATTAGATGCCGCTCCAGCCAGCCAAAGCATCCCCGCAGTCCCGCCCCTCTCCTCCCTGTGCAGCAAGCAGCAGGCGCACCTCATGAATGGAGGGCACCCTTACTCCACGCAAATGGGCGATAGAAAACCGTTCGGCAATCGCCAGAATGCACTGGCATGATGTCGGGGCAGTATGGGTGCGGGCAACTTTTTTTTTTTTTTGATGCATGTTGCACCACGATGCAGCCCTGGGCAACAGCCCATGTCGCCCATATCAAAAGCCGCCACTGATAATAGCGGCAATATACATTAAACCCAAGTCTTTGAAAACCTCAGTGAACTGAATTTGGATAAATTCGCTGAACTCTGGTTGTGCCTGACAAAACTGACACACTTTGTACAGTTAAATTATGGTCATTGGTTAGAACACAGTTCCCCTTCCCCGCAACCCACACACACGCCCACACACACAAAGGCCCTTCCCACTGTGGTAAAAGAGGAAATGTGAAATATGAGCTTTTAATATTGTTTTATGTGTTTGTTGTTTGTTCTGCTAAATTGCAGCCGAACATCTCAAAACAGAAACCATTCAAAGCAGTAAAGCATCATTATTATTTCTGATTCTGATTAAACATTAAACTGGTGACATATATACTCATGTGACTCCTCAAACAACTAAACAAGTTTCGACACTTTAACGTTATTTCTATGCTCTGTCTGCAGCTACATTTATTTCATTTCACCCAGACTGTATGAACTTCCTGTCCGTCCACGTGCTGGATGAGGAGTGTAGCTGACGCTGAAATGTTTGTGTTGGTTGCCATGACAACACCAGTAGCGCATCTGAGATCGTTATGTTGTTTTCTCGTTGTTTTCTTTATTTGGTATTGATGTTTGTGTACATTTGCAGTAGGAAAAAGATAACCTGTGAATCCAGTGATACACCTTTCTTATAAGAAATGTTTCTGATAAAATTATTGTGAAGTAGTCACTTCCTGTGAGTCGCGGGAACCGGAAGTTGTGCGCGGGAGAGACAAGACAGAGCGGTAACACGGCGGACTTTTCGGAATATACATCTTTTCTACTGCTGGTTTATGAGGTGTACACGGTAAAAAGCATTACGCTGTTATTTGTTTAACACTTGTGCACTTTGTGAAAAGAAATATGTCGCTGAGATGAATATATGTGCTATTGATATTATTTTACTTGTTTCTAGTTTTCACGGTGCTCCATGATTGTGAGCGGAATAAAAGTATTGTGGACATCAGTACGAAGCGTGGATTCTTTTGACCAGAGTAGATACAGTGAAAACGTGTCCCAATCCATCTGGAGGCTTCGGTGTGCAAAGCTCTTCTCATCCTGCAGCAAGCTACAGGTCTCGGTTTACAACGCGCTTCTCATCCTGCAGCAAGCTACAGGTCTTGGTTGCTTCTCATCCTGCAGTGAGCTACAGGCTTCAGTGGACACTTGCTTTGCATTTTGTAACAACCAATCAGGAGCTGCAGATTCAGCGGACGCTCCAAGAAGCGGTTTCAAGAAGCGTGAGTCCTCATTACGCAGTTATTATGCCTCCTGTGTTGATGGATAGAACATGAGCTGCAAATTTGCTATAATGGACAAGAAATTAATAGTGTTCAAATTTCAGACTGTGTAAAAAAAAAAAAAAAAAAAAAAAAAAAAGGACAATCTGTTGAAGTTCTGAAAATTATTGTTGTTTTCTTACCTATTGTTTGCAAGCTTTAAAAAGGCTGAAACTGAAGTTTTATTTGCTGTCATACGTAAGAATCTAAGCTAAGGTGCCTTTGTGTTAATTTTAATAATTGTCCGCCTATTATATCCATTCCATTCTTGTAATTACCTTAGATATCTTGTCCTCTTCATAAGATACCCCCCTTTAAAGTCTAAAATGTCTAAAGATGGTCATAGTCACCCTGATGTTATGTCAGAAGTACAAGATGCAGGGGATTTGGAAGAGGGAAAAAGTGTAGTGTCTGAGAAATCTGAGACAAAAACAAGAAAATCCTCTCGTGAAAGGCGATTAACGCCAAAAATGCAGGAACTGAAAGATCAAGAGTTAACTCAAAAAGAGAAGAGGTTCAAAGCAACATATGAGAAATGGAAAAGCAACATAAGAGACATTCGCACAAGGTTAAAGCAAGTATGCTCTGAGAGTGACATGTATAACATGATGGATGAGGCTGAGAAGCTAGAGTCTGAATTAAAGGAACAGTATGACAGAATTCGACTCCAAACCTCACCAAGTCAAGAAATTCGAAGAAAGATCGATGCGTGCTCAGCCGTGACGGCCGACTTGCTGCAGCTGATGAGAGTACGTCTAACTGAAGATGAAGGTGAGTTTGACACGGTGGCAGAAAGATCAAGGTTACGCATGCTACTTGATAATGAATATGCTAGGTCCATATATGGATCCACAGCCTCCAGAGTTACTGCGCCCAGCTGTCACAATTCTAACCATCTCTCAGAGTCACCTAGCATTTCAGCTATGAGGGCGGAAGCGGCTGCTCAGCTGGCTGCAAAGAGAGCCGAAATTGATATGGAAGCTGCCATCGAAGCTCAACGTCAGCAGCTGAGAAAACTTGAAAATCAGAGGGACATTGATGTAATTCAGGCAAAGCTAAATGTCTACACGGAAGAAGAGGGAAGGGATGGGACACGCAGTCCTCCATTCAGCAAAGTGAGTGATGCACACCCCTTCGCTCACCACATCCCAGATCAAGAACGGCAGGTTGTGCAAAACGAGACATCATTGGTCCAATCGCTACAAGAGTCATTAGCTCTCACTCGCTTGCCAACTCCAGAACCTTCTGTATTCTCAGGCGATCTTCTGAAGTTTACAGAATGGAGCATAAGCTTCAAAGCCCTCATAGAGAGACGATGCTCTGACCCTGCTGACAGGCTATTCTACCTGCAAAAGTACATAGCAGGTGAGGCAAAATCCTCTCTTGAAGGCAGCTTCTACAGAAAAGATGAAGAAGCCTATCAACAAGCCTGGGATAGGTTAAATGCTAGATATGGCCATTCCTTTGTAGTGCAGCGGGCTTTCAGAGAGAAGCTAAATGGGTGGCCGAAGATTGGTGGAAAGGAATATCTCAAGCTAAGAGAGTTCAGTGATTTCCTCCAAACATGTAGTAATGCCATGCCTCACATAAAGGGCTTACAGGTTCTTAACGACTGCGAGGAGAATCAGAAAATACTAGTCAAGCTTCCTGATTGGGTGTCATCTAGGTGGAACCGTTATGTCACAGAGCAGCTGGATCGGGGCAACGACTATCCAAGCTTTAATGAGTTTGCTTCCTTTATCTCTAAGGAGTCACGCATAGCATGCAATCCAGTGTCATCCTTACATGCCTTAAGGCACTCTGCAGAGGCACCATCAAGAGAGATGAAGCGTTCGAAAGCAAACACGTTTGCCACAAATGTGAACCTCCCAATTCCATCAAACTCCACCGCCAAATCTGACCTTGGTGAATTCAAGTTGAGAGATGCGGAGAAACCAAAGAAATGGAACACACCAACATAAAATTCCAATAATAGCCAGTGCGTTTGCTGTGGTGAGAACCATTCCATACATAAATGCAAGAGGCTTATGGACATGTCTGTAGAGGATAAGAAAAAATGCATACTTGAAAAGAAGTTGTGTTTTGCATGTCTAAGAAAGGGTCACAATTCTAAAGACTGTAGGAACAGGGCCATGTGTGGCATATGCAGAAAGAGTCACCCAACGCCATTGCATGAAGATCGTTCTACAGCAGCATCAACACAAGGCGCAGTGGAAGAAAGTACGTCGTCATTATCATGTTGTGTGAGTGGCGGTGAAGGTGGGAGTACATCGATGATAGTCCCAGTGTGGATCTCAACACTTAGTGCTCCGGACACCGAAACTCTAGTATATGCACTATTGGACACTCAAAGCAGTCACACATTTATTGATCAGGAGGTGTGCGAAAAGCTGCAGGCAACAATGGAACCGGTGAAACTTAAACTTTCCACCATGATGGGGAGAGACTCCGTTGTGAAGAGTCAAAGAGTATGCGAGCTCAAAGTTAGAGGATTTTCCTCTAACATTTCCATCAGCTTGCCTCCAGCCTACACAAGGGACTTCATTCCTCTTGACCGCGCACATATTCCCACTTGTCAGACAGCCAACAAATGGAAACACCTTGTCAGCATAGCCCGGGAGATACCTCCGTTGATGGACTGTGGTGTTGGATTGTTGATTGGATACGACTGCTCCAGAGCGTTAATTCCAAGAAGGGTCATCACTGGGGGCGACTATGAGCCTTATGCTATTGAGACGGACCTTGGTTGGAGCATTGTGGGAAGCGCACCACAGCGTATGCAGGCTAAAGATGTGACTGGTTTTTGCCATCGAGTGTCTGTCAGAGAGGTGCCACCCATAACACCGTTTGCTGTCATCAAGGCCCTCGAGTCCGATTTTGCAGACACAAAACCTGGTGACAGAAGCATATCTCAAGAAGATATTTGCTTCCTGCAGATCTTGAAAGACAGAATCCAACAAAATAAGGATGGTCACCTGGAGATGCCTCTCCCTTTCAAAGCACGTCCGCATCTCCCAGACAACAAAAGGCTGGCGTTAGTACGGCTGAAGCACCTAAAGAGGAAGCTGGACAGAGATCCACAATTCAAAATAGACTACGTGAGATTTATGGAAGGTGTCTTCAAGGATGGTGACGCAGAGAAAGTGGAAAACCAAGCAGAGCTGGGGAAAGTCTGGTATATCCCACATCAAGGAGTTTACCACCCCAGAAAACCAGGCAAAATCAGAGTGGTTTTCGACTGCTCTGCAAGGTATGACGGCACCTCCTTAAACGACCATCTACTAACAGGACCTGACCTCACAAATAGCCTAACAGCTGTGCTGTGCCGCTTCCGTAAGTATCCCATCGCAATCATGTGTGATGTGGAGAAAATGTTCCACAGGTTTCATGTGAGTGAGGATGATAGAGACTACTTGCGGTTTCTCTGGTGGGAAAATGGAGACACAAACTCTGAACCCAGAGAGTACCGCATGAAGGTTCACCTGTTTGGAGCATCATCCTCCCCTGGCTGCGCCAATTATGGGATGAAACACCTTGCCAGTCAATGTGAGAAAGAGTACCCCTCCGCAGCTAGTTTCGTCCGGAAACATTTCTACGTCGATGATGGTCTCATAAGTGTGGAGTCGGTGGGTAAGGCAATTGAACTGGTCAAAGAAGCCCAAGCTGTGTGTGCTAAAGGAAAGCTGCACCTTCACAAATTTCTCTCCAACAGCCGAGAGGTCCTTGACTCCGTTGATGTTGCAGAGCGTGCTACAGAGGTAAAGAATGTTGACCTTAATCACGATGATTTACCAGTCCAAAGAGTGCTAGGTATAAGATGGAACGTCGAAAATGATAGCTTCTCCTTCAAGGTGTCGCTTGAGGAGAAACCAGCAACGCGTCGAGGGATTCTCTCAATTGTGGCCTCCTTGTATGACCCTTTAGGGTTTCTAGCCCCAGTCATTCTTGAAGGAAAAAGAGTGCTGCAAGAGATGTGTCAGAGAGGCACAGGGTGGGATGAGCCACTACCCAAGGACCTGAAGTTAAGGTGGGAGACTTGGATGAAGGATTTGGAGAACCTGGAAAGAATTGAAATTCCAAGATGCTTCATACCTGACAGCCTTGGTGAGATTCAGAGAGCCGAGCTTCATCATTTCTCTGATGCAAGCAGTCAAGGGTATGGCCAGTGCTCTTACATCAGAGTGGTAAGCAGAGAAAGGATATGCTGCTCCTTGGTCATGGGCAAGGCAAGGGTTGCACCAACCAAAATAGTTACCATACCGAGACTTGAGTTAACTGCTGCAGTAACCTCGGCAGCTGTGAGTAGCATGTTAAGGGAGGAGCTGGAGCTCAAGATTGACGACGAATATTTCTGGACAGACTCAAAGGTCGTGCTTGGTTACATTAATAATGAAGCAAGAAGGTTCCATGTGTTCGTGGCAAACCGCGTTCAGAGAATTCGAGAAACCACCGATGCACGGAAATGGTATTATGTTGACACAGGAGAAAACCCTGCTGATCATGCCTCTAGAGGCCTCAAAGTAGCTGACCTCATCAAGTCAAATTGGTTCTCTGGTCCCAGCTTTCTATGGGAAAGAGAGATAGCCACAAAACAGGCTACTTCAGATTTGCTGGTGGGAGACCCAGAGGTGAGGAATACTCAGGTGTTGAAGGTTGATGTAGCAAGGCAGTTTGATATCCAGAAGCATCTGCTGCGGTTCTCAAGATGGACTACAGCTGTCAACGTCATTGCTCGTATCCAGCGGCTGGCAAAGAGGATCAGGACCGCTGAGCCTTTAAACGTGGAAGAGAGAAAACAAGCTGCACAGACTCTCGTCAAGCTGGCACAACAAGATGCCTTTCAAGAGGAGTTAAACACACTCAGCCAGAAACCAGGAAGGCTGCCTTGCAACCACCAACTCTTTCAGCTTGACCCATACCTCCAAGATGGCATAATGAGAGTAGGAGGAAGGTTGAGGAAGGCATCTGTGCCTCTCGAGTTAAGACACCCAGTGATCCTTCCTAAGGATGGTGCTGTTACAAACCTCATCATTGCACACCATCATAGCAAGATACAACACCAAGGGAGAGGACAAACCCTCAATGCACTGAGAGCCAGTGGTTACTGGATTGCTGGTGGAAGTAAGGCTGTAGCCCAATACATCAGGCAGTGCGTACAGTGCAGGAGAGCCCGCGCACCACCAGAGGAGCAACGGATGGCAGATCTACCTAGTGACCGTGTTGATCCCACACCACCATTCACTTATTGTGGTATGGACTGCTTTGGTCCTTTTCACACCAAACAAGGTCGCAAAGATCAAAAACGGTACGGCCTCCTCTTCACATGTTTTTGCTCAAGGGCAGTGCATATAGAGATGTTGGAGGATTTGACGACTGACGCGTTCATCAATGCTTTGCGCTGCTTCATTGCCCTTCGTGGAGCTGTTAGTTCCCTGATCGGACCTAATGTGCCTAACTTCATGGGGGCAAGAAACGAGATGGCAAAAGCTCTGAAAGAACTTGATAAGGAAAGAGTGACTGCATACCTAGCAGAAAATCAGTGCGACTTCCAGATGAATACGCCCCACTCTAGTCATGCTGGAGGTGCATGGGAGCGTCAAATCCGGACAGTGAGAAGCGTACTGAGCACGGTCCTTGCCTGCAGTGTGGGAAGGTTGGATGATGCCTCATTGAGGACATTCCTTTATGAAGCTATGTGCATCGTGAATAACCGCCCACTCACTGTTGATAACATCAACGACCCCAAAGCTTGGAGCCACTCACACCAAACCACTTGATCACCATGAAATCCTCAATCCCACTTCCACCTCCGGGTAAATTTGTCAAGGAGGACCTGTATGCTAAGAAACGGTGGAGAAGGGTCCAGTATCTGACTGAGCAATTTTGGCACAGATGGAGAAAGGAATACCTGGCCAATATTGCTCTGAGACAGCGATGGCATACACCAAGACGTAATGTGGAGGTGGGTGACATTGTGATTCTCAAAGAGGAAGATGTTCCTCGTAATGAATGGAAACTCGCTAGGGTTGTGGAAGCACATGAGGATGATGATGGACTTGTTCGGAAGGTGACAATCCAGACTGGTGATCGGAGGTTAGGAAAAGGAGGCGAACGCCTCGTCCAACCCTCCATCATTCAAAGACCCATTCAGAAATTAGTGGTCCTGGTAAAAAACAGCTAAAATTGGGAAAAATGTCATTGATTGATTACATTTTCCTTCCAAAATAGAACTTGTTGTTATGCTGTAGTTCATGCACATGTTATGGAGATGTAAATTCTACTGTTCAAATTGTTGAATTCATTGTTGAGAAAAGAATATTGTTTATGTCAATGCAAGAGTGTTTAAAAACAACAACATGGTGCTTGAGAATTACCATTGATTTAATGAACAATGCAAGTGTATTTACATTCACAATTGTAATAATCAAAGGTAATTGGTGGGAGTGTAGCTGACGCTGAAATGTTTGTGTTGGTTGCCATGACAACACCAGTAGCGCATCTGAGATCGTTATGTTGTTTTCTCGTTGTTTTCTTTATTTGGTATTGATGTTTGTGTACATTTGCAGTAGGAAAAAGATAACCTGTGAATCCAGTGATACACCTTTCTTATAAGAAATGTTTCTGATAAAATTATTGTGAAGTAGTCACTTCCTGTGAGTCGCGGGAACTGGAAGTTGTGCGCGGGAGAGACAAGACAGAGCGGTAACACGGCGGACTTTTCGGAATATACATCTTTTCTACTGCTGGTTTATGAGGTGTACACGGTAAAAAGCATTACGCTGTTATTTGTTTAACACTTGTGCACTTTGTGAAAAGAAATATGTCGCTGAGATGAATATATGTGCTATTGATATTATTTTACTTGTTTCTAGTTTTCACGGTGCTCCATGATTGTGAGCGGAATAAAAGTATTGTGGACATCAGTACGAAGCGTGGATTCTTTTGACCAGAGTAGATACAAGGAGTATACAAAGTATTTTTGAATAATGTGTCCTAACCATGCATCAAACGGTTGTTAAAAAATAACACAGGTGGGCCCCGGTAGCAGATCACTCAGACACGCTTGGTAGTAGTGAAACAGATTTATTTAGAGTGAAAAACACAAAAACAATAAGGGGGCGAGGGAGCACGCGCACGGAGACACTCGAGCGTTAGTAAACGGGGAAAGGTGAGAGACTTCAATAGTGGACATCGGTTGCACACAGATGTTTTACTTTGGCAGCAACTTAAACAACTGAGTCAAATTAACACTTAAATTCAAAACACATAAATCCAAGAAGGTGGTCAGTCTTCTTTTTTCAGTCTAAAAATTGGAGCGCTTACTTGTCACACATTTACTGAGGACTCGGACGGGGTGCGTGGACCTCGTGGCGGGGTAGGCGTGGGTCGATGATAGTGTAGGCGGGCAGGATGACTGACATCCAAAGGAGACAAACGAAGGAAGCACGGTAAGGAAGACTGGGGAGCGTGGAAGTGATCCTCAGGTTGTGGACGGCTGGGGTGACAGCGAAGCAAGGTGACAGGAAAACAGGCGAGAAGGAATCCCAAAAAGAGTTTGATTACTGGAGGATTTCCACACGAACCACGACTGACTCATTACCACTGGCTCAGACAATACTCTGACAACAGACGTCTACCACTCCGCTATTTAACAAGTGTGTAGGGAAATCCCGAAAGTCACAGCCTCGCCCGCCTGCTACATAACGGGGAACCACAGCAAAACACGCGTGAAACAGATGTAACAACAGACAGATGTAGGGACCGGATGCTTTAAATGTAAAGTGATTATTTTGAAATATTGTCAAACGCTGTTACAGATTGTTCAGTCAATAAAGATGACGTTTATACGGTGTTTAGACCGTGTTTGATTGAGTGTGTTGGACAGCTGTAATTATGAATTTTAGGGGAATCTTATGAAACGGTCTTGAGACGTGTGCAAATTTGAAAGGGTGGGCAGGGCTTTTCGGCTGAACTAACGAGGAAGTCCTGAAAGTTTTTTCTCGTTGAAAAGAGCCATGTGCAGCTTGACATAAAGTCTGAGCTCTGGATGAGCAGAAATGTGGATTCTACCGCAGAACGTTTGAGAGAACGATCAAAGTTTGGGTTTCTTTTTGTTGAGCCTGCGCTGCTTCTGCGTCCGAGTCGGGAAACAAAGACACGGCAGTAAGTACATTTGTGCAGAGGCCTGCTGCATCATACAGTGTTATGAAATCTCCCGATTTTCCTGACATCTGTATGCTTTAAATGAAATATTATAACAACAGTGGCCTGAAATTGAAACCCACGAAAACATCGCCACGACTAAATGAAAAAACGTCGTTTGCATTTCTCCACCTTGCACTCATTTGCATTTGCATCGCCTAAATTATTTTCTGCTCCTTCCATGTGTTGCTTGCCTGTGTTCCTGCCAGATGTCCAGAAAGGATAAAAAACAACAACAAAAAACGTGTCAGAATAAATGTATTAGATAACAGCTGATAATCTAAGCTGCACTATATAATAAAATACTTGATTGTCTACTGCAGCTGTGATATGAGTTATTTAATAAATGTTGTAAATAATGATGTAGTTAAATGTTCTCGTTCTGCGGTTTCACTCTTTAGGGCTCAATGAAGAATGCCAGGCTGCACAGCTCTCTTCCTCTCAGCATTAACAGTGACTCTCTTCTGTGCTGTAGTCGGTGAGTAGCTGCTAATGTTTCTGTTTCTAATGCTTACACATTCTAAAATAAATGTGTAAGCTAAAAAAAATGTCAGTTTCAATTAATTTTTCTGAGTTACGACAATTTATTTCAAAATTATATTGAACCCCCAAACTATATAAAGTTAAGGGAATTTTGTCTCTACAATCAAAAGTCATTCTAATGAACCCTTACTTGCTTTTGAGTAAACACCTTAAAATGTTTTTAAGTTAACCAATTATTATGTTCCTTAACAATTTTTTTTTCTACATTATTTAAAAGTATTTAATTTGTTATGCAATTAATTACAGTAATTACAAAAGTTTTAAATTAATCATTTAAAAAATTTAACTTGCTGATTTTCTTCATCATCATTTATTTGAGCTTTTTCTTGTTTTTGTATTTGTAATAGGTTATTAAATAAATTAAGCTTAAATAAATGAATTCAACATTGTCTAAGCAATTAAAGATTTTTTTTGTAACTGTAGATTTTTCAACACTTTATGTTTAAACATTGAAAATAAACTAGAAATGTTGTTTTCCCCAAAATGTATAAACACATTAGCCTTCAGTAAATCATTTGTGTCATCAAAGCAAATTTACACAATCAGCCTTTATGTATTTTAACACCACAGTAACAAATGTGTTGAATCTGTAAAATGTTAACACCACTTACAAAAAACATTTAGCAAATGGACTACTTTCAAGCAAGTGTTCAGTACATGTTAACTTTCTATGCACTCCGAACTTCTTAAAGTCTTGCATCTTTCTTTTATATAATGCAGTAAAAAAACGTTTAAAATCAATTTTACACATACAGGACTCAAAACAGTTTTCATAACCACACCATTAACAGTATTGTGCAGTGCATAACAGAGTTCATTTACTAACAAGGATTAGTAAATGAACTCTCGGCCCACTTAGATCACGAAGGCCGGGTCCTCAGGTGGACGCACCCTCTGAATTTTGACACCCCTGGCCTGTTTCCGGCTGGACAATAATAACGGTGACATTTAACTTATTTTATCCAATAAATAAACACTGTAAAATTCAAGTTTTTTGTATATATATGTATATGTATACCCCCAAAGCAGATGTTTGGTTAAGATAACTAACTCAAGTTATAATAATTAATTAGAAATATCCAGTTTGTTATTAAATTTGTTTCCCTATTCTACTTCTACTTCTTCTACTTCTACTTTGTCATGCAGACACTGAAATGATTAAGTGAAGCCCTAAATTCATTATTTACAATTTTTAAGGAGCCTTTTGCAATGCCCAACACCTATGCTGAACGGGCCACTGACATGCGTGTGATATGGGGTGATTATTGATTAATGTGTGACCTAAAGTGACTAAGACGGAGTCATGATGAAGGGTATGCAGTTCTGAATAAATGGGTTTTGAGACATGATTTAAAAGTGGTGAGAGAGTTTGTAGTCTGGAGATCTGGAAGTGCATTCCAAAGTCTTGGGGCAGAACAACATGAAGGCTTGTTTGAGGAAGCTTACAGTAATCTAAACGAGATGTGACAAGAACATTGACAAGAATGACGGTACTGTTTGGAGTGAGTGAAGGACGAAGGAGGTTAATATTACGAAGATGAAAATAGGAAGACCGAGTGATATTATTTATACTGTATGTGCTGTGAAGGAAAGAGTGCTGTCCAGGATGTCACCAGGACTCATAACAAATTTAAGTATTGCAGGAGCAAATCCACACTGTGATCAGTGTGGATTTGATTTTTGTTCAAGATGCTGAATTCCTGATGGTTCTCAGTCATCCAGGCCATGGTAATTTAAGGAGTTTGGAAAGAAAACCGAGTGGAGTCCTTTAAGTTTCATAAAGACACTGAGAAGTCAAATGTCTCCAAGAAACCTAAAGAAGCCCAGTCGCTTTTCTTCCCATTCATGTATTTGCTTCCGCTTATTCTTTTCAGGATCGCGGGCAGGGGGCACTGGTGCTGGCTTAGGGCCTCTCGCAGGGCTAACACATAGACAGGAGACAACCAATCACACTCACTCCTATGGGCAATTTAGTGTTTCCAATTAACCTGTCCCCACTAACTGCCTGTCTTTGGACTGTGAGAGGAAGCAGGAGTGGAATTGAACCCAGGCCATTCTTGCTGTGAGGCAACAGTGCTAACCACCATGCTACCCTGCTTCTCTTCCCAAGATCCTTAACTTACTTACACCAAACTCCATGAAAAAGTTCTCTTCCTTCTCTCCCAGGTTCAGTGGATGGGTACTTCGATTGTGCCATTTAAGAAAAAACTATAAGTATTCAAATAAGTATAAACTATGTAGGTGACTGCCAACAAATTGAATTTTGAAGCCAAAGTTTTAATAATTATCATACGTCAAGAAGCATGTCATTGATCTGCCCGATTCTCACTTCCCTTGATGAAACTACGTCCATCAGTTTTGGGGTCCAGTGGTCACGTTTAGCCATAAAAGTAGATTCAAGGCTTGCAGTGGTTATTTCCCCATGAAACTTCGACCATTTTTACAAAAAAATGCCAGGCTTCACAAATATTTTCTTTTCAAAGCACACATTGCTTATATAAAGTTTTAATGACAAGTAGAGTCACATAGTCTTTGCCAGGATCATACTACTAAAAGCTTATTAACAAATTCTCATATAGTCTGGCGGTTAGGCCTTCTGGTTTTCACCCAGGTGGCCTGGGTTTGACTCCTGGTATGGGAACTGTTTACATAATTTCGTTAGGGATTAATAAAGGATTCTGATATTATTAATATTGTCATATTAACATAGTATTTCCCAAAACACAACTATTCCAAGAAAAGTAATAGTGATAGATACTGGTCTTAAGATCAAGAGCAATACTTCAGTTAAGATTTATCACAAGCGTAACCGAAATAATTTACAATATAATGTATAGTGTTAGGCCAGTTTTATAAAGACAGAACGAGTGAGGCAAACAGACCAACTCTACAGGACCCCTTCTCACACACGTATTCACAGTTTAAAGGCTTCTAACTTTGGTAAAAAAAAAAAAAAAGTGATTGAAATTAGATAGCAAAATTTATAATATATGTATATAAGTCTTATCCATTCATATGCTAAAGTTCAAAATGGCTAAATGACATTGCTAAATAGTAGCATTACTTACATGTGGTAGTGCAATATTAGGTTGATGCAATTACCAAAATTATTAAGTCAACAGAACCCAACAGCTCAGAAGACTTATCTCAGTAATAAATTTGAGTTTTTCTCTTACAGCCATGCATTTAATCAAGTGGTGGTAACAGGTTTGATGGATTGTTTTTAGGGTGTGTACATGTACACATACAGACATGTACATATTTTAAACCTTTAAAAAAATGTATTTGGATTTCTTTTCTTTAGAGCAGTCTAAATTCTGAGCTTGTCAGTGTGCTTAATGAGTTTAAACGCCCAGTCTGAAGGCTTGATTTGTCCGGTATTTGCTTATATACTCATTTAGTTTTGAGAATTTTTTAATTACTCCTAGTGATTCTGTGTTGGTTTCTTTTTAACCCCTGCAGGTCAGACTAAATTCACTGTAAGTGCAGAACAGGAGGTCTACCGTGCAGAAGAAAACACTAATGTCACAATGATCTGGCTGCTCCATTTTGACACCAACAGGCCTCCTGACTCCCTGCTAATAGACCTAATGAATGTGATAAGGACGACACAGATTTTCTTCTATAACAGTGAGACTGACACTGAAGTGTACCCAGATGAGAACTACAGAGGGCGACTACATTGTGATCCACGGCTAGCCAGGAAAGGAAGGCTTGAATGTCTTTTAACTGATGTAAGGCTTAACGACACGGGGACATATGACTGTATGATTGTCCTTAACAGAGAAAGTAGCTACAAAACATGTGACCTCAATGTTAAAGGTAAGACGACATCACCAGCTCCTTTGTTGGTATCCAGCACAATAACAAAACAGGAAAGAAATATTTTGACCTGGATAATCAAGGGATACCCAATTAGTGTGTTTCTTACACTAAGGGACATTTTTCCAGCTTTATCACAGTAAAAAAAATAAATGAATAAAAAGAAAGAACAAATGTGTCATTTCAGGTTGGGGAAATTCACAAAGTGTATGTTAAAATATCTACATAGCCAACTTAATATTACTTAATACTTTAAAAGTATCCCCTTGAAAGAAACGGTAACTAAACCCCATGCTATATTATCAAAGTATAATATTAGAATTGTAATGAATGTACTCTGTTTCAATCTGTTTATGTAGGATACATGCAGTAAATTTTATAGAAAAAAAACAACATTTTTTCGTGCTACCTACATTGTAGAGAGTAACTTTACCTCCTAAACAGGAAAATTAGTATGGTCAGGGATTACAGTGGGATTCAGCAGGTGGGGAAACCCTAAGATCTGTGTAGTGTCTCAGAATGGGGAAAATAATCACAACTTACATAATTAATATGAGCTTCAGTAGGTTTTCTTAGTGTACATGATGTGTTCAGCTGACCTGCTGCTCTTTGCGGGTTTACACAACTGAATTCAACAAGTAAGCAGTTTCACAAGCCATCTTGGCTGATGCCCATACACTCACAATATATGGAGAGATGAACCAAATGCAGGACTCCAGGCTGGCTAAGAAGGTTTTATTACAGATACATGAGGAACAGGTAAGTGTACAGGGATGGGTTGGGTCCTGGCCTCCCTAACCCTAGGAGCAGGAACAGGCGTAGGAACTCCCTGGACACCAGCCCTCCCCACCCGAGGAACAGGTACGGGAAGGAGTGGACTGGGTCTCAGCTGCCCTCGCTATGGGAGCAGGCAATGGCTGGACACTAGTTTCCCCCACCTGAGGAACTGGCACGGGTCCGGGGACATGCTAAGCCCTAGCCCCTCTAGGAACCAGGACAGGGACTGGCTGTGCCGTAGCAACCATAAGCCAGGAAACTAAAGTAGTAGTAGTAGGTTGGGTCCGAACCACTTTGCGAGCAGAAACAGGCAGTGAGAGAGGTTCTGGCATGACCAAAGGAGGAGAGAAATGATCAGGTTCGAAGGCGTAAATGTCCTTCGTGAAAGCCTCAGAGGGCGGAACATTCTTTATGGATGTAGCTGGGTACTGAACAGGTGGCAGGCAGAAATGCAGGGTGCTGAGAGGCGGAAGAGTGAGCAGCCGAAGATTAGCAAATAATGCCCTCCGGTGCAGGCAGAGCAGCAGGTGGAGGAGCGCAGTGCCTTCAAGGACCCTCCCAGAGCCAGACAAGTCCCAAAGTTTCCAAAAAGGAAAGCGCTGACTGCTGCAGCTCGTATAGTTCAGAGTCCGCTGGGTCCATTCCGTGTTCGAGTCACAGGTCTCATCATTCTGTCACGTTTAGTGGGTGGAAAATGGAGAGAGGACCCAAATGCAGGGGCATTGAGGGGTTAAAAGAACTGGATAATGAGGAGGGTTGGAAACAGGTGAGAATACAGCTGGAATAAATCTAACTAGTGACCCTAATGACCCAGACAAAGTAGAACTAAACATAATGCACAAAGAGAAGAGGTTATCACAATAAAACTGGAAACATACACGGGAAACTAAACGGTGACAAAAGTCCAAATAGAAAAAAACAAGGTCAACCACTCAGGTACCCTGACAGATGTGCACATACATTTTTTTAATGCACGGCAGAACAAGAGCACAATGGTAAGGTGCAATCTCTATCAAAGAGAGAAACAACTGGAGATTACTGTACTAGCCAAGCTACTGCTGGCTCCAGTTTCACTGCTCTGAGATCAGTGATCAGTCTGCGCTTATTGTGGAAACAGGTAGCATTCGCAAGTACAGAAGCACTTTCATTTATCATCATAACTCATGAGTATGTATGATGTGAGAAACTGTTAATACCTTGTTTAGCACATCATTAATGAAAGCTTTGATGATGGAGAGGGTAACTCCTGCCATGTCTGGTTAAACGGCTTTATAGTTTCACTAGCCCCGCCCACTTAAGATCAAACTGGGCTGTACACTATATCGCCAAAAGTATTTGCTCATCTGCCTTCACGTGCATATAGACTTGAGTGACATCCCATTCTTAAACCACAGGGTTTAATATGATGTCAGTCCACCCTTTGCAGCTGTAACAGCTTCAACTCTTCTGGAAAGGCTTGCCACGAGGTTTAAGAGTGTTTATGGGAATTTTTGACTATTCTTCCAGAAGTACATTTGTGAGGTCAGACACTGATGTTGGATTTAAAAAAAATTAAATTCACATAATTTATGTGCAGCTAACAAATCTACAGTCACTGTGTGACGCCATTATGTCAACACGGACCCAATTCTCATAGAAATGTTTCCAGCACCTTGTTGAATCTATGCCAAGAAGAACTGAGGCAACTCTAAAGGCAAATGATGGTCCAACCTGGCAGCAAGATGTAATGAGTGCAGTGGCCAGTTTGTGGTTTTTGGAAATTGTTTTCACACACCAAGGAAACGGAAGAAAGGACTTGTGTTGTGTAATCCTAGTACATAGTCTTTCCCCCCTTATCCAAGACATCGTTTTTTTAAGCTACCAAACACTCCATTTTATTAACTAGCACCTAGGTTTTCTCAGAAGTTCATATTTATTGATCCTGTCACTCATGCTTGTTCACTGTCTTCCCAGCTGCCTTCAAGAAACCTGTTGCAGAGACATCAACACCAGTGAGGAGTGGGAGGAGCAGCCTATATGCAGTGCCAGCTTTGTTTATAGTGGCGATTTTTGTACTTTTTTGTAAATAACTGCTGTGTATTTATGTGAAGTAGCAGCCCATTACAGATCACTCCTGAGGTCACCTCTGACTGTAATGAGGCTGCTGACAGTTTTTTTTTTAAAGTACTGTCAAAATTCCTCAGAGCTGCACCACAGAGCAGTGCACACTTACATCATCCTTCACTCTCCCATATTTAACACAAACTTATGCACTTTTATTCCCTAGTTTGTTTGTTTTTTTCAATGATTTTTCCATTATTTTTACACCCTGACTTGCTGCATCCCATGTTGTTATGTTTAGACTAAAACATGTGGAAAAGAGAAGTTTAATCATCACTTTACCAAAAACACTATTTATCCCAAATCTGAAACATGTTTGTTCATCCTCGCTGGATTGTTATTCACACCACAATATTGTCATTATTCACACAATGTATTTATTTTTCATTGGTACACTGTGTGGTTAGCACAAATGCTAACCATAAACTGAAGGTAATAGGGTAAGCAGCTGCTTTGTTATAGTTCTTACAGTTTTAATGCTACCTCAACTTTAAAATTTACATTTTTGTACTGAAGGAGTTAAAAATATGCTGCTAATTAACTCTGGTGCTCATTGGAGCTCCTTCAGTTTACATAGAAGTGTTTTTGTATCAGCTTCTGTTTGGAAACCATCTTCTTCTATGGAGCAGTTTAGACTTTATAAAGGTTTATGTGCGGCTACGTTTTAAAGCTCCACATGGTCAAAATAGTTTGCTATTTGTCATTAATGCAAACTAGTGTTATGAAGTCCACCGATCAGTGTTTATCCATCATTGACCTTAAGAAGAATGCACTTTGCTCACAGCTGATGACAAAGACTTGATTGGAATCAGTAATTTGATGAATGTTTTTTTTTTCCTTGACATGTTTCTACCTCATATTATCCACTTTACATTGGTCCAGAGGAGTCGTCCATTACAGATTACCCTTTCAGTTAACCTCTTTCTGTAATGGAATGTTAATATTAACTGGGATTTCCTGTCCAGATTTTAATCATCCACCAGACACTGTAATGTCTGCTGGACGTTTTTTTCAAGTTGTTGGTGTGACCAGAGAGGTGCAATGAGTGAGATTAATTACTTAGTGGAATATGTTTTACCTCATGTTTTATCAAAGGGAGCTTCATTAATTCATAAGATTAACCAATAAGATGCTCTCTCACCTTATTTGTTTCTGTTATACTTTCTAATAACCTTTTTTTGGTCTCTGACTGGGGTGTTAGATTTTTCTGAGCATTTTGTTGAACCATAGTAAATCCCTCTGGTCTTAATTCCAGTGTTAGATCCTCGAGGTCTTTATTCCATCACCTCTTTGTAATCAACTGAATGAACACTCATTTAAAAAAAAAATGATGGCACATTGTTTTTCAGAAATTTCAGAGAAAAGCAGCAGAACAGCAGGAAAGTTTCACTGAGTTTCAGTGAAAGTTTCAGATTAATCTGTGGCATGTCTGCTTGAACTGTGGTGTCATGGTGTGTCCAGTTCCTTTTTTATAAACCTTCGAAACTGGACCATCATCATTAGCAGAGGTTGACAACGAGATCGACCTTCACACATACCTCAGCCTCAGTTATTTGTTTACCAGCAAAACTGGAGACAGGGTTTGAGAACGATGCACTAAATGGGAAAGGATCCACAATTTGTGGAGGTTTACTCAAACATATCTCAGCCTAAGCTGTCTTTATTAGTTTTGAAAAATAAAATACCTCAAACCTACTGAGAAAAAGCTGATCTGTCACCAACTGTATTGGGATGTGGAGATTGTGAGGGTGCACTGCAAAGTGGGTAGTCTCTGAGGGCACTGACTTTAGGAGTTTGTAGAAGGACAGTACATGATCAACTGTAAAACTGTACTAACAAAAACTGTATAAAAATAAAGAGACATGTCTAGATCTCCTTTTCAGGATGAGAAGTAACAGGAGTTCAAGTGAAACGATGCAACAGAAGACGGGTTATGTAATATTATTACTGGTATAACTGCTCTTATATTATTATATTAGATTATTATTATTATTATTATTATTATTATTATTATTATTATTATTATTATTATTATTATAACTATAATATTAGTAGTATTATTATAGTTTAATAGTCTGAATTGTTTTCAAATCTTTATAGAAAGGATAAACAACAGCCACCGGATGTTTTTGTCTTCTCACAGGAGCTGAAGAAGAAATACAGATTACATGACTGGAACAACGTTTAAACTGTTTTTGTGTAAAATTGAGTAATAGTGTCTCTATTACTGATGAATCCCAAATTCACTATGACCACAATCAATAATTTGTATTACATTTTTTTTTTTAGGCTCATTTGTTGTTTTCTGTGTTTTGCATAATATGAAACAAGATTCAGTCTTGTTCCAGATTTGTTTTCATTTTACACTGAAACTGAATAAGTTTTTATCCACTAAACAAGTGCCCATTCCTCAAAGAAAACACCTGTTTGTACCTATTTGACAGAGTTATACAGTTATGAATGTGTCTTTTTCAGTGGCTGTCTGTTTTTTTACAACAGATTATTCATTGCATTATGACTCAGAGCTGAGGCGTTAAGTACAGTGGCAATTTTCATTAATCATTTCTAAATCCAAACATATGACTAACCTTTCCAACTTTGTTAGAAATATAAAATGTGATTGTTTGTTAAACAGTTCAAAGTGTGCCTTACCAATTTTACTGGGTAATAGTAGAACTTCAGTGATCTGACTGACAATTTTTTTTTTTTTACAGTTTTGACACTATCAGCTTTTTAGATGAGAATAGAATAAAACAGAACAGAACAGAGACTGTATTGTAATTCAAAACACACCAGTTAGTTGTCATCAGAACGGAATTTCGGTGCATTTACTTGCCATCGGACTACACAGTATAAATAAAAAAAAATCTAAATATAAAGGTAGTAAAAAAGAATCTAGGATATGTACACGTAAGAACAGAGGAGACAATTTTCTGTATAGACTATTGTTGGTGGACAAAATTGTACAGATTATTCAATGTTTTTTAATGCTTGGCTTCTTTGTGAGGTTGGGATTATCAGTTGAGTTGTGCAGAAGTCAGGTTTATTTGACAACTGTTAGAAATCATATAATGGCCAGAACCAATCACCTAAGTAAAGATAAACAGCAATCCATCATTATTTTAAGAACTGAAGGTCAGTCAGTTCAGAAGATTGCTAAAACTTTGAATGTGTCCCCACGTACAGTCGCAAAAACCATCAAGCACTATGATGAAACTGGCTCACATGAGGACTGCCCCAGGAAAGGAAGACCAAGACTCATCTCTGCTGCTGAGGATAAATTCATCTCAGTCACCAGCCTCAGAAATCACAAGTTAACAGTACCTCAGATTAGAGCCGAGATAAATGCCACACAGAGTTTCAGTATCAGACACATCTCTACATCAACTGTTCAGAGGAGACTGAGTGAATCAGGCCTTTATGGTCAAATAGCTGCTAAGAAACCACTATTAGGCAAAGCAACAAGCAGAAGAGATTTGTTTGTGCCAAGAAATACAAGGAATGAAGATCAGACCAGTGGAAATCTGTGCTTTGGTCTGATGAGTCCACGTTTGAGATCTTTGGCTCCACCCGCCGTGTCTTTGTGCAACACAGAAAAGATGAACAGATCTCTACAAGCATGGTTCCCACTGTGAAGCATGGAGCAGTTTGGAGGGGTAGCTGTTGTTTGTAAACTCAGACCTAAATTAAACTTTTTAATCATATGCAATTTTCATTTTTTTTTTAATCATATCAACATCTGTAATGCAGACTTATATGAAGCTATTCTGTTGTTATCTAACTCAATCTGGACTAAAATCCATGAGGTAAACAGACAGAAGATGTTTTGTTGTTTTATTTAATTAAAAACCAAATGAAAATATCACAAATTCAATCAATGTGCAGGGTACTCCCATTAAATGGGAGCTCCCTTTGGTAACTGCACAACATTAGACTAC